>NC_143056.1:123317651-123620681 GCF_052426305.1 Pelodiscus sinensis | reverse complement strand
TTCACTATAGCTATATTGGCCAAACTATTTCCTCTCTCTACCCCCACTCCCACCCCAGCTTAAAAATTAAGTACAACATTTACAAAATATTTTATGAAGTGGAAGTTTAGGAGATTTTTTGCTAAGTAGTAACAACCTTGTTTTTTTGGAGAACTAAAGTAGGTTATATTAAATTGTACTGCTGACCTTTTAAGTTTTATTAAGAATACAATGAGCATCTGGATAGACAGTCTTGTAATATTACATACATCGAAATTAAATGAAATAGAAACACATGTAAAATGTATTAATCTGTGTTAGAATTCCTTTTAGAAAACTAAATATTTTTATTAAATAATGTATTTTCTTTTCAGATGTGACTTATTTCATTCTTATTTATTTTAGCTTGTGATACCACATTTAATAAGCCTGTTGGAAAAACAAATAAACAAACAGCTAACTTTTAGGTATGATATTGCCAAGGGATATGTCCAAGGTGAAGAAGATACAAAATATTTAATTGAACAGATTGCTGGTCATGAGACAATTTCTAAGGTGAGGGAAAATACTAGAAAGTTTGAGAAATGGTTGAAACTATATACTTTCAAATTTTTAATTTTTTTTAAGTAATAGATTTAAATTGATAACTGGAAGGTAAAATAACTAAAGTAAAGGTGTCTGAATGATTACAAATAAATTTTAGCAGAGCTGATACACGAAGTGTATATTGCACTTTTTCAAAGGATGATGGAGCTGCTGCTCCATATTGCACACCTCCAAGATTCTTAATCAACTAGACCTTCTCTAAGTAGTCCTACAACACCTTTGCTCTCCGACAATATGGATTATGACTTAATGTCATTCTGACCCTAACTCACTCACTGCTAACCCCCATATTTAATCAACTTCAGTTTTATTTGTCCTAAAATGTATTTAAAATATGAACTCACAAAGATATATGTCTTTTCTAATAGAAATTACATTTTCCTTTATGTTACAGGAAATAAATAAAATTATGGAAAAAAATAAACAAGATGCTATGAAAGAGTTAGGTATGTAAAATGGAGTTATTTTACAGTATGCATCATGTTCAGTTAACTTTGCAAAAGAAAAAAGCTTACTGTAACAATTTCAAATAACTGTCTGTATAGATCTGCTTGATTTATCCTCCCATTTCTTTGCAGTATATGTACTATGTTTTAAAATAGCTGAAAGAAGAGAGGGGGTAGATTGGTACCAAGACTCCTTGGCTGTGTCTACACTGGGCCACTTATTCTGGAAAACCAGGCGCTTTTCCAGAATAATCTGCGAGCTGTCTACACTGGCCGCTTGCTTTTTCGGAAAAGCAACGATGATCTACTGTACAAAATCAGCCGCTATGCCGGAAAAACTATTCTGCTCCCGCTCGGGCATAAGTCCTTATTCCGGAACATTGTTCCGGAAAAGGGCCAGTGTAGACAGCCCAGTAATCTTTTCCGGAAAAAAGCCCCGATCGCGAAAATGACGCTCAGGGCTCTTTTCCGGAAAAGTGCGTCTACATTGGCCACAGACGCTTTTCTGGAAAAAGGGCTTTTCCGGAAAAGCAGCCTGCCAATGTAGCCGCTCCTTTTCCGGAAAAACTGGAAACGGAATAGTATTCCGTTTTAAGCATTTCCGGAAAAAGGTGCCAGTGTAGACGTAGCCCTTATGTATTTCTGGCTCTATACATTCAGGCTGCATCTAGACTGGCAAGTTTTTCTGCAAAAGCGGCTGCTTTTGCAGAAAAACTTGCCAGCTGTCTACACTGGCCACTTGAATTTGCGCAAGAATACCGATGATCTAATGTAAGATTGTCAGTGTTCTTGCGCAAATACTATGCTGCTTCTGTTCAGGAAAAAGCCCTCTTGCTATGCAAGAGGGCCAGTGTAGACAGCTAAAAACTGTTTTGCGCAAAAAAGCCCCAGTGGCAAAAATGGTGATCGGGGCTTTCTTGCACAAAACCGCATCTAGAGTGGCACGGACGCTTTTGCGCAAAAAGTGCTTTTTCGCAAAAGCGTCCGTGCCAATCTAGACGCTCTTTTCTGCAAATGCTTTTAACGGAAAAACTTTTCCGTCAAAAGCATTTGCTGAAAATCATGCCAGTCTAGACGCAGCCTCAGTGCTTTAGGATATCATGTGAGCAGACCCAATAGCTATAGCTTTCTAAAGGTTTTGATGAAGATGTGAAACAAATAGGCATATCTCAGGAAAACTGTTGGGAAAATTGATCTTTAGCCCTCATTGTAATCATGTATTAACATTTTAGACCCAATATCTTTCATAGGGAAGTAAGAGTTTATCACAAAGACCTTGTCTACCTTAATGGTGTAAGTTGATCTAAGTTCCATTAGTTATGTAAGTTACGTAACTTAAGGCCAGGTCCTCACTGGAAGAAAAAATTGATGCAATATACGCACATCCAGCTATGTGAATTGCATAGCTGGAGTTGACATACCTTGCATCAATTTTCTGGGGTGGCCCCACAGCAGGTCTATCAGAGAACCCTGGAAGATCAATTGTAGGAGCATTAATTGTCCCTTAAGTGGAGACATGACCTAAGATGACATAATTTGCCTCAAATTAAAACAGTATCTCCACCATGCTGTGTTGACGGGAAATGCTCACCCATCAACCAACCCCCCACTAATTCGTTTTCTACCACCTTAGGCTATGAGTCAGAGCACTCAGGAGCACCTCACTACTTTGTAGTTAATTACTTTACAGTTGTTACTTAGCTCCCTACTAGCATATACTTAGTTTCCTTCTCTTCCTTTCTCTTTGTTAAAAAAAAAAAAAAAGTTCTTCAAGTGGTGTCCTCGTGGATGCTCCACTGTAAGGTGTCGGGCTCGTCCCAGAGCCATTGGTCAGAGACTTTCAATAGCTATAGTCAGCTAGACCGTGCATGCGTGGGTAGCATTTCGCACTGTTCGTTCCTCTCTCCTGTTGCACGCAGTCCAGCTCCCACCAGTTCCTCTCAACCGTCTTCAGTCACAAGTGGACCTCCACTCTTCTCCTCATCTGGTCAGAGTTTCCTGTGAATAGTTAGACACCAAAATAGTTAGTTTTAGTTTAATAAGTTGTGTTCTATAGTTCTTTCTAGTTAGTTTAAAAAAAAACCTTTGCTTAATTGTTAGCGGTTTTTTACCTTAAAGAAAGAAAGAAAGAAAGAGAAAGAAAGAAAGATATTTAGTTCTAGGCCCTAACACAATACCTAGTTGGACTTTATAATGCCTGGTTCACCAGATTTTAAAAAGTGCTCCCTTTTCCGTGAGGCCATTCCAGCGTCCGATTGCAATTCGGCCTGTATTCATTGCCTTGGTGAGGCGCATGTCCCACAAAAGTGCACGGATTGCTCCAAGCTAACAGCCAGGGCATGTAGGGACAGAGAAATGTGCTTCAAAATGATTTTATTTAACAAAGCCCTACAGCCTTTGGACCCCGCTCCATGGCCGAGCTCAGAGGCGGGTATGACGCAGAAACATAGAGCTTCTTCTCTGGGGGTGACCACAGCAAAGAAAATGAACGTGTACCCCATATGTCCTTTACCCGCTGAACCGGTCAGCAGAATCAGCAGAGGGGATAAACCGGGTACATTCGGCACTGCCCCTGTGTTCTCAAAAACATCTGTGAGCGCTAAATCTAAAAAGCTGACAACCCCGGCACTGAGTATCAGGGCACTGTCAGCACCGAGATCGACAGCGGCACCAGGAACCCAAGCTGAGAGTCTCACCCATTCGTCCTCAGCACCAGTGATGACACGACCATCAGCAGTGCCGACACCCTCAGCACTGACGGTGCCGCACACTTCAGTGCCATTGACGGTGGAGCCACAGACATCGGCACCAAAGGCCCCGGACAATGGGGAGGCAGGGTTAACTTCAAGGAGCGGCACCACATCAGCAACGAGGAAAGCTGCTGATAAGACATGTAGTTGTCGGTGTCCTATTTCCCCATCTCCGACTTTCTCTTCTGCACTGTTTCCCTCGCTGCCGACTCATCACTCTCCCATACGGAGCAACATTTGGTACTGGATATGGAGCGCCTCTCATTCCCCTTGGCGTAGTCTTAGATCTCCATATCGGGAGCTGCTACGAGAGCATGTGAGACATTGATAGGCACAGCTCGATTTCTCCACCACTATCCTCGAGGCTGTCTCCACACTTTCCTCATTCACCAATGTGATCTCTCACTCAATATATTACAGATGGCATGGCAGCGTTATATCATCCAGGTGCTCATCACCGAGTCACTCTGAGCATTATTATGAGCATTACCACAGACCACACTGTTCCTCTCACCATTATTACATATCTTATTCTTATAGGAGGTCTCCATGCTGCTGTCACTCACCTGCCTATCAGCATGTTGCGGTCAAGGCACATTCACAACAGCAGGAGCATCTCCCAACTCTGCCTACACAGAGCCCTGCTACTCAACCCCAGCAGTCCAAACCAGAGGAGGGTCAGTTATCTGAGGGGGAGGATCAACAACCCGATATATCCCCAACAGACCAGTCCTCATCCTCCCCTGTTGAAGTGGTTTTTCCAGGGGACATGTCCCCTCCAGACAACCTGAAACAATTTCAGGAACTCTTTAAGTGGGTTGCGGAATCTCAGGAGGTACAGCTGGTGGAGGTTCAGAGCAAGCAATACCATCTGCTGAAAAACCTGCACCCTTAACAGCAGTCAAAAATCGCTCTTCTTATTGACAAAGTGATTATGGAGGCTGCAGAAGAAATTTGGCAGACCCCTGCCTCTGCAGCACCAACGAGAAAGTAGGTCGACAAAAAGTATTTTGTTCCCTCCAAAGGTCTCAAATTTTTATTCAATCACCCACAACCGAGTTCTCTCGTGGTTGATGCGGCTCAGCACAGGTCCAAGATGCCACAATACAGAAACACTGTGCAGACAAGGACAGTAAAAAATTAGACCTCTTTGGCAGGAAAGTCTATTCATCGGCCACTGTACTCCTTTGCATCGTGAACCATGCCACTCTGCTTTCCAATCATAATTTCAATAATTACTCGAAATTGATGGAGCTTGTCCACTACCTCCCTGATTCCAAGAGACTACTCTTGAAATCTGTCATACAGGAGGGCTATACATCGGCCAGGGCAGGGTTACAGATCGCCCTAGATGTAGCGGATACAGCCGCATGCTCCACGGCTATGGCGCTCTCTATGAGAAGATCGTCCTGGCTTGCCACAGCTGGAGTTCCCAAAGAACTGCAAAGTAAAGTAGAAGAGCTTCCATTTGAGAAACAGAGGCTTTTTGCAGACAAGACAGACAAGGTCCTCCACTCAGGGAAGGACTCGCATACGACCTTGCGTACTCTAAGGATGTATACTCCTCCTTAAAGATACAAGAGATACTACTCATATCAAAGGAGATACAATTACCAATATCAAAGGCAGCAGCACTACCCCTACGACCATTCTCACCCAAAGCAGCGTCTGGAGTGCAGACGCGTTCAGCCAGATTGCGCGATCAATCAGTCTGCCACAAAGCAGCAGGTTTGACTCCTCAGTCGAGGGCACACAGACAGTTTATATTGTCGGGACACAACATCAGATCCCCCTTCTGTTTCACCACCGTCTACAGCCATTTTACCATCATTGGGCCACCATAACATCAGACCAACCAGTCTTGGAAGTTGTGGCATCTGGATTCACAATCCCATTTACCTCCATTCCTCCCACCACCCCACCAACCCCGTCCCTCTTCAGGGACCCATCTTGCAAGGATCTCTTAAGACAAGAGGTCCATCACCTTCTGTCTATTGGTGCTATAGAGAGGATTCCAAGTCAGTTCAGAGGAAAAGGCTTCTATTCCTGTTATTTCCTAACTCAGAAGAAAACGGGAGGATGGAGGCCCATTCTCGATCTGCGGAAGTTGAATCACTACCTCTGGAAGCAACACTTCAAAATGGTGACAATTACTACCATAATACCATCACCGGACAATGGAGACTGGTTTGCAGCCATCGACCTTCAAGAGGCTGATTTCCACATTGCCATCTATCCAGCGCACAGGTGATTCCTTTGTTTTGTTGTCGGCAACGATCATTTCCAATATTGAGTGCTACCATTTGGCCTTGTGTCTGCTCCCAAGGTCTTCTCGAAAACTCTTTTAGTAGTGGAAGCACATTTGCATTGCAGAGATGTCATCATATTTCCTTACCTAGACGACTGCCTCATAAAAGGTCGATCATGGGAAGAGACATCCCACATGGTCACACTGATCAGACATTTTTAACTCCCTCGGCCTCACTGTCAATGAGCAGAAGTCCAAGGTGGAGCTAACTCAGAATCAAGCCAACCCCTATGAACTTTATGGTCTGTCTCGATATGGGCATACTTACCTATGGAACGATTTCAAGCAATATAAGATCTGATAACCATCCTGGTGCATGCCCCTGCAGCTCACTTTTCTGCAACTGATGGGCCATATGGCTGCTACCACATTCGTGGTTCAGTATGCATGGTTACGCTTCTGCTGTCTCCAGCATTGGCTGGCATCGGTATATATCCTGACAAAAGAGAGCATTCAAAAGTCAGTAGCTCCTCCAGCCCACTTTCGCAGATCCCTATTGTGGTTGATCAAACCACGCAATCTCATGGCAGGGGTCTCGTTCCACCATTCTCAACCAATGAATCAGTTAACCACAGATGCCTCCCTCACTGGCTGGGGTGCACATATGAATGGCATGACGGTCTAGGGCAGGTGGTGAGCAACAGAAGCGGCTCTTCACATAAATCTTCTAGAGCTCAGAGCAGTCTTCCATGCATGCAGACACTTCCATTCCCACATATCTGGAACCACCACCAGTATATTGACTGACAACATCGCAACGATGTATTACATGAATCAACAAGGAGGGTCACGCTCATGGTTGCTTTTTGCAGAAGTAGTCCAATTATGGAATTGGTGCATTCAAAATGACGTCACCTTAATAGCATCTTACTTACCTGGCACCAGCGATGCTGTTGCAGACTCGCTGAACAGGCATTTTCCTCACGATCATGTGTGGGAGATACATGCAAACATCCTTTGATGCATCTTCTCCCTCTGGGGATCTCCTCAAATAGATCTATTCGCCACTGGCAACAACACCAAGTGTCACCACTGTTACTCCAGGGCAAGCATTAGGAAAGGTTCACTGGGAGATGCATTCCTGATCAGCTGGAAGATGTCACTATTCTATGCATTTCCCCCGACTGTGCTCATACCCAGAGTTCCAGAGAAAATCAACACAGATTCTGCACAAGTAATTCTCATAGCTCTGGTATGGGCGAGGCAACTGTGGTATCTATTCCTTCACCAAATGTCCTTGAAACTATCTTACCCTCTTCCTCCTCTATCAGATCTGCTCTCTCAGAACTGCCGCTCTCTCCTCCATCCCAGGCCAGAGACTCCACATTTGTGGCTTGGCTCCTGACTGCTTCAAAGCATCTGAGCATCTCTGCTCGGAACAAGTAAAAACTGTCTTAATGCATAGTAGAAGGGAGTCTATGTGAATGACTTATCTCTCAAAGTGGCGAAGATTTGTGGTCTGGTGCTCCGATAATCAAATTGACACGTATGCCTTGCTCCTCCATCAGATCCTTGATTATGTCTTTCACCTGGAACGAGCAGGCTTTTCTATCTCTTCTTTGAAAGTACATTTAGCAGCAATCAGTGCCTTCCATCATTCCACAAAGGGGGTGTCAGAATTTGCTCACCCAATCATTAAAAGATTCATAAAAGGTTTGACGAACCTCAATCCCCCATGTAGACTGCCACCACCCTCCTGGAACCTGGATTTGGTGCTGGATACCCTAATGTGTCCCCCGTTTGAGCCATTGGCCATGACATCTCTCCACATGCTCACAGTGAAATTGGTTTTTCTGTTAGCAATTACTTCTGTGTGTATAGTTAGTGAACTTGCCGCCATGATGGCATCACCACCATTTGCATCGTTTACCAAAGACTTGGTGATATTACAACTGCACCCTGCCTTTATTCCCAAAGTTTGTTCCAAGTTTCATATTAACAAACTTATCGTATTGCCCTCATTCTATCTGAAACCTCATTCCTGTTTGCGAGAAGGTCGTCTCCATACACTCGACGTACGTTAAGCTCTTGCTTTTTATATTGACAGAACCCGAGAGTGGCGCAAAATGGCTATTAGTATTAATTGCAGAAGGATCCAAAGGCAATGCCTTATCCACCCAACATATTGCAGCGCTTATAGTAACATGCATCACCACCTGCTATTCCATTCGTAATAAATCTCTCCAATCCCAACCAAAAGCCCACTCTATGAGAACAATGGCTACATCTACAGCCTTCATACAAGTCTTCCCATTGAGTGATATCTGTCAAGCGGCTACAGGGTCATCTAATGCTACATTCATGAACCATTATGCGATTGTACAA
Source organism: Pelodiscus sinensis (assembly GCF_052426305.1). NCBI lineage: Eukaryota > Metazoa > Chordata > Testudines > Trionychidae > Pelodiscus > Pelodiscus sinensis. Next base: position 123,612,267 of record NC_143056.1, on the reverse strand, counting down.
CACTTGGACGCTGACTCCACTGTGGCTTCAGTAGTACTTTCGGTCACTGATAAACCTTAAATCCGGAGTGCATTCTGAGTACTGCTATCTAGTCACCTACAGTTCCCCGTGCCTGGACTACCCTAGAGCTAGTCGTGTCAGTGTGCAGAGGAGTGTTGACCCACCTCATACTCAGAGCCTGGGTCCGATCCCCACACACCATCCGTCCACTCCAGAGACGTTCAATGCAGCCCATGAGCTCATTGAACTGACAGCCTTCCCTTCGTCACCCCTGCTCTTGGAGGGGTCTTCGCCTTCGGCACCGGGGGCCATGGCGGCACTGGTTGCGGCGCCTAAGCCAGTAGCCTGGTCAGTACCACCATCGATGCCAATGCCAACGTTGGTGACGGCGTTGACACCTGCACCGGCGGCATCGGCACTAGCAGATCCCCAGCACGTGTGGGGGAACTGTATGGCACCGATAGTTGCTGCCTGTTCTCAGGGTGCGCGTCTGGCGCCAGCATCGCATGCCTCGACGGCACCGCAGGCTCCATCACTGCCACTGCCACTGGCACCGGCATCAACAGCACTGACGCCAACTGCAGCTTCCACTCCCGGTTCAGTGCAGCAGCTGCCCAGCACCAGAGTTCCGGCACCACCGTTAATGCATCCACCTAGACAGGCCCATGCAGGGAAGCCAGAGTCCATGTCTAGGTATAGGCTTAGTCTCCATTCCAAGCACTCCTCCACGGCACCGCCCTGGTCTGCTTTGGACTACTCCTCTGAGTCTGAGGCAGAGTTGCTGCACTCAGGATGCTTGTCTAGGTTTTCGTCCTGGTATTGCTCACGTTCTCGGCACCAGCCAGTGCCGGAAGATTTTCAGCAGATGTGGTCTCTGCAAGCTCAACCGCCCTGGCCATTTTGGATGCCCTGGGCATACCATCAGTAGCAGGGCCCAAGGCCACCCTCTCTAGCGTCCAGTGTCTCCCATCAGAGGAGCACCCTATCCGCTTCGATGTTGAGACCTCCTCCGTCCTCTATAGTGGACGGTACACAGAGGCAGGAGGCATTAGCGGAAGTGCCCCCAGTGGCTATCCCTGTAGCCAGACAGGAACCCCCCTGTAACATCCATTTTTGCTTGCCTGAAGCATACAGGAGCAGGAGGCTCAGGATATGCAGGCTGCTGTGTGACCGTGAATGGCTGTAAACAGAGATATGCCAATTGCTGACCAAGAGGCTGCCAAGGAGTGCCCTTGACTAAAACCCATATTGATACGAACACACAGCCATCCGCGGGGGGAGGAATCTCTCGCCCAGTAAAAAATGTCTAGTACGCACAATTTAGTTATCTCTCTTGCAAGTGTAAATTAACTTGAAACTTGCTTGTAAGAACTGGCACCACAGAGACAGACCAGTACAATTTGGCATCTTAGATAAGAAAGAGGATATGGGCCCCTATGGGTATAAAGATGGGTCCAGCAGCACATTTACTCTTGAGTGTCAATCTACCATCTATCTGCTGGTCGGGTTAGGTGTTTGACCTCCCGAGGTTCCACGGGGATGCCCACCTCGTATTCGTCTTTCCTAGGAATTGAGGGACCAGCCCCGGCTTGACCCGCTGGAGTCGAGAGGCACAGAAGGGGGTAAAAGTTGTACCTGGATGTGATCCTTTGTCTTAAGTGTACACATAGACTTAGAGTTCTTTAAAGATTAAGCTGTCACTTGGTACCATTATTTCTATTTTCTATCTTTATTTTCTTTGTAACCATTTTTAAGATCTATATTTGCTAGCAGTTAAGAAATAGAGCAATAGCCATTGTAACCATATGATTTATAAGCTTCTTTAATAAACCTGTAACTGTTTAAGTTTTAACCTGACTCCTTCAGTTGCTGTAACAGAACCAAGCACAATTTAAAAGAACTTCAGCCGGTCATAAGAGACAGGTATAGGAAGAGCTTGGGCGTTTTGGATCGTGTCACTCCCAGGTGACAGATCCATTGGGGCATCTCTCAGTCTTCCCTAGACTGCCTGCTGCGAAGGGATCCTGTATCCTAGCAGCTGAAATCTGAGATGTAATAAGCTCTTCCCATAAACTCTGGGGCATCTGTCAGCCTGTTGGCTGCCCTCCGCAATGGGACCCCGGTCCTAGCAGTAAAGTCACGGGTGTGAAACCTTTTCTCAGTAACACACACACACACACACACACACACACACACACACACTGCCCTGACCGTCAGCTGACAATTGGCGTAGTCGGCAGGATTGTGTTATTGGTTCAAATACAGCAGCATGAAGCCTGTCACGATAGACATGGAATTTAGCTGTATGGAGGAAGAGTTTGCCCAAGAGGGATGGGGCTGACAACCCCGCTTGTGCGGAAACCCCGCAGGCGACCCCTCCTCCCCCCGTCCAGAGATGGTGGAAGACCCCGGGGCACGTTAGGGGGGAGTCATCCTCATCCACTGAAGAGGCCCTGGAGAACTCAGCCCCGTCCTTGTCGGCGATGGATGCTAGGGCTCATCAAGAGTTGCTCTATAGGCTGGCAGCTAATCTGGGGATACCAGTGGAGCCTGTGGCCGAGGACTCTGATCCAATGGTCAACATCCTCACTGTGGATGCCCCCGCCAAGTTGGCCCCACCTCTAAATAAGACAGTGGCTAAGATTACGAACGCCTTGTGGCAAACTCCAGTATCTATAACCCCCACCCTTAAGTGGGTTGACAAGAGGTACTTCGTTCCGCAGTCGGGGCATGAGCACCTCTACTCCCATCCGGTTCCAGGTTCACTGGTGGTCCAGGCGGTCACTCAGAAGGAGAGACAGGGGCAGCCTGGACCTATGCCAATTGCCAGGGAGCCCAAGCGCCTTGACTTGCTGGGGCACAAGGTCTATGTGACAGGCAGTGTCCATTTATGCATCGCCAGCCAGCAGGCGATGCTCAGTCACTACACCTATAACACGTGGCAGGCGTTGGATAAGTTCCGGGACAGGCTGCCCCCGGATGCTAGGTAGGACTTTGCAGCTATGGTCACAGAGCAGAGGACCATAGCACGTACGGCCCTATGAGCCGCCTGGATGTGGTGGACTCAGCTGCCAGAACCATGGCTTCTGGTGTGGTCATGTGTCGAAGCACCTGGCTGCAGGTATCAGAGATCCTGCCAGACATGCAGTCCACGATCCAAGACCTGCCCTTTGATATGCGAGCCCTTTTTTCCAAACACACGGCTTCCAGGCTGCATAGTCTGAAGGACACAGGGGCTATGCTTAGGTCATTAGGCATTCACACCCCGTGCCTCAGCAGAGGCAGCTACCGATTAGGCATCTGGGGAGGTCGTAGTTCCAGCCTTCTCAGCTGGACCAGTGGCGGCGGCATCCTCTCAGTTCGAGTGGGGGTATAGGTAGTGCGGCAGGTGCCACTTCCACCCGTAATAGGCAACGTCACCCATGGGCTGATGCAGATAGGGGCACTAGTCAGCCCTCCACCCAGCAGTCTAAGCAGCCATTTTGAAACTGTGCCCGAGGACTGTGTACCAGTCCCTGATATCACCCCGCCGTTTGGGGACAGGTTGTCCCATTTTTTTCCAAGCCTGGGCCCACGTCATGTCCGACAAGTGGATGCTGGGCTTGGTAAGGATGGGTTACTCCATCCCCTTTCTGAGTTCCTCGCCTTCCCTCACCCACTCCTAGTCCCTTTTCAGGGACCCATCTCACAAGGCCCTCCTCCATCAGGAGGTCCTCTTGCTCATGGAAAAGAGAGCGGTGGAAAGGGTCCCGCCTCATCGGGAGGGCAAGGAGTTCTATTCCCATTATTTTATTATCCCTAAGCCCAAGGGAGGGCTTCGTCCTATCCTGGACCTCAGAAACCTCAACAAAGCTATAAAAAAGCAAGGTTTAGGATGACCCTGGCCTCCATTATTCCAGCTCTAGAAGTAGGGGATTGGTACGCAGCCCTTGACTTGAAAGACGCTTATTTTCACGTGGCCACACGGCCAAGTCACAGGCGATTTCTCCATTTTGCAGTGGCCCACAGCCACTAACAGTTCCTGTGCTCCCCTTTGGGTTCTCTACTGCCCCCAGGGTCTTTACAAAATGTATGGCAGTGGTGACAGTCTTTCTCAGGAGGCATGGGATCCAAGTGTTTCCATACCTAGATGACTGGCTCATTCTTGGGTGGTTGAGGGAACAAGTGCATATACGCTTTACAAGGACCATCTTCAGAAAGCTCAGGCTCGTGTTCAACAAGGAGAAGTCGCTGCTAACCCCCTTGCAGGACATAGAGTTCGTGGGGACCTACATAGATGCTAGAAAGGGGCGAGCGTATCTCCCCAGGGCCAGATTCCAAACTATGGCTGCTATGGTGTGCAGCCTAACACTGTCCCCACTCGTAACGGCTCGGAATTGCATGAAACAGCTCGGGTATATGGCAACCTGCACGTATGTGGTCCGTCACGCCAGGCTGAGACTCAGACCGCTGCAGGCTTGGCTGGCACGGTCTTTCAACCAGGCCAAAGCACATTGAGACACCATCCTGATGGTGCCTCCGGAAGTGATTGCCTCCCTGTAATGGTGGGCTCGGGAGGACAAAGTGTGCAAAGGGGTGCCTTTTCAGGTGGCGGTTCCCTTGGTCACACTAATAACCGATGCCTCCGGCGAGGGTTGGGGCGCACAGTTAGAGCGCCAGAGGACACAGGGGTTATGGACTCCCCACAAAAAGGCCTTGCATATAAACATCAGGGAGTTAAGGGCTGTCAGGAGGGTGTGCAAGGTCTTCCTGACCACTCTCTCAAGGAAATCTATATTGGTGCTGCTAGACAACATGTCAGCAGTGTTTTATATAAACAAGCTTTGGGGGGAGGGGCCGAACCTCGGTTTTCTCCCCTGTGCTGCAAAGCGGTTCTCTTGTGGGAGTTTTGCATAGCTCACAATTTTTAGCTCCAGACGGCGTACTTGCCAGGTTGCAAGAAAACGCTGGCAGACTTACTGAGCAGGTCCTTCAGAGCTCACGAGTGGTGCTTGTAAGATGCCACCCTTCTACTTCTCTTCCAGAAGTGGGGTCATCCCCAGCTGGACCTGTTTGTCACAGAGGCAAACAGGGGAAGTGTCCCCAATACTTCTCGTTCCTGGGCCTAAGGGCAGAGTCGAAAGGGGATGCTTGTGTCGCTCCTTTGCCACGGGGCATGCTGTATGCTTTTCCCCTGTTACCCATTGTTCCCAAGGTTCTAACCAAGATCAGGCAGTCCAAGTGTCGGGTCCTCCTGATAGCCTCGGACTAGCCCAGACAGATTTGGTACCTCATGCTACTGGAACTGGTGTAGGACGAGCTGCAACCCCTCCCACTAGTTCCGGACTTGATCACGTGAGCCTAGGAGGGGGGTTTCCTCTACCACCCGAACATCAAGTCCCTCCACCTGACGGCGTGGCTTGTCCATGGCTAACGCAGCCTGAGCTTGCCTGCTCTGAGGGTGTTCAGGCAGTTCTGGGGAGCAAATAGCCGGCTACCAGGTTGTCCTACTCCGCTAAGTGGAAGAGGTTCTCCCTATGGGTGTCCAGGAGGGACATAGACCCATCCTTGGCCCCTATCCCAGTGGTCCTTGACTGTATTTTTGAGCTGCGTCAGGCAGGCCTGTCCACCTCGTCTATTAGGGTCCACTTGATGTCCCTGTCGGCCTTCCACATGGGGGTTGGCGGCAGATCCCTTTTCACTAACCCCGTGGTTGAGGTTCCTCAAGGGGCTAGATAGGTCGTTCTCACACGTGCGGGCACCGGTGCCTCAGTGGGATCTGAACCTGGTGCTTACTAGACTTATGTATCCCATTTGAGCCCTTAGCCACGTGTACACTCAAGAACCCATTGTTTAAGGTGGCATTCATAATATCCATTATCTCAGTGCGCAGGGTGTCGGAGCTTCGGGCTCTGACCATGGAAGCACCCTATTTAGTGTTTTCATCGGATAGGGTCAGACTATGCCCTCACCCAGCATTCCTCCCCAAGATGGTGTCATCATTCCACATGTCCCAGGACATTTACCTGTTTTCTTCCCAAAGCCCCACCGCTCCCCTAAGGAGCAGGCCCTGCATTCTCTCGACGCAAAAGGAGCCTTAGCTTTTTATTTAAACAGAACAAAGCCCTTTTGCAAATCTTCTCAGCTGTTTATTTCTTTTGTGGAAAGGATGAAGGGGTTTCCTGTGTCAGCCAAAAGGCTGTCCACATGGACCTCCTCATGTATCAGGGAGTGTTATGTATTGGCACACAAGGAGCCGCCCCAGGTCAGAGCGCACTCTACCAAAGCTCAGGCATCTTCTGCGGCTTTTGTGGCGCAGGTGCCGATCATTGATATTTGTAGAGCGGCCACGTGGTCCTCTGTCCACACATTTGCTGCACATTATGCCATTATCCAGCAAGCCAGAAGTGACGCTGCCCTCGGTTCTGCAGTACTCGGTTCAGTTCTGTGAAAAGGACAATAAGAGGAGAAAGTTTACACATATGTGGGCAATGTTGCTACCTCAGTTATGTTGCTTCCATACTGGTGACTTGTTTTTCTCAGGAATGTCTCTGACTCTGCCTCCTTTGGGTTCAGCTGGGGAGTCACCTCATTCAAATGGACATGAGCAATCACTCGAAGAAGGAAAAACGGTTATTTACCTGTAACTGTTGTTCTTCGAAATGTGTTGCCCCTCTGCCTTATACATTGGCCAAACTGGACAGTCCCTACATAAAAGAATAAATACACACAAATCAGATATCAGGAATGGTAACATACAAAAAACCTGTAGGAAAACACTTCGGTCTCTCTGGACACACAGTAGTAGATTTAAAAGTAGATACCCGGCAACAAAAAAAACTTCAAAAACAGACTTCAAAGAGAAACTGCAGAGCTACAATTCATTTGCAAATTTGACACTATCAATTTAGGATTGAGCAAAGACTGTGAATGGCTAGCCATCTACAAAAGCAGTTTTTCCTCTCTTGGTGTTCACACCTCCACATCAGCTGCTAGAAGTGGGGCACATCCTTCCTGACTGAATTGACTTCATTATCTCTGGCCTTTCTCTTGATTGGTACTCCCTTTTTTTCATGTGCCTGTTTATTTATACCTGCCTTTGGAATTTCCACTACATCCATCTGATGAAGTGGGTCTTTGCCCACGAAAGCTTATGCTCAAATAAATCTTCGTCTATAAGGTGCCACAGGACTTCTCGTTGTGAGTACCCCTCTCTTTTTCACCCTCCGTGATACCCATCAAGTCAGCTCTATTGCCCTCTGGTTCTGTGCACTCATAGTACCTGTATAAAGGGACCAGCTAACCCCATACTCCCCTCAGTTCCTTCTTACTGTCCATGATAGTTGCTGGAACTGGTTTTTTTTTTTTTGTGCCATGGCTAGTGTGACAGACCCAGACCAGCTGGCTGCCGCACACTAATATAGAGAAGGTATGCTGGGACTTGGGATAACAGCTTTCTCTTCTCTGAGTAAACAGGGCGAAGCCTTGTGCTGCATAATCAAACATGAAGTTCCAATTGATGGAAGCAGCACTCAGACCCTCTTTGGACCAAACACAGTTGGACTCTGTACCATGTGATTCAGAATCAGTATGGAATGTTCCTTCCACTGAGAGACTCTTGGCACCATTCCACATCCCCAGGGCTAAAAAAGAAATGTAGGAACAGCTGGTAGGGTGGAAGCATTCCTCAACTCAGAAAAAGTTTCAAGCATGGAGAGCACAGCAGAGTGATACCTGAGTTGGGACACTTCCTGCCCCTCCTCCACAGGGTGATTCCATGGACTCTGTCCTGTTTTCAGTCTCCTTTGAGTCAGATACTGAACCAGCAAGTGTCAGAGGAACATGGAGGTTTCAGTGCAATCATGGTGCTGTCCATCTCTGAACTGTTTATGGTAGCTGGGGAGTTGCTGGCATTATTGTTATCACTATTACTGGCAGTGCAAGAGCTGGCATCTGTAGTGCTGATTGGTAGAAAGGGGAGAATATTACCCCAAGTACTGGGTCACTCGGTATCAGGCTCCTCAGTACTATTTAGAGGCAACCATCCCTGCTATCCTTGATGCAGCCTCCTCCCCTTCAGCACTGGTCTCTGGAACCAGTTAATACTGCACCTTGATGTAGGAAGTCTTTTTGTTGCAGTTGTAATTGAGGTCATATAGCCAGCAATGGGGGGTTTCTGTCATTGTCCCCCAGTCAGCTCTGTGCAGTGGGGGACCATGGTGCAGGGCGGTATCACCAAGTGCTTGGTCCAGCGGGCATTGGCCTATGCCAGTGTTATGACCATTTTGAAACCCTTAGAGTTTTCCACTGATGTTGGGGACGCATTCTAGATGTGCATATTCAGGGGCCTTGGAGATAAAGACTCTGCCAACCCATCAAACACCACTTGACCCTAGACCTGCTGGACTTAATTAGTGTAGAAGGACAAGAGGAGGGTCCCTTCTGGTGCAGGATTCCTCCTCTGCAGATGAGGTAGTGTTGGGCGTGCACAGGTCGCCTATCCAAGATGACATTAATGCTCTCCAGGTGCTGTGAAGAGGGTAGCCTTGAACTCAGAGCTGCAAGTGGAGGTAGTCAAAGACTTTTCCCATAGCCACATTGACATTTTGACTGTGAGAGGGTCATTTAATGGCTCTGCCTCTCAATGAGGCCATCATGGGACCAGTTTAAGACTTTTGGCAATCCCTTTCTTTAAAGAGAGGTGAGAAATAGCACTTTTCCCCACTCCCCAACAAGGTCCCCAGTGGTCTTAGGTGTCCAATAAAAGGGAGAGATGTGGCAGCAGGGAGCAGTTCCTACAGCCTTCTTCCCAGAAGTCAGCTTCCAGACAATGGTGTAATTAATAGCACAGATCACATGCATGGGCAGCAGAGAATCACTGGCTGGGGGAGGCTAGCTTCCAGTTTTGTTCCCCCTCCCCCACACTTTCATCTGAAGCTCTTCTCCTTTTGGCGGAGTCCAGAGCCCCTTTTCCCAGCATAGCCACTGGCCCTCAGCCCTGCCACAGGCTCCTCTTAAGAGCATGGTGAAGGTGAGCGGCATGCAGCCCCAACTCCCATCATGTGAAGAAGGTGGACAACATGTGGTGGCAGCTTCCTCAGCCCCAGAGAGAGCACAGGAGAACTGGTGAGGAGCTGCATGAATGGGGTGTAGCATGAGTGCGGCCACGCCTATTTGGGGAGGCAGTGAATGGCTAATTAGTTTCTTGCACAGAATGTCCATCAGATTGCTCAATAGCCTAGAAAGACCATACCTGCAAATTTGGAAGTCTGTTCCCCCAATGGATCTATACCTTATCCTGTCAAAGCTCATGGGTCTCCTCCTCTATTTGAGCTGCTTATAACCTGCTCTGTCATATCTTTCCAGGAAGGTGGCCTTTCTGAGGCTATGTCTAGACTGCAGGCTTCTTTCGGAAGAAGCTTTTCTGGACGACATCTTCCAAAAAAAACTTCTTCCGAAAGAGCGCATCTACACTGGCCAAGGAGATGGAAAAAGAGATCTGCTTTTTCTAAAGATAGCATTCAGACTGATTGGACACTATCTCGCATAAAAAGCCACCTGGAACCACTTCAGGCAGGGCTTTAGGTCACGAGTTGTTTCCGAGTGCTGGTGCTGGAGCCTAGCAGAGACATACGCTTACAAGGACCCCTTGGACAGCCGATTCTCTGCTTCTGCTGCATGCTTGCCTACCTCTTTGAGGGACAGCAATGCGCTCACAGTGCATGCTGTGGTTACCAAGCTTTTTTGGATGCCTCAGCTTTTGTCTTTGTGCCATGGATCCAGAGCTGCCCCTCGGCATGTAATGACCCCACATAGCCATGCTGTAGTTTCTTCAGCACTTTGTGCTGGCTACCTTCCTGGTCCTGACCGAGCTCAACACTGAGCTCATTCTGGGGACCCTCTCCCTGGGTGAGGGAGCAACACTCTTGCATCTGTAACTCGCTGTGGAGAGGCATTTCTGGAGGCTGGACGCCAGTTCCCTCTGGTGGGACTGGCTGGTTATAGAGTGTAGGGACAACTAGCAGTGGTTCCAAAACTTCCGCATGCAGAAGGCCACATTTTTGGAGCTATGTGCCTTGCTCACCCCTGCCCTCTGACAACATGACACCCACCTTTTGACCCACAATACCCCTAGAGAAGTAGGTCGCTGTCATCGTATGGAAGCTCACCACCCCAGACAGTTACCAGTTGGTGGGCAACCAGTTCGGCATGGAGGAGTCCACCATGGGGGCCCTCCTCATGGAGGTAAGCTACTCTTGGGCTGCAGTCCCTGCTCGGGGGAGAGGGGTGGGGAAGGAAGGAGAAGTACTGAAAAGGGGGACCCTCAGGAAAGGGCAATGGGGGGAACCCCATCCCCAGGCGGTTGTGCTGTCCCACTCTCACACAGCCCTGCTGCTGAGGTGGGGGGACTCATAGGGGGTGACTCCTGGGGTGTTTGGTGGAAGAAGGGATGGGAGGGAGGCGGGCACCTCCCAAGGGCTCAGGCACCCCCTCTCTCATTCTCTATTTTCTGTGTTTGTCTCCTGCAGGTTGTGAAGGCCATCAACTCCATTCTGCTGTGCAGGGTCATCCGCCTAGGAAACCAGGACCCGATTGTAGCCGGATTTTCTGCCTTGGGGTTCCCGAAATGCGGTGGAGCAATTGATGGGACCCACATTCCGGTCTATGCACCTCAGCATAGAGCAGCCCAGTATATTAACAGGAAAGGCTACTTTTCTGCGTTGCTGCAGGCCCTGGTTGACCACCATGGTCAGTTCATGGACATTTTTGTTGGGTGGTCAAGCAGGGCACGTGATGCCTGCATCTTCAGAAACTCCAGCCTCAATTGGAAGCTTGAGGTGGGCACATTCTTCCCCTGCCCAGATCTTGTGGTTGGGGATGTGCAGATGCCATTGTGCATGCCATGGCTGAGGAAGCCGTGCACCTGGACCAATTTAACTCCCACCTGAACCGGGCCAGGATGCAGGTAGAGTGCACCTTCAGCTGTGTCAAGGCTCAGTTCAGGTGCCTCCTGACCTGCCTCGACGTGGGGGAGCACATCATCCCCAATCTGGTGTTGGTGTGTTGTGTCCTCCACAACATTGTGGAGAGGAAGGGGGAGGCCTTCCTCTCGGGGTGGGGACAGAGGCCTGCCACGAGGGGAGACCCTTCGCGCAGCTGCAGACAGCTGCCATCCGCCAGGCCCGTCAGGCCAGGGTGCATATCTGGGAGGCCCTGAAAGAGAGTTACTCTCAAGCACCCCAGTAACTCTCCCCAGGACCTCCCTCCTATGGGCCTCTGGCTTGCTCCAATATTCCTTTCCCCTTCCTGATCTCTCAATAAAGACACCTGTTTGGTTTTAAACAAAATGAACTGTGTATTGATCTTTAATTAAAAAAAGCTGGGAAGAGGGAGGGGGCTTAGAGTGGCATCAGGGCCAGCTGGATGTGCCACCTTGAGTGTGGAGACCTCATCGAATTTGGGGCTGGGTGGGTGGGAAGGGAGGCTGGAGAAGGTTCAGGGATGGTAGGGGTTGGGGGCATGGACATTGCTTGGGGAGGGAGCATAGTCATCGCTTGGGAGGCAGAGGGAGGGGGAATGGGCATAGCAGGGGGGCAGGAGCAGTGGCAGCAGTTAGGGATGTTAAATATTGGTTAATTGAATCATCAAATTCTTATCGGTTAATTGACTCTTCTGTAGTCCCCAGGGGCAGGGCTCACAGCCAGTGCACTCCAGCCTCACTCTGGAAGAGCTCCCTTCCACTCCACGCTGCTGCCTCTGTATCAGAGGCAGCAGCACGAGATGCCAGGCAGGAGCTGGTCTAAGAGGGGAGCCAATTTTAAAACAAGCCCCTCTTGTGGACTGGCTGCCTGTTGCCCTGTGCTGCAGCCTCTGATAAAGAGACAGTGTGGGATTGCAGCAATCCCTGTCTAGGGTGGTCTGAGCTCCTGGATCTGGCATAAGCTGCAACTGAGCTGGGCTTCTTGCCCATCTGGTTCCTAATACAGAGCTGCAGCACCTGGTATGAATCAGGACAGAGCTTGCCCGCCCAGCTCCTAATACACTTTAAATGCAGAATTGCAGCATAGGTAGGTCCTGGACCTGTCACAAGCTAAGACTGGGTGGGGCTGCTGGCCAACTTGCTAAAAATGTACTGGAATGGAGGGGAAGGAAATGTGTGTAGTCTATAGCATTAACCTTTACGCTTTTGCTTATCAGTTAATTGGTTAACCTCCTACACTATTACAGCCCTAAGATGCACCCTAGTGTTCTACTGAGAGGAAAAAAGTGTTTTGTAGTTCTACTTAGCTCTTTCAGCAAGGGTACTAACTTCTTCAGAAGCATTCCTGGGTCAAGGTCCTTATCAAGGACATTTGCAGAGCTACAACTTGGTCACACACATTTTCTTCTTTCTATACCATCACCACATAGACTAGGGGAAACACCAGGCTTCTTTGAGCTCTAGTACAATTAGTTTGTGAACTCTGATTCCACCTCCATCCTTTGCTTGGCGTCACCTACCGTGGAATGGACATGTGTAAGCACTCAAAGAAAAAAAAGTACAATATCTTGAAGAACAGCAGTTATGGAAAAGTTGTGTTGCAAATGTCCATTCCAGCACCCATTCTCTACACATCTGTGAAAGTTGGCCAGCAAAAAGTAACCGATCTGGGAGATGCCAGATACTAGTGCTATAAGCATATAGCATAAGAGGGCAACAGAGCTGATCAGAGGGCAACAGAGCTGATCAGATGTGTATGCTATAGAAAAAAAATTCTGGCAGTTGTACTTGAGATGTGCATATACCTACCGTGGAAAGGACATATGTAAGAAGTCTCAAAGAACAATTATTGACATATAAGTAACCAGTTTTGGCAGGGGTTAGAGTTTAGGGTGTTTGGGGGGGGTAGTTCTATTGAGTGTAACATGTATGATTACCTGCCCTGTGGGTGAGTGGTGTATGTGTGCACCCATTGCAAGGAGCTCCTGACCCTCAGAGACCGAGTTCGGGCTTTGGAGGCCAGGGTGGCTGAACTGGAGGAGCTAAGGGAGGTAGAGAGCTATGTTGATGAGACTTTCCGGGACACTGTAGTACTGTCCCAGTCTGAGAGCCCCAGTGCTCTTAAAGAGGATGAAAGTCTCAAGGGAACAGAGCATTCAATGGGAACAGAGGGAAACCATCCCATAGTTGGGACCCTCCTTCCAAAGGATGTTGTGGTATCCTCTCGCACTGAGGATACCTCTGACGGGGAGGGAACGCCAGTTGTTAGGAAGAGACAGGTGTTAGTAGTGGGTTATTCGATCGTTAGAAACATTGATAGTTGGGTTTGTGATGACCGGGAGAACCGTATGTTCACTTGCCTGCCTGGTGCGAAGGTTGCGGATCTCTCGAGGCATCTAGATAGACTTATGTGTAGTGCTGGGGAGGAGCCAGTGGTCGTGGTACATGTAGGTACCAATAACGTAGGGAAGGGTAGGAGAGATGTCCTGGAGGCCAAATTTAGGTTGCTAGGAAAGACACTGAAATCCAGGACCTCTATGGTGGCATTCTTGGAAATGCTTCCAGTTCCACATGCAGGGCCAGGTAGGCAGGCAGAGCTTCAGATGCATGGATGAGATGATGGTGTAGAGAAGAGGGGTTTGGATTTATTAGGAACTGGGGACACTTTTGGGAGAGGGGGCACCTCTACAGGAAGGATGGGCTCCACCTAAACCAGGGTGGAACCAGACCGCTGGCACTAAACATTAAAAAGGCCGTAGAGTAGTTTTTAAACTAAGAGATGGGGGAAAGCTGATTGATGTGGAGATGCACATAAATCGGACGGAGACTTCTCTTAGAGGAGAATCCATTGATAGAGATTCTCTAAGCTGTAGTGATAAAGAGAGGAGGGGAGAGGACAAACCATGGGCCAGAGCAGACAAACAACCACATATAAAGGAATCCAGTGCATCAGGGAAGGGCAGACAAATAAGCAGTGGCAAATTTTTTAAAGTGCTTCTACACAAATGCTAGGAGTCTGACTAATAAAATGGGTGAACTAGAGTACCTCGTATTAAAGGAGGAGATTGACATAATAGGCATCACTGAAACCTGGTAGAATGAGGAAAATCTGTGGGACACAATCATACCAGGGTATAAAGTATATCAGAAGGATAGAGCAGGCCAGCTGGGTGGCGGAGTGGCACTGTATGTGAAAGATAACGGAGAATCAAATGAAATAAAAATATTCAATGAATCAACATGTTCAACAGAATTGCTATGGATAGTAATTCCATACTCCAATAATAAGAAATTAGCAGTAGGGATATATTATCGACCACCTGACCAGGGCAGTGATACTGACATTGAAATGCTGAGGGAGATTAGAGAGGCTACCAAAGTAAAGAACTCTATAATAATGGGGGATTTTAATTATCCCCATATTGACTGGATACATGTCACCTCAGGAAAAGAAGCAGAGATAAAATTTCTCAATGGCTTAAATGACTGCTTCTTGTAGTAGATGGTAAGAGGCAATTCTCGATTTAGTCCTGAGTGGAGCGCAGGATCAGGTCCAGGAGATAACCGTTACAGGACCGCTTGGGAATAGTGACCATAATATAATATAATAACATTTAACATTTCTGTGGTGGGAAGAACACCTCAGCAGTCCAGCACTCTGGCATTTAATTTCAAAAAGGGGAATTACACAAAAATGAGGAGGTTAGTGAAACAGAAATTAAAAGGCACAGTGACTAGAGCCAAATCCCTGTACACTGCATGGAAACTTTTTAAAGATACTGTAATAGAGGCCCAACTTAAATGTATACCCCAAATTAAAAAACATAGCAAGAGACCTAAAAAAGAGTCGCCATGGCTTAACCACCATGTAAAAGAAGCAGTGAGGGATAAAAGGGCATCTTTTAAGAAGTGGAAGTCCAATCCTAGTGAGATAAATAGAAAGGAACATAAACACTGTCAAATCAAGTGTAAAAATGTTACAAGAAAAGGAAAAAACATTTTGAGGAACAGCTAGCCAAAAACTCAAAAAGAAATAACAAAATGTTTTTTAAGTACATTAGAACCAGGAAACCTGCTAAAAAAAACCTGTGGGTCCCCTAGATGATCGAGATATAAAAGGAGCTATCAAGGACGATAAAGCCATTGCGGAGAAACTAAATGATTTCTTTGCTTCAGTCTTCACGGATGAGGACGTTAGGGAGATTCCAAAATCTGCACCGTCCTTTGTGGGTGATGAATCTGAGGAACTGTCTCGGATTGAAGTGTCATTAGAGGAGGCTTTGGAACAAATAGAAAAACTTAATGTTAACAAATCCGGGACCAGATGGCATTCATCCAAGGGTTCTAAAAGAACTCAAATGGGAAATTGCTGAACTATTATCTGTGGTTTGTAACCTATCCTTTAAATCGGCTTCTGTACCTAATGACTGGAAGGTAGCTAACGTGACACCAATATTTAAAAAGGGCTCTAAAGGCGATCCTGGCAATTACAGACCGGTAAGTCTAACTTCAGTACTGGGCAAAATAGTCGAAACAATAGTAAAGAATAAAATTGTGAGGCATGAAGAGGAACATAATTTGTTGGACAAAAGTCAACATGGTTTCTGTAAAGGGAAATCATGTCTTACTAATCTATTAGAGTTCTTTGAAGGGGTTAACAAACATGCAGACAAGGAGGATCCAGTAGATATAGTATACTTAGATTTTCAGAAAGCCTTTGACACGGTCCCTCACCAAAGGCTCCTGTGTAAATTATATTGCCATGGGATAAGGGGGAAGGCCCTTTCATGGATTGAGAACTGGTTAAGAGACAGGAAACAAAGGGTAGGAATAAATGGTAAATTTTCAGAATGGAGAGGGGTAACTAGTGGTATCCCCCAAAGGTCAGTCCTGGGGCCAATCCTGTTCAACTTATGCATAAATGATCTGGAGAACGGGGTATGCAGTGAGGTGGTAAAGTTTGCAGATGATACCAAACTGTTTAGGATAGTCAAGACAGAAGCAGACTGTGAAGGACTCCAAAAAGATCTCACCAAACTGAGCGATTGGGAAACAAAATGGCAAATTAAATTTAATGTGGATAAGTGTAAAGTAATGCACATCGGGAAAAATAACCCCAACTATATGTACAGTATGATGGGGGCTAATTTGGCTACAACAAATCAGGAAAGAGATCTTGGAGTTATCGTGGATAGTTCTCTGAAAACTTCCACACAGTGTGCAGTTGCGGCCAAAAAGGCAAATAGGATGCTAGGAATTATTAAGAAAGGGATAGAAAATAAGACCCAGAATATCTTACTGCCCCTGTATAAAACTATGGTACGCCCACATCTTGAATACGGTGTACAGATGTGGTCTCCTCACCTCATAAAAGATATTTTGGCCTTGGAAAGGGTTCAGAAAAAGGCAACTAAAATGATTAGGGGTTTGGAACAGGTCCTATATGAAGAGAGGTTAAAGCGACTGGGACTTTTCAGTTTAGAAAAGAGGAGACTGAGGGGGGATATGATAGAGGTCTATAAAATCATGAGTGGTGTGGAGAGGGCGAATAAAGAAAATGTATTTATTAGTTCCCATAATAGAAGAACTAGAGGACACCAAATGAAGTTAATGGGTAGCAGGTTTAAAACTAATAAAAGAAAGTTCTTCTTCACACGGCGTGTAGTCAACCTGTGGAACTCCTTGCCAGAGGAGGCTGTGAAGGCTAGGACTGTAACAGAGTTTAAAGAGAAGCTAGATAATTTCATGGAAGTTAGGTCCATAAAAGGCTATTAGCCAGGGGATAGAAATGGTGTCCCTAGCCTCTGTTTGTCAGAGGCTGGAGAAGGATGACAGGAGACAAAATCATTTACTCATTGTCTTCGGTCCACCCCCTCTGGGGTACCTGGTGCTGATCACTGTCGGCAGACAGGCTACTGGGCTAGATGGACCTTTGGTCTGACCCATTACGGCCGTTCTTATGTTCTTATGTTCACTGTTTTAACATTGGTGGACTCACCGTCTAAAAAATATTGGCCTGTAATTGTCAAACATTAGATGTTACATGTTGCTGAGTATGTTCGTAGATATCTCAACTGTGTGACAGAAATCTGAATGCAACAATAATATAAAAAAAACACAACAAGGTAGTAAAAAGTTGTAACTGAAATGAGAAAATACAAATTATTCATACACTTAGTTATGTAATGCAGAGGAACAGTCCTTGTTCCACAGGCAGATGCTTATACTTCATTTTTATATTTTGTTACTTAAAACAAAAAATATTTTTCTCCTCAGATTAGATTTTTGGAATTTGAATTTCATATATAAGCTCATCTTCCTCAGACATAGCTGGGGAGAAAAAAATTTCATAGTCTGGGTTTGGGTTTGGTGGGGGGAGGATTTTTTTCATCCTTCTTGTCAGTGCAGATTTATACTGCAGGTGATGATTTTTTCTATTTGCGTGTAGAAGTAATAACAATGACAAATGGAATTACACTAAGTAATTTTCCTCATCAATTTGTCAAGCATATTTACTATTTCCCCTCAATGTGTTACCATTGAAAATGTTAAGTAGAAAACTTGGAACATTTCTTATTTATTTTAGGTTTAATGCAGCGTGATTATCCAGACATTGTTACTGCTGTGAAAACCAAACAGGCAGTCCAAACTGTGCTAAATACAGCTACAGAAACTCTTAAAGTATTGATATCAGGTGGAATTGTTGATAAAAATGAAGGAGAAAAAATACAAAAGGTAATAAATATAAATAAACATTTGAGAGTGTTTTTACATATATATAAGCTGCTGAATATATGGCTTACAATCATGCCACCATTTTAAATGCATTGTCAGTAAATTGCCTGAGGCCTGTGACATCTCTCAGAAGCACAAATTTGGTTTGTTTGGGTTTTTCTGGTTTTTGGTCTAAATATTTTGTTCAAAAGAACTTTAAATATGGAAATTACAAATATTTAAATACAGTCATCTAGCAGGATTCTTGCACTTGGGTCTCTGCCTCTTGATTGAGTCTGGCAGAACTCTAAAAGCTCGAAAAATATTTTATTCCTGAGATCAGTATTGGTAGGGTAAATGTGAGCCAGTGCTCCCAACTGGCCATTGCATGTCTTTCCACATACAGAAGAAATATTTCCATGAATTTCCTCCATGACTGGGATATGGGAAGAAATTCCTGATTTTGTGACTTTTGCAATGTGTGTCTTCTTTATATATCGTTGCTGTATTTTCTCCATTGTCTGGTTGGTTCTGTGATTGTTTAAACAGTAAGCTTCCATTTTCATTGCTTTAATACAATTTTTATTTGATGCTCCGGTATTGTATTTGTCCAGCACCCTCTGTCTATGAAATTCTGATCTGTGCAGTCTTGCAAAGAGGTTGTTTCTTATAATAATTGCTCATGTCCATTCCACATTAGATATGTGTAGGGGAGTGACTATAGTAAGCCCTGGAGTGATGCTGCCGCGGCGTGGTATAATGGGCGCTACATGCTCCCTCCAATCTGAGTTCCTTCTTGTTGCCAGTGCCCAGGGCTGGCCTGAGCCCTTTTGGCGCCCTGGGCCCAGGTGTGTGGCTCCGCCGCAGGGTGCATGCGCAGGCCCGCCCATGGGACGCGGGCGCGCCCCCGGGGCGCATGGCGCATGCATGCACCGCCCACAGCCGCCGACGCAAAGCCCAGAGCCCACCCCAGGACACTCGGTGCATGCGCGGGCCGGTCACAGCCACTGGCACGCAGCCTGGATCCCGCCCCCGGGTTGCACAGCACATGTGCTGTCCAGCCCATCCCAGCTAGTGCTGCTGGTGCACGCACCAGACTGTGCAGGGCCCCGCAGCCGTGGGGGCAAGGGTGCTGCTGGCCGGCTCCGCGGGAGCCGAGCACGCGGCTCCTGATGGCAGCTGTAAGGGACACCGTGCGTCCCTTACAGCTGCCATCAGGCGTCCCCCTGTGGGTTGATGCCCAGGGCAGCTGCCCAGCTCGCCCATGTCTCTGTCTGGCCCTGCCAGTGCCGGAGCATCAGAACTACTGGCTTTGACTGTTCATTGCTAGCTTTCCTCAGTTCAATAGTTTAACCTCATTAGCAGTTTATTTAGTTTGTACTCATTGCATTGTATTGGATAGAACTTTGTTTAGGGACAGGACATGCCCCGATGCCCAGGGTTTGATGCAGTGCTCATCAATTCAGTGATACAGACCTTGCGAGGCATGCATCCCCCAGCACAGGAACCAAGAGGAGTGATCAACATCACTGAGGCCTTGGCACTGCTCCTGGAACTATTACAGAATATCAGCATCAGTCATCGTCTCATTGGCACCAATACATGTCACAGCAGTCCTTGTGGTCTTGGACTGCTGGTCTCATTCTAGCTCTCTGTCCCATTCCAGATCCAAGTGCCAATGGGAGGATGAAAAGTGTAGATTGCCTTTACCCAACAGGCGTTGAGGTCCTGCAGTAAAGGCTCTTTACGGTTGAAGAGACACTGGTGAGCCTGCAGTGCATACTGCTATGAGGGAGGCAGTCATGAGCCCTCCTATTCGTAGTCACCAAACAATGCACTCACATCCTCACAGGTTGGTAAGGAGCAAGGGTAACTACTACTAGGATAAGTGGAGATTCACCCAGTGCTGCCCCAGCCCTCAAGAAGCACAAGTACTGGCATGATTGTGGAACCCTTGAGGGTTTACACAGCAGTTCCTAGATATCTCTCACGCATGTCTGAGAATAGTGATAGAAATGTAGCCGTGTTAGTCTGGGGTAGTTGAAGCAAAATGCAGGACAATGTAGCACTTTAAAGACTAACAAGATGGTTTATTAGATGATGAGCTTTCGTGGGCCAGACCCACTTCCTCAGATCAAATAGTGGAAGAAAGTAGTCACAACCATATATACCAAAGGATACAATTAAAAAAAATGAACAAATATGAAAAGGACAAATCACATTGCAGAACAGAAGGGGGATGCGGGGGGGGGGGGGGGAAGGAAGGAAGGTAAGTGTCTGTGAATTGATGATATTAGAGGTAGGGAGAGTGGGATGTTTGTGAGTTAATGGTATTAGAGGTGATAATTGGGGAAACTATCTTGGTAATGGGTGAGATAGTTCAAATGTTTGTTAAGTCCTTGTTGGAAAGTGTCGAATTTTAACATGAATGACAGTTCAGAGGATTCCCTTTCAAGTGCAGATGTAAAAGGTCTTTGTAGCAGAATGCAGGTGGTTAAGTCATTGAGAGAGTGTCCTTTCTGGTTAAAATGGCAAGAAACTGTTTTCTCTTTGTGATCTTGTCTGATATCTGTTTTGTGGGCATTAATCCTTTGGCGAAGTGTCTGAGATGTTTGTCCAATGTACATAGCAGACGGACACTTTCGGCACATGATAGCATAGATTATATTTCTGGATGCACAGGAATATGTGTTCTTGATCTTATAACTCACTTGGTTAGGTCCAATAATGGTATCAGCAGAATGAATATGTGGACAAAGCTGGCAACGGGGTTTGTTGCAAGGGAAGGTACCAGGGTTGGTATTAGTGTGGTATGTCCTGTGGTGGTTGGTAAGAATCATCTTGAGGTTAGGTGGTTGTCTATAGGAGACTATGGGTCTGTCTCCCAGAGCCTCTTGGAGTATGGTATCCTGTTCCAGTATAGGCTGTAGTTTATTGATAATGTGTTGGACAGGTTTAAGTTGGGGGTTGTAGGTGATGACAAGTGGTGTTCTATTGTTGGTTTTCTTGGGTCTGTCTTGAAGTAGATGGTTTCTAGGTATTCGTCTGGCTCTTTCAATTTGCTTTTTTATTTCTCTGGGTGGGTAGTTGAGATTTATAAATGCTTGGTAGAGATCCTGAAGCTTCTGGTCTCTGTCAGTGGGATTAGAGCAGATGCGGTTGTATCGAAGGGCTTGGCTATAGACGATGGATCGTGTGGTGTGTTCTGGATGGGAGCTGGATGCATGTAGGTAACTGTATGAGTCGGTGGGTTTTCTGTAGAGAGTGGTGTCTAATTTTCCATTGTTGATTTGTACGGTGGTGTCCAGGAAGTGGATCTCTCGTGTAGAATGGTCCAGGCTGAGGTTGATGGTGGGGTGTAGGTTGTTGAAATCTCTGTGGAATATCTCCAGTGTTTCTTGGCCATGCGTCCAGATCATAAAGATGTCATCGATGTACCGTAGGTAGAGGAGGGGCGAAAGGGGACGGGAGTTGAGGAAACGTTGTTCTAGGTCAGCCATAAAGATGTTAGCATACTGTGGGGTCACCAACCTCACAGGAGAGGAAGAGAGGCAGCAACATGTCCTGGATATCCAGAGGGCCTTGGCTTTTTACTGGGAACATACCTGACTGCTCTGCAAGTTGTCTCAGCTTTTTGTCACTGTGACTGACAGGATGAAAGACTTTCCAGAGCTGCTGGCTAATTGGATTACCTCATGTATCTGGACCTGTATAAACTAGCAAAAGTCCTCCCACTGCAGATTGTTCAGGCTTATTCACCAGAGCCCAGGCATTATCATCGGCTTTCCTGGTGCAAGTGCTGATCCAGGACATCTGTAGAGTCACAACATGATACTTAGTCCACACCTTTACAGCTCACTACAACCTTCCACAGCAGGCTAGAGATGATGGTAGGTTCGGCAGAGCTGTGCTGCAATCATCACAGCCATGAACTCTTACCCACCTCCTTGGAAGCACCTAATGTGAAATGGATATGAGGAATTATTCAAAGAAGAAAGACAGTTACCTGTTTTGTAACTGGTGTTCTTTGAGATGTGTTGCTAATGTCCATTCTACAACCTGCCCTCCTTTCCTGCTGTTGGAGTTTCCAGCAAGAAGGAATTTATATCACACCATGGTAGCGCCTCTCCACCGGTCACCAGATCTGCTACAGATGCTGGTAGGAGAAAAACTTCTGACCCCGATGCATCTGGTAAGCATGCATACCTAATGTGGAATGGACATGAGAAAACAACTTGAAGAATACCAGTTATGAAACAGGTAACTGTCTTTTTTGGCATTGCCAGTATTGTAGTTCACTATGATCCAGGCTTTCTCTAAATTAGTAGGAAATTCCAGCCACTTACATGGGACTGCATCAGAATCTGAGAAAACAGGCTGGAATTAGAACTCAGAAAAATCAGCAGATGTGTCTGCTGCAGATACACTCCAGCAGAGAATCTCTGTAAGAAACAACCCTGTCTTCTTTGTGTGATGATCTCTATGTTTAGTCCACGTGTGGGTGCATGTACATGTTAAGTATGTGAGTCCAGAAATTTTTCCAAGCAGCATCTGTTGACGCACAAGTGCACAGCGTGTTTCTTCATGCTTCCGACAAATAGTATAAGGGCCAGTGTGGATTGATGCCACTCCAGTTTCATCTTGCTGCTGTATGGTCTGAGTTGAAACCCCTATCCCTCTTTCACTCTTAATTCAATTTAATTGAGATGTACACTTTTGTAAATAGCTCTTCATAGTTTTCATACATAATAGCTTAGTTAAGCTAGTTCAGCATAGCATAGACTAATGGTTCTAAATCTGTTTATCATTTTATGTGCCTCATAGATGGCCCACGATGGGTTACATGAGCTGCAGGATGAGAATCACAGTGCTCCCCCCAAACCACTCACAGTCCCCTATCCCCAGTGACTTCACTCAGGGCATGACTACACAATAATTGCGTAGCTTAAGTTGAAAGCTTATTTTGACTTTTGGCACCGGCTGTTATTCCGAAATAATGCTGCTGTGTAGACACAGCCTCAGAGTGGGGCTAGAAGCAGAGTCCTGAGTGTGGCGCCAGGCAGCAACTGAACTGCTGAAGCCTGCCATATAGGATCAAGGGAGAAACCTATACTCCCAGTGCCTGGATAACCTTGTGTGGGCCAGCAGCCAGGACCCAAGAAGGGGGACCAGGAGCAGAGACCCACCTAAGACTTGGGGGTGCTTCAGTACTCCAGAAAACTCTGAGATTCTAGTGCCCCCAACTTCCTCACTGGCGAGAACCCTCACCCATAAACATACCCACACTAGTATCCCTGCTCCTTGCCCCACTATGGTACTCACCTCCTACTAGCAAGAGCGCTGGTGCAGGCTACCAAGCACTATCAGGCCTGACCAGAGTAGCAAATTTTCTTAACATACAACTGGGACGCAGCTGGCATAGACCCTCCTCATTTGGGGGACAAAACTCTTTGCCAGCCAATCACTATGCCCAGGATCCTAGGCTTCAAGAACTGTGTGCATCACTCATTCCTTTTCCATCAATGACACACATCAGTGTGTTTCTATTTTCTGCTTAAGGCACACATTGCAGTGAAATGCTCATCTCCAAGTCCTTAAGACTTTGAGCTCCAACTCATGAAGTTTGTGACCAAAGAGCTACTTATGATTCCAGCCCTATGATTCTATTCTAGGTAATGAGGCCCTAGAAGCACTCTAATACTGGCCAGAAGTGGGACTCCTGTATAGGGGCCTCTGCTGAATGGTACTTCCCTTCCACGTATGAGCCATTATGAGGAGAAACTCACTGGTGCTATCCAGGTTTTCAGATCCCAAAGTAGTATTAACGATTTTACTTCAGGTGGTGTTAGGAATAATCAATGGGAACACAGTGCCTCTGGCTGATGAAAGATTGATACAAATTATGCAAGCTTTTGTCTAAAAGAACTGTTTTATACACAAACATAAGCAATAGGTTTAGAATGTCCCAAATAATCACCCAAAATCTGAGCTGGTATTGAATAATTAGTAGCAAGTTTGCAATGGCCAGTCACTACCTAGTGGGGATGTCAGGAAAAAGTCTTTCAAGATAAATTTAGAGAAACAACTCCAAAGTATAATCATAGCCCATGTCTATACTCCTGCATTATTTTGAAATAACAAGGTGAGTGTCCATACAGCAAGCCCGTTATTTCAAAATTGATTTGAAATAACGGGCTTCTTATTCCAAAATAATAAACTCTCATTTCCTGAGGAATAATGCCTATTTCAAAATAGGTTGCGTGTGGATGGTGCAAATAATTAGCCTTCTAGGGCTTCTCGGGTGCCCTGATGGCCACTCTGTTCACAGCTCTCAAAACTCTACAGTTCCCCTTTTTCTGCAGGCTTTAAATATGGCTCCACACTGACCCTGCTAGC
This sequence comes from Pelodiscus sinensis, assembly GCF_052426305.1. Taxonomy (NCBI): domain Eukaryota; kingdom Metazoa; phylum Chordata; order Testudines; family Trionychidae; genus Pelodiscus; species Pelodiscus sinensis. The sequence goes on along the minus strand of NC_143056.1, from coordinate 123,588,197 downwards.
TCTGTGCCACACACCAGCATCCTTCACTGCTCTTCCCTGCTGCTATGGCAGACTGCAACACTCCCTCCGAGCCCTCCATGGCTGCAAGTGAGCCTGCAGCCACCTCAGAAGCCCTTTGCCAGGGGTGGAAGACGAGGGACCCATCCTAAACTAGTGCAGAGATCCTGAATCTCAGAGGTCTGGAGTGAGAAGTCAAATATCCAGGACCTCCACACCTGGTATAGGAATGGAGCTGTCTTTGGCTGGATGGCTGCAAGCCTGGCTCAGAAGGGGCATTGCTGCACCCAGGACTAGGTGCAGATGAAGGTGAAAGAAAGCTACCAGGGGACAAAGTTCCTGACTAGGAGCAGCACCCCAGACATGCCACTTTTACACATAGCTGAATGGCATCCTGGGATAGGGGTCAGTCCCTTCCCTCTGCCTTGTCTTGGACTCTAGCCTGGCCATGCTTATCCTCACCCTCCAGGAGGGCAGGGGTGTGGACCAGAACATGGAGGTTGGGGAAGCAGAGGAGGACAGCAACAAAACCATGCCTGACAGCCAGGAGGTCATCCTCAACCTTGAACTGCCCCCAGGAGTCCCAGATGTCCCCCAGGGCTTGGATGAGGCTGGGGAAGGTACATCAGGTGAGTTCCATTACTTTCCCTATCTACAGGTAGGGGGCTGCATGCACCTCATTCGGCCTTCTCAGTCTGCAGATCGCACAAAACCCTATGCACATGGAGCGCCAGTCCGGAGCAGACAGATACATGAGGCTGCCACATAGGAACCTGTCGCTCCTTCTCACAAGGTTCCTGCATAGGCCTCTCTTACTCTCAACTCCATGGTGGAACACCTTCCCAACACAAGCCACCACAAAAGAGGCTGTAGTCAGGGAAACACACAGGCATGCTGCACATGGCACAGGCTCATGCCCACACTCTTAGGGCACCATCCACTCCTGCTTAAGCATGGTGAGGTGGAGGAGACTGATCCTCTGCACCGGTGTCTGCCGAGGGAAAGAAGCGGAAGAGGCCCCAGTACCACCCTCCCTGGCAAGCAGTGTCTGCTGCTCACACATACCTCCCCCAACACCCTCTTCTCCAGTGGGCGGGGATCAAAGTTCTCCCTCTGTGGGATGCCGCCAATGCCAGACCCGGTGAATGTGGGACACAGCCAAGCTGCCCCCTCTCATGCCTGCTTGTCCCTGAGACGTGAGAGTAGCAAGGCTCCCTTGGGACATCCATGTCCCTGCAGGATAGTGCCTACTGTCTAGGCCACAGATGACCCTGCTCAAAGCACATTGCCATCATCTGAACTGAGACCCTCAGTGTCAGTTCAGAAATAAGGGTTAGGTTTCATGAACACTGTCTCCTGGGATGACTGCTCTTTGCTCTTTTCTTCATAGCTGGACCAGCTGCAAACATGGCACTTACACCACCTCCTGTGCCATCCTCCCAAACACATGAGAGCTACAAGCACTGGCGACCCCACAATGACTTGGAGTGGGAACATCTGGAGTGCCTCTGTTCCATGAACACAAACTTAGAGGAGGACCACCAGGAGCACCATGCTGACTGTGAGCTGCAGCACAATATTTGGCAGCAGCTGTCCTAACACCAGGAGACTATGTGCACAGCCTACACCAGCACTGTGAAGCACATAGTTGCTACCATAGAGTGGTCCAGCATCTGCCCCCCAGCACCCGCTCCCCTCCAAGTCCCTCCAGCACCCATGCCTACTCCACCCTCCCAACTTCTCCTCCTAGCACCCCCACGCTGTTAAGAGCCCCACACACGAGGTGGTACGACCACCTGAGGGAGGTGCCAGTTCCAACCCCATCCCTGAGCCCCTTCTCTCCCAGGTTCTTTCACCCTTCCCTCCCCAGTTATATATTCCCCAAATAAATTAATGTTTCAAACAAAAAGTGTTTTTTATTTGGTCTGCTGGAGAGGGGAAGGTGGGAAGGGAGGGCAGAGGAATGGAGGGGTGAGGAAGGACAGGTACACACGAGCTATGCAGAGTCCCCTTTTGGGGAGGCCCAGGGGGGAGTGTGTCACAGCCAGCCTTGTCTAAAACTCTCCCTCAAGGCCTCCCAGATGCGCACAGACCCCAGTGAGCGGTGTATGGCTGCTCAAAAGCCCTTGGGAGCCACTCACCCTGGCAGGAACAGCTCTCTCTTGTTCTCTCTCACACAGGTTGTAGAGAACACAACAGGCTGCCACCACCTGGGAGATGTTCCAGTCTCCAAGGTCCATGCAGGTGATGAGACACCAGAACCTTCCTTTGAGGTGTCCGAAGGCACCCTCAACTACGTACACTTTAGCAAAAGCAAAATGCAGGACTATGTAGCACTTTAGTCTTTAAAGTGCTACATAGTCCTGCATTTTGCTTCAGCTACACCAGACTAACACGGCTACATTTCTATTACTACACTTTAGTAAGGCATTTGACATAGTCTCACATGATTTTCTTATCAATAAACTAGGGAAATACAATCTAAATAGGGCTACTGTAAGGTGGATGCATAACTGGCTGGGTAACCATTCTCAGAGAGTAGTTATTAACAGTTCACAATCATGCTGGAAAGGCATAACAAGTGGGGTTCTGCAGGGGTCTGTTTTGGGGCTGGGTCTGTTCAATATAATCATCAATGATTTAGATAATGGCATAGAGTAAGATTATTAAGTTTGCAGATGATACGAAGCTGGGAGCGGTTGCAAGTGCTTTGGAGCATAGGGTCAAAATTCAAAATGATCTGGACAAACTAGAGAAGTGGTCTGAAGTAAACAGGATGCAAAGTATTCTACTTAGGAAGGAACAATCAGTTTCACACATACAGAATGGGAAGTGATTGGCTAGGAAGGAGTACTGCATGTTTAGGGGTCATAGTGGATGACAAGTTAAACATGAGTCGTCAGTGTGACACTTGCAAAAAAAGCAAACATGATTCTGGGATGAAGTATCAGGAGTCTTGTGAGCAAGACACAAGAAGTCATTCTTCTGCTCTTCTCTGCACTGATTAGGCCTCAATTGGAGTATTGTGTTCAGTTCTGGGCACCACATTTCAAGAAAGATGTGGAGAAATTGCAGAAGGTCCAGAGAAGAGCAACAAAAATAACTAAAGGTCTAGAAAACATGAGTTATGATGGAAGACTGAAAGAACTGGGCTTGTTTAGTTTAGAAAAGAGAAGACAGAGGGGACATAATAGTGGTTTTCAAGTATCTAAAAGGGTGTTACAAGGAGGAGGGAGAAAAATTATTCTCCTTAACCTCTGAGGATACAACAAGAAGCAATGGGCTTAAACTGCAGCAGGGGAGGTTTAGGTTGGACATCAAGAAAAACGTCCTGCCTGTCGGTGGTTAAACACTGGAATAAATTTCCTAGGGGGCGTTGTGGAATCTTCATCACTTCATCACTATTTAAGAGCAGGTTATACAGACACCTGTCTGAGGTGATCTAGACCAGGGCTACTCAACTTTGGAAGCCCCAGGGGCCACAATGATACTCATAGCACATGCCAAGGGCCGTAACTTAAGTGTAATTGCATATACATGCAAATATATGCAAATAGCTTCTTTCACACTGCTGAGCATGATTACAAAGCACTACCCACAATGTCCCAACTCTCCCAGCACCTTCTCCATGGGGACTAGAAATGCCGACACGCTGTACTTTTCTGTTCCAGCCAGCCCATTCACTTGCGTCTTTCAGTGTTCAGCCTGCCTCCATAGTTGTGGAGCGTGTTCCCGGTGGAGGCCATGTTCAAAGGATCCTACCTGTGGGCCATGTGTTGAGCTCCACGTCAACCCAAACCACACCACAGGCTGCAAACAAATGGGCTGCAGGCCACATGTGTCCCAGAGGCCGTGTGTTGAGTAGGCCTGATCTAAACAGTGCTTGGTCCTGCCGTAAGTGCTGGGGACTGGACTTGATAGCCTCTTGAAGTCCCTTCCAGTTCTAGTGTTCTATGATTCTGTGATGTGGCACCTGCTGAGCCAGGTGTTGAAGCATCCTTTGGAGGGGTCCAGGCATCCTGTGCAGGGTTTCATGGGCCAAGGTTGAGGCTGAATTGCTCACAATGCATATAGGCATGTTCACGTCCCCAACTCTGATGGTGCAGTTGGGGAAAAAGGTGCCATCGTGCATCCTCTGAAAGAAACTAGAGTTCCTATAGACATGGGTGTTGTGCACCTTCCCTAACCACCAGACATAAATGTTGGTGAATCGGCCTCCGTGAGCCAACGGGGGCTGCAGCACCATTGAAAAGTACCCGTTTCAATAGCTGTATTTGAAGACACAGTGGTCAGGGGCCTGGATGGGGATATGAGTGCCCGCCCCCCCCACACACACACAGTTGGGGAAGCCCATGGTGGCAAAGCCAGTGATGATGGGGGTCCATGTTACCCAAGATGTAACAGGATGGTGTTGATGGCCCTTATCAGAGTCACAGGGCTGCTAGAGCTTTCAGGAGTTCACCGATGGCAAGCCCCTTCCCACAGCAGGAGCAACCCCAGCTACCCCCATCCCCATCAGGACTTTGGGACTGAAAAACCTCCAGAGAGGGAGATTCCACCACTCCCCTTTTCTAGGGACCCTATTCCAGTGGTTCACCACCTTCCTGGGACAGTAGCAAAAGAGTCAAGAATGCATGAGCACAGCACTGACAGTCAACTTCCCCACACCAAACTGGTTCCAGATGGAACGATAGCTATCCAGCGAGGCAAGTTTCCAAATAGTGATGGCAACTTGATTTTGGAGGGGGGTTGTGGATCGTTTGTGGGTGTCCTGTCTCTGGAAGGAAGAGGCAAACCACTTGCACTGCTCTAGGAAAGTGTCTTTTCACATGTGCGAGTTCTGGAGTTCACATGCTGGTTGTCCCACCACTCCAAGATGACCCAGTCCCACCAGTTGGTACTGGTCTCCCAGCACCAACAGCAGCAGTGCAGGGGAGGGCTTGGAGGGACTGTGGTGCATGAGGAGCACCTAGGCCTGGGAGAGGGCATCACCCTTTATAGGATGTTCGTCATACTCAAGCAGTGTCATGAGGACGGTCTGCACAAACTTGTGCAGCTACAGCAGGTGCAGTAGCAGGTCTAAGAGCCAGCGACATCTTTGCAGCAGCTCCAGCTTCATGTTGGAAGTCCTTTGGTATCCGCAAGGACAACACCATGTGGCATTTGCTGTCCCTCAAGGAGGTAGGCAATGGAGAAGAGTCTGTCTGAGACATGGTCACAGAGGGGAGCCCCTTTAAACAGAAGCCTCAGCTAGCCTCAGGAAGCAGATACAGGAAGTGACTGCTGGCCTGATGCCTTTCTGTGACGGCACTTTGGGGTACCCCCGTAATGGCACAAACAGACTCCACCAGCCAGTAGAATAGAGGGAGTTTATTGCTTCTCCAGGATACAGTACAGCACAGATGTCATCTGGTTACAGGAACTGGGGCTAAGAGGCCTCAGTGCCCCCCCCTTGAGATGGGGGGGTGGCTGGGCCCTACAATCCCGGCCCCCCTCCCCAGCTCCTTCTCCACTGCTCCCCAGACAGAAACCAACTCACTCTCCTCCAGCCCTGCCCCCCACCCAGGGGCAGCATTCCACCTTCCTTTGTTTCTCTCCCTGGGGGGTAGCTGGTCAGACAGGTTTGGAGCCCCCTTTGCATAATGACTCACCCCCTGCCCTACTGGGCCGTGCTACAGACAGCAGAGGTTGCCCACAGCCCCAGCAAGGTACCCACACTACGTCACACTTTCCCAGAGTGCTTCCAGGGGGCTTAAAATGCGATTCATGCGCCAATCAGTGTGGATGCATTATTTTGATATGGATCCACGTTGACTCGATAGGGATTTGTAGTGTGGATGTATTATTTCAAAACAGTTATTTCGGGAGTTATTTCAAAATAACTTATTTAGAAATAACATTGTAATGTCTTACCATATAGTATTTTTATAACTAATCTTTTACAAGGCACATAGCTCATCCTGGATCATCACTTCTCCTAATTTTAATAAACTACTTACTAGCAAATAGTCTTGTGGCACTTTAGAGACTAACTAATACTAACAAATATATAAATGTACACACACAGTGGGTTTTTTTGTGACGGTACGCGCCGGTATGGCATACCGGCACCTTTTTTTGTGAGCACTCGCGCTGTGCCGCTTTCCCCAGGCACAGCCCCCAGCTGGCCCTGGGAGCACTCATGCTGCAGTGCGCGGCTTAGTTGGGCCAACGGGGGGGCTGAGAAGCATCATGCGGCTCCACTGGTAGGGCAGAAAAGCAGTGCATGGCTTAGCTGTGCTGTGCTGGTGGAAAAATGGTTCACAGCTCTGCTGGACTGGGAGTGCAGAAAAGCAGCAGGTGACTCAGCTGAGCTGAGTGGTGCAGAAAAGAGGCATGTGGCTCAGCTGGACTGGGGAGGGCAAAAAGTGGTGGGCAGCTCAGCTGGGCGGGGGAGTGGAAAAGCAGCAGGCAGCTCGGCTGGCCTGGGGGGGTTCAGGGAACCGACACTAGAGGCATAGCAAAGGGGGCAGTTGCCCCCGGGCCCAATGCTAGTTGGGGTGGGACCGGAGCGCACGTTGCACAGGCCCACGTTATGCATAGAACAGAGAGCCGGGAGTTGGGCTACTTGCTGTCTCCCTGTATACACTGCAAGCTGAGGCAGCCGGTCCGGTGGCAGGAGCAGCCACTTTAAAGGCAGGATTACCTTATCCCGTTCCGTCCCTCCGGTGCCTGGCTCTGTGGGAGAGGAATTTGGTTGGGGGAGGAGGGCACTGGGGGTGCTTGGCTCTGGGGGATGGGTGGGAGGATTGGCATGGGGGGGCTTGGGTGACAGGCTCTGGGGAAGGGGTGGTTGCATTGGAATGGGGGGAGCTGAAGATGCCTGGCTCTGAGGGAGGGGTCAGTTTTGGTCCTGGCAGTGCTTTTTTTGTGACGGTACACCCCTATTTTCCCAGCATACTGTAAATGAATGGCATTCCCCTTGGGAGTACCGACACCTATTGGCATTTTCCTGGGGCGGCTTGGCCCCCCCATGGAGGCCCAATTGGAATACGTGGGTATTAAAGGTGCCGTGACCACATTTTGGGAACTGTCACACTCGCAGTCTGGTTTCTGGACGGATGTTGAGTTCCTCTCCAATTCAAGACCTCCTAATTAACATTGGGAAGGAATCTGAGACACCCTTGTAAGAAAACCGTGTCTAATTTGCCTGATGAGTAGCACAAAAAATCCCTGACCTCTCAGGAAGTCTTAGTACTGACAATTCTAGAACTAAAACACACTCTTCTGTCAGTGAACTAAATAAAGGTACGCTACAACAATCTCAGCACATCATCTGTGCACAGAGAGTCAATCTGTCTTACCCAACAGTAATATCATATGTAAAGGGCTTAATAAGAGTGTTTCCATCTTTCAGGGTTCCAGTGCCTCCATGCAATCTCATCCTGGTTCTCTCAGTGCTCGTGGGCCCTACCTTTGAACTGAAGTCTGAGTTCTTTTCCCTGCTTGTCACTGAAAACCTCATTCTCGGTAGCAATTAGCTCAGCAAGGACTGTAGAAGAGATGTAGTAACCAATGGATGATCCTCCCTGTACATTTTTCTATCCAGACAGGATGTTTGCAGGTCAAACATATTGATGTGGAGGACTCCAATACCCTGCATGGGATCCTGCTGGAGGGACTGCTCCAGTAGCAGTCTCTTCAGAAATCAACATCTGCCACTCAAACACACATTCCCCCTCCAGCAGGCAGGGATAGAAGTTCTGTCTGGGGGGGATGCTGCTACTTCCAGACCCGGCATATGTAGGGCACAGAAGGAAGCTGAGCCACCACATCCTCCTCCCCCCCCCTCCCACCCACAGGCTCCTGGCCTGGCTGACAACTTCCCATGCCTGCTTGCCCCTGGGATATGGAGGTAGCGTGGCTCTCCGGGAATATCCGTGCTCCTGCAAGGAAGTGCACACTGTCAAGGCAACAGATGGCCTTACTCAAAGTACATCATCATTGTCTGAACTAAGATCTTCGGTGTTGTTTCAGAGATTAGGGCTAGGCTTCATGCACAGAATCTCTGGAATGACTGCCCTTGTCACTTTTCTTTGCAGCTGGCCAGCTGTGAGAGTGGCATGCTTCCATCACGTCCCATGCCATTTTCCTGACCCCGTGAGAGCTGCTTCAGGGTGTATGGGGGTGGGGTGGAAGGTGGGAAGGGAGGCAGGAGAAAGGAGGGGTGGGGAACAAAAGGCACACAGGGGCAATGCACATGCCCCTTGGGGGAGAGTCTCACAAGTGGCTTTAGCTGAAACTCTCCTTCAAGAGCTCTTGGATGAGCACAACCCCCCAATGTGCTCGCCAAATGTCAGTGGTGCCTGGCTGTTCATAAGCCCTGGCCAGCTGCTCAGTCACTGCCCCCCACCCTGGTAGAAAAGTCTCCCCCTTGTTCTAACAAATGTTACGGCGCACACAGCAAGCCACCACTACCTGGGGGATATTCCAATCACCAAGGTCCAGGTGGGTGAGGAGACTCCTGAACTATTCCTCGAGGTGGCTGAAGTCACCCTCCACAACCATGCTGTACCTGCTGAGCCTGGCACTGAAGTGTCTTTGGTGGGGTCCAGGTTGCCCATGTAGGGCTTCATCAGCCAGGGGAGCAAGGGGAAAACTGCGTTGCCCAAAATGCAAATGGGCATGTTGATGTTTCGGACCCTGATGGTGCAGTCAGGGAAAAACATGCCAGCATGCATCCTGTGAAAGAAGTTCAAATTCCAGACGATGTAAGCACCATGCACCTGACCTAACTGTCTGTAAATCAGCCCTTGTGGTCCACAACGGCCTGCAGCATGATGGAAAAGTACCCCTTCCTATTGTTCAGAGGCACAGTGGCTAAAGGCCAGGATGGGGATGTGGGTGGGGTCTACGTTGCCCAGGGTTATGAAATTCTACAGCAGGATGTTGTTGATGACCTTGACCACCTATAGAATCATAAGGCTGCAAGAGACCTCAAGAGGTTGAGTTCAACCCCTTTCCTAAAGTAGGATGAACCCTAACTAAACCATCCCAGCCTGGGCTTTGTCAAGCCGGGACTGGAAAACTTCTAGAGATGGAGATTCTACCACCTCCCTAGGGAACCATTCCAGTGCTTCACCACCCACCTAGTAAAATAGTAGAAGAGTCAAAACTGCATGAGCATGGCCCCAGCCATTGATCTTCTCACACCAAACTGGTTCTTTAAGTGCTTGCTCGTGTGCATTTGAATTAGGTGTACATGCGCTGCTTGCACGGTTTCCGGAGCCTTCTTTCCCCAGCAGAGGGGGATGTCAGGTCCACAGGGTTTCAATCCTTGTGTGACTTGTGCTAACCTATGCCCATGTCTCTTGCCTAAAGTGTCTGGGGGAGGGCCACCTTACAGAGTCCTGTAAAATCTGGAGAGGTTTCAAGCTTCGCACTAAGAAGGAATGTGATTCCTGCCTAAAGATGCTCCTCACAGAGTCCACACTACAGCCAGCATTGGAATGAGCACTGGCAGTACGAAGCACACCAGTGTCGGTGCACGAATCCGCTGCAGCATTGATGCACACCATACCTCGGCACCACAAAAGACTGCAGCACCGAGGCACTGGTCTCAATTCTCGGTGCCAAAGAAGAAGAGGCAGCACAGAGGGGTATCCCCTGGGAAGCAGGAGCATGGGGGGCACCATCGAAACCATACCCTGTCAGAGGGCTTGCCCCCTCAGCACCTGGAGGCTCCCGATCCCTTCAGGCATCGTATGAGTTCGATGCAGCCAGAGAATCCAGTCTAGGAGAGGACTCTCCAAGTGGTCAGGCCATCGACCCCTGAGACTTTCAATGCTATGATAGAGCTTATAGAGCTCACTACCTCACCAGTCTTTTCCCCAGCACCGGACCTGGTCCTGTGTCAAACCAGACACTCGTCACAGATGAGTTATCCGTCCTCAGCATCAGTGGCCTTGTCGGCACTGGGAACTTCTTTGGCATTGGTGGCCTTGTCAGCACCGGGAAACTCATCAGCACCGATAATAGTGTCGGTGCCAGAGGGACCGACCTCTTCAGCACCGGAAATTCTGACACCAGGAGAGGGTAGGATCGGGTTGACGGATTCGATGGCACTGTATCATAGCGTACCGACCACGTTGCCCCTGATACCGATGGGACCTCCTGCTCCAGTTCATCAAGGCAAACCTGAGTCGAAGGTGCAGCCCCAGCCACTCTCTCGGGCACCTTCATTGGTGCTGCTGTAGTCGGCATCAGACTACTCATCAGAGTCTGACATGGAATCAGTGCAGTCCGGTGCGTCTTCACGCAGGTGTTCCTTGCAGCACTGATCCCAGCATCGGGTACCAACCCCAGCAGATGTGACCGCCTCCGATGCAATGACAATGGCCCTTTTGGACCCCCTGGACCTATCATCAGATGCAAGGCCTGATGCCGTCCACCCAGGGCTCCAGGTTGTCACATTCCAGGGGTATGCCGTCTGCAACCCCCTTGTCCAGGGCTCCCGCCTCAAACTATAGAGGCAGCCACGTCCCCACGTCCCCACCCTAGTATTAGCCTGCAATAAGGGAGTCCTCGTCGTCCCTCCCCCAGCCAGGGTCCTGGCTGACCCTGCTCCACCCATGCCCTCCACGGATGCTAGGGCCCACAAGGACCTGCTGCACAGATTGGCAGCCAATTTGGGAGTACAGGCAGAGGTTGTGAACAAGGACTCAGATCTGATGGTGAACATTTTGTTTGCTGATGCAGCGCCAAGACTGGCATTGCCGCTTAATAAGACAGGGTATGACTACACTACAAAGTTAATTCAAACTAACAGACGTTAGTTCGAATTAACTTTGATAGGCGCTACACATAGAAACTGCTAGTTCAAACTTAATTCGAACTAGCGGAGCACTTAATTCGAACTAAGTAAACCTCATTCTACGAGGACTAACGCCTAGTTCTAATTAAGTAGTTTGAATTAAGGGCTGTGTAGCCACTTAATTCGAACTAGTGGGAGGCTAGCCCTCCCCAGCTTTCCCGGAGCCCTTAAAAGGGCACGGTGCCCGTGCCAGGTGCAAGCCTGCCAGCACCCAGCCAGCACACCCTGCACCTGGCACGGTACGAGCCAGCCACCTGCTGCCACCCAGCCCTCCATCTCTTCCCAGGACCAGGCTGGCGGCTCCCAGGAGCCTGCCCCAGCCCGCAGGTCTAGCGTGGAGATCGTGGACCTCATCCACGAACTCCGCACTAGGCACAGGAAAGCGGCCATCTAGGGCAGTATAGCTTCCAGCCTGGCCACCCAGGAGCAGGTTTGCATGAAAATTAGGGTGGTCCATAAGAATGGCCGTACTGGGTCAGACCAAAGGTCCATCTAGCCCAGTAGCCTGTCTGCCGACAGCGGCCAACAATAGGTACCCCGGAGGGGATGGACTGATGACAATGACCAATCCATTTGTCTCGTGCCATCCATCTCCAGCCTTCCACAAACAGGCCAGGGACACCATTTCTACCCCCTGGCTAATACCGCTCCATGGACTCAACCTCCATGAATTTATCTAACTTCTCTTTAAACTCTGTTCTAGTTCTAGCCTTCACAGCCTCCTGCAGCAAGGAGTTCCACAGGTTGACTATTTGCTTTGTGAAGAAGAACTTTCTGTTATTAGTTTGAAGCCTGCTACCCATTCATTTCATTTGGTGTCCTCTAGTCCTTCTATTAGGGGAACTAATGAAGAACTTTTCTTTATGCACCCTCTCCACACTACTCATGATTGTATAGACCTCTATCATATCCCCCCTCAGTCTCCTCTTTTCTAAGCTGAAAAGTCCCGGTCTCTTTAGCCTCTCTTCATATGGGACCTGTTCCGAACCCCTGATCATTTCAGTCGCCCTTTTCTGAACCTTTTCCAAGGCCAAAATATCTTTTCTGGGGTGAGGAGATCACATCTGTACACAGTACTGAAGATATGGCGTACCATAGTTTGATACTTCCCCTCATCCTTCTTCCCCTGGCTTCCCCCTTCCAGCTACCTCCTCCCAGGTTTCCTCCTCCCCTCTCCCACTCTCTCTCTTCCCCTCTCCCACCTCCTTTTCCCAGTCTCCCCGAGTTTTGTTCAACAAAGAGAGTTTCTATTTTTGAACACACATGTCCTTTATTTTTTACATCAGGAAGGGGGGCTAGGGAGGGGTAAGTAGGAGGTGAGGGAGGAATGGGGTACAAGCCCCCGATGGGGAGGACTGGGGTGGCTCTGCAGGCTCCTCAGGGTGGAAGCTCTCCTGCAGCCCCCCGATTGACACCCTCCCCCAGATGGCAGCCTGAGGCAAGTACAGCCGGGCTGATGGCCGAGTGCTGTGATGTGCCGAGTGTGGGCACTCAGGGCACTCCAAGCCAGCACTGCTTTGCAAGCAGGGAACCCCTGAGAACTGTCTGTCCGGGGTGGGGGTTGGGTTCCTTTAAGCACAGCCCTCGGCTAGCATGAGGCAGCAGCGCCACGCTCTAAGTCCTAATCTGATGCCCTGCCGGCACTGCTTCCGGCCATCCTTAACCTCGGTTCAGGGTCCACTCAATGTGGACATGCTAGTTCGAATTAGCAAAATGCTAATTTGAACTAGTTTTTAGGTCTAGATGCACTAGTTCGAATTAGCTTAGTTCGAATTCACTAATTCGCATTAAGTTAGTTCAAATTAGTGCTGTAGTGTAGTGTAGACATACCCACAGTGTCTAAGATTGCCAACAATTTGTGACAGATGCCAGCATCAACCCTGCCTACCCAGAAAGGAGTTGAGAGGTGTTATTTTGTCCCCCAGGCGGGGCATGAGCATTTATACTGTCACCCGACTCCAGGTTCTCTGTGGTGCAGGCAGCAGGGCAGAAGGAGAGTCAGGGTCAACTGGAACCTACCTCTAAAAGTAGGGACCTAAAAAAACTGGACCTTCTGGGCAGGAAGACGTATGCTACAAGGGGCCTTCAGCTGCGCATTGCCATCCAACAGGCAATGATAAACACCTGGCTGATGGTGGCCAAGTTTAAAGAACGCCAGCCCCAAGACTCCCGCCAGGAGTTTGCAGCGCTGATGGAGGAGGGTAGGGTCATCTCCTGAACAACATTTCAGGTTGCACTGGATGCGGCAGATTCAGCAGCTTGCACAATGGCCACGGACATTGTGATGTGCCATAGGGCCTGGTTGCAGGTCTCCAGTATACCTCTCAAAGTGCAGAATACTCTGCAGGACTTGGGGTCTATTCTCTTGAAGGGACAGGTCTATTCTCTCAGCAAACAGATGCCAGACTACGTAGTCTGAAGGACTCTAGGGCCACTCTTAGATCTCTGGGAATTCACATCCCGGCCCCGCAGAGGCAGTCCTATAACTCTAGACCGCACGGGAGGCCCTCCTACCAAGGCTACGGGTCCAACCAGGCAAATCGTAGGCCTAGAAATAGTGGCAATAATAGTGGCAATGGGTGTAACACGAGGTGCAGGTATTGCTCAGACTCGGAAAGGAGAGGAGGGCCACCCCCTTCTCAACAGCCCAAGTACTCGTTTTGAAAGTACGCCCAAGGACAGAGTACCAGTTCCAGTTTTAGCTCCCCCCTTTGGGGACAGGCTTTCCCATTTTTACCAGGCCTGGGCCCAGATTACAACCGACAGATGAGTTCTCAGCCTGGTGGCAGTGGGATATTCTATCCTTTTCCATTCCTTGCCACCCCCTATTCCTGTCCCTGTTCAGGGACCCCTCTCACAATCTCTTTTGAATCAAGAGATGCCTTCGCTCCTCCAGTGGGAGGCAGTGGAAAGGGTTCTTCAAGACTTCAAGGGAAAGGGGTTTACTCCTATTACTTCCTTATCCCCAAATCAAAGGGAGGCCTAAGACCTATTTTGGACTTAAGGGATCTCAACGCCTTCATAACAAAAGCAAAGGTCAGGATGATCACATTATTCCCTCTCTGGAGAAAGGGGACTGGTATGCTGCCCTTGATTTGAAAGACACATTTTCATATTTCGATAAGACCTGCCCACAGGAGGTTTCTCAAGTTTACTGTGGGGGCAGGAATACTACCAGTTCTCAGTCCTTCCCTTCGGACTGTCCACAGCACCAAGGGTTTTCACAAAGTGTATAGCCACCGAATCTGCTTTCCTGAGGAGATGCAGAGTTCAGGTGTTTCCCTATCTGGACAATTGGCTTATCGGGGCCGCTCGAAGGAACGAGTATTGCAATACATAGACCTCATCAGAAGTCTCCTCGTAAATGAGGAGAAATCTACCCTGGTACCACCTCAAGTTATAGAATTTGTGGGAGCCCACTTGAACTTGAGTACATCCATGGCCTCCCTTCCCAAGGCCAGGTTCCTAGCCATGGGTTAGCCAGGGCTTTCAATGAGGCTCTGGCTCCATGGGACTTGAGCCTCACAGTTCCCCAAGAAGTCATCCAGTTGCTCAAATGGTGGATGCGGGGAGACGTGGTTTGTGCGAGGAGTACTTTTCATGAGCCAGAACCTGACAGCAAAATGCATCGAACACCAAATGGGGAGCGCATCTGGGTGACCATTGGACCCAAGGAATGGGGTCCTTCAAGGAGCTCCACATGTCAGGGAGCTCAGGGCTGTCAGGCTGGCCTCCTGCATATTCTTGTCTGACCTGAGGCACGAAGTGGTCTGGGTCCTGACGGACAGCACGGCAGCAATGTTTTATATCAACAAACAGGGTGGAGTTCGCTCCTCTCCCCTGTGCCTACAAGCCCTACTCCTTTAGGAGTTCTGTATAGCTCACAACATTCATTTGGAAACTGCGTACCTATTAAGGAATGGGAATGCCCTGGTGAACATACTCAGCCGCACTTTCATAGCACACAAGTGGTCCCTCAAGGGCGAGGTGCTTGAGAACATCTTCCAGTGGTGGGGTCATCCCCAAGTGGATCTCTTTGCTCCTCACAGGAACAGGATGTGTCAAGACTACTGTTCTTACCTGAGGCAGGGTCCTGTGGAGATGCATTCTTGACCGATTGGTCCCCAGTCCTCCTCTATGCATTCTCCCAATACACAAGGTCCTCATCAGGGTAAAGAGGCTGAAGGTTATGGTCATTCTGATAGCGCTGGAATGGCAATATTGGTTCCCTATCCTCCTCAACATGACCATAGCTCTACCCATGGTGCCAGATCTAATCACCCAGGACCTGAGGGCGGGATGGATATGCCACCCGAACCTGCCATCTCTCCATTTGGCGGCATTGTATATCCATGGCTGACAGAAGTGGAGCAAGCATGCTCAGAAGGGGTGAGGAGGATCTTGTTAGAAAGTAGGAAGCCCTCCACTCAGCCAAGTGGAGACATTTTTCTGAATGGGCGTTACAGAAGGGAGTGCATCCCTTGCAGGCACACATCCCACTGATCCTTGACTATCTCCTGCACTTAAGACAAATGGGCCTTTCTCCATGCTCCCTTAGAGTACACCTGGCAGCTATAGGGGTACGTCGAGACTACATGGCTCCGTCGACGGAGCCATGTAAAATAGTTTACTCGGCATAGTCAGTGAAGCAGGGATTTAAATAATCCCCGCTTCATTAAAATAAAAATGGCCACCGCACTGTGCTAATGATCAGCTGATCCGGCACAGCACGGCAGTCTAGACGCAGCGCAGTTGGCAACTGAAGCCTTTGTCGACCGCTCCGGTATGCGTCATGAAGTCAACTTTTGAACCAAAAGGTCTAGACAAAACATATCCCTTTACCTCTTCTGACAAATCTGTCTCAGAAACAAGACTTTCTCCAGCCCAATCCTTATTCTCTGCACCAATGGCCTTGAGGTTCAGCACTATGGATAGACCCAGCACATCAGGTACAGCACTGCCCAAGATGCTGGCACCATATAAAAGGGTGCACTTGGAGCCCAAACAAAAACAAATGGCACTGATGGCACCGGCCACACCACCAAGCCTATGTAAACTCCACTTGGCACCAAAGCTGCCAACTTTGTCGGCACCTGTCTTGGTTCCTAAGAGACCTTGTACTGATATGCCGCCTCCTGACCAATTGTTGCGACCTGAACCAATGGCACCAAGTAGTATGTGTACCTCTGTACCATCCCAGAAGTATCTACGACATAAATCTCCTATCAGGAGCTGTGTTTCACCAGCATTGTTATCCCCAGGCTCCTCCATACAATCCGTACACTCACCCAGATCACTGACTCTGTCTCGCTCCCCAAGTGAGGCAGCTATTTGTCTTCCCAGCACTCCAGCACAGCACAAAGAGCTCCATCCTAGGACTCTGGGCCTATTACATACACATATACACCACCACCACCACCATCCTGGTATGCATATCATTACACATACCCACCTCCTTCTTACCTTGGGCAGTGGCAATCATGGGAGTCCCGTCTTCATAGGAAGTGTCATCATATTGCACCTTCCACAACATCCAGAGAAGCACCTCATTCTCCCCAACCTACAACATCTATAACAATACAAAGCCCCAATCCAGATTGAGATGGAGGACTCTTTGTCTGAGGGTGAAGACAGGTCCCCTGTGCATAATTCTTCATCCTCACCAGACGAGACAGTTATATCCACCACCCTACTGATAAGTCTAAGAAGTTTCAAGAACTTTTTAAAAGGGTAGCGTTAGCAGAAGAGCACAATTTACAAGAGGTTCAGGAAAAACAGTACTGCCTTCTGCGAACCTTGCAACCTCCTACCTCCTCCAAGATTGCCCTCCCCATAGACAAGGCTATTCTGGACCCACAGACATCTGGCAGACCTCGGCATCCATCATTCCAACCAACAAGAAAGCAGACCGAAAATACTTCGTTACACCAAAGGGAATGGACTTCGTTTTCACTCACCCTCCACCAAACTCCCCGGTGGTCAATTCCATTAGGCACAGAGCCAGATAACCCAATATTATATCAACACCACAAGACAAGGACTACAAGAAATGGACCTTATGGATCATAAAGTATACTCCTCGTCCACTCTGCTCCTTAGAGCAGTGAATTATACCACCATGCTAGCAGATTATGACTATTGCATCTACTTCAGACTTCAAGAGCTTATATAATACTTACCTGAACACAAGAGGCCTATCCTCTTTAACATTATGCAGAAGGGCCGCACAATTTCTCGCACTGCACTACAGTGTACAATGGATATAGAAGACACAGCTGCACGCATCACAGCCTCAGCTATTGTGATGCAAAACATATCCTGGTGCCAAGCATCAGGGTTACAGAGGACCTTGAAACAGAAAGTCAAAGACCTACCTTTCGATAAAAAATCTCTTTGCTGCAAAAACCAATTAAATACTTCATTCAATGAAGGACTCCTGCACCACCCTCTGGACACAGGGGATGTACACGCCCCCATTTAAGAGACCCAGATACAGCAACTACCTGTGTAGAAAGGTAAACTACACAGAATGAGGTTAAACCAAAATCAAAAGGTTAAATTTCCTGCAAGCTGCATGGGCATTTTTCAAAGACACCATAATAGAGGCTTAAATTAAATGTATACCCCATATTTAAAAAACAGAACCAAAAAGCTGCCACAGCTTAACCACTAAGTAAAAGAAAGCATTGTTTAAAAAGAGGAAATTAAATCATAGTGAGGAAAATAGAAAGGAGCATAAAGGCTGGCAAGAGAAGTGTAAGAAGTGTAAAAATATAATTAGGAAGGCCAAAAATCAGTTGGAAGAATAGCCAGCCAAAAACTGATAAAGTAATAGCAAATTGTTTTAAGTACATCAGAAGCAGGAAGTCTGCTAAACAAACTCCCTCCCAGAGTATTAGGCAGGTGTAAGGAGTAGAGTTTGGAGTGGCAGGGGGAGATATTGAGCTCTGGGCATTCCAGGCACCACCAAAATTTCTTCAAACCTGCTGCTCCTGTCTAAATGTTGGCACTGTAATAAAAGCTATTTAAGAAAGGGTAGAATAACATGAAGGCTTATTCAGGGGAAACATGTTTTAGAATGAAGAAATTCAGCCAGAAATAATCCAAGAGTTTGTCTTCAGAACAAAGACAAATTAAACTGTGTAGATTACATATGATTTCTTTTTTCCTCTTGTATAGATGATTTTTGAAAAAAAAAAAAATATTGGAACTCTTCCATGTACTATTGCACCACCTACTGCAGAAGAGCTTTTACACAGTATCAGCTGGTTGGAAAATGAGAAGACCCAAATAGAATTCATCCAGGTAACATTTGCTTCTTGACATGATTCTAGATCCTGTATAATCTTCTGTTTTCAAAAGGCTAATATTATGGAGGGGATTATTAGGGATGTTAGCATATAGTTGAGTAAACTATTAAACAATAAACCTATGCTTATCGGTTAAACCTGGGCTTATCAGAAGAAGAAAGAGGGGAGGGAGAGTGGGAGCCAGTGCCCATGAGAAGCTGGCTTTAAGCAGGCTCCCCACAAGCACCAAATCTGCCTGCTCCCCTCATCCTCGCACTGCTGCCTCTGATAGAAAGGAAACAGAGTGGAGCATGAGGGGGGCAGTCTGCAGCTGATATATGCAGGGAGCCAGATCTTAAGCCAGTTCCCCGCATGCATTGGCTCCTGTGGACTGTCTGCCCCCCTTGCTGCCTCCTAAAGAGGCAGCCAGGGATAGGGTGGGAGGCAGTAGCCGGTGCTGGGGGAAGCAGGCTTAAAAGCCATTTCCCCCCCAGCACCAGCTCCGCAGTGCCACCTGCTCCTCCCTGCACTGCTGCCTTTGTCTCCGTGGAAAATAAAGCAGCTTCTGTCCGTGCGTTGCTCAAACCCCCTATGGACAGAGGCTGCTTCACAGCAGCCTCCCTGCCCTCTCACCTGCAGCCTGTCTCCGTGGGGAGCTTGGACCCCCATGGACAGGGGCTGCTACCAACCTGTGCTGCTGTGTCTTTATCAGAGAAAGCAGTGTGGGGAAGAAGGCAGCCAGTCTGAGCGGGGAACTGGTTTTTAAAGTGGCTCCGCTTGTGTGCACAAGCTCCTGCCTTCCACCCCATGCTGCTGCCTCTGATACAGAGGCAGCAATGTGGGGTAACAGGGGGCTCCCTAGGATTGGAACTGGGAGCACACTGCTTGTTGGCCCCGCCCCTGTGGACTATCAAATAGTCATGTAACCAATAAGATTTCATGCTGCTACTCGACTATTCAGTTACACTATATCTATCATCCCTAGTGCTTACATTGGTTTTATAAGCTTCAGAGGGGTAGCTGAGTTAGTCTATAACAGGAAAAAGTTAAAAAACAATGAATAGTCTAGTAACACCTTAAAGACTAACAAAACATGTAGATGGTATGAGCTTTCGTGGGCACAACCCACTTCTTCAGATGACTTATTGGGTTTATAGTTATGCCTGTGTTGAGTTTTGCACTTAAATAAGGGATTCAACCTCTGTTATGTATGGAGGATGCAGTATAACCTCCCCAAATTTATCACATTTATTCTTTGAATACTACGTTAATTTTCTGAGAATTTACAAGTAAATCTCACAATTAGTTTTACTTAAAATATAGTTTTGAACTGGGTTCTTTTAAGAAATTTAGCACTGGTCAGATCTTTCCTGTGACCTAAAATGATGTTAATAATGAAATAAAACAGACTCTTTGACATTTTCTTAATATAATGTATTTGCAATTTTATATATATTTGAATAAATTATGTTCAAATTAAGCTAAATTATTAATCATCTATGTATCAGATTGTTATGATTACAGACAGGGTCAACACAATAGTTTAGCTCATTCTTAAAGGGAGCCATTGTTACATCAGAGGTAACCAATCATAATACTCCCTCTCTAGCCAGTGTACATTCTGGGGGTCTATTAGCTGAATGACTCAGAGACATGAGAGGAACAGTATACACCTTCAAGAGATCCTCTTGAAAAGGGCTTTATTCCGGAGGATCGCGCCAGTCTAGACGCCTTTTTCCGGCTTTTCCCCAAGCCTGAAAAAAAGCGGCGGACATGTTTATTTAAATCCCGCGGGGGATATTTAAATCCCCCACGGATTTCCCTATTCTGACTTACCTGCTTTGCATGACTTTTCCGGAATTAGGGGCCAATCTAGATGTAGCCTTCCAGTTTGACACACATCCCTGCTGACCTTTCTAGCCCCTTTGTATTCCTTCTTATGCCTCTCCAAATATATGAATGCAGCACATAGCTGCTTTCCTCTTTTCTTGGCTGACCCCATGGTGCTGTTTTCTGGTTCTGGTGGTGTCAAAGGCAGAAGTTAGCGAGAGCAGTGCTATGTAATAATATTAGGGGAAGGTTTGGCATATGAAAAGCCATAATTTCTACTCTGTAAAGGGTGACCCTGCACTCCTGCCTCAATTTCATTGTAAAAAACATTACAAAAAGCTTGCAGTTTCTCTTTGCATGACCTCTGCATATTCCCACTCTTGGAACTGGCACTGACTCCAACAGCAGGATCCTTTAGAACTATCAGAACTAAGAGGCTTCAGTGTCAAAGGCCTCTTCAAATAGAAGGATCTGAAGTCCATTTTGCCTCTTTGTAAGTTCATGGTGTAAATGCTATAGATAGCGCAATGTGCCAGGCATTTATTCTTCCCCTACGCACTTGAGACAATTAATATATACATCAGATGCCAGGAAGACTGCTAAGAGATGATAGTAGGCACCAAGCCCCTTTTAAACTCCTAGTCAGTCTAAGAGGCTGTTGTAAGCCCATCTACCCATTAGTCTCTACTCTGCTCCAAAAACTTCTCAGAGACCTCCTGGCTGGGCAATCATTAATGCAGTTTATTTTCAGGATGCAGTTCCATCACCTTCTCACCACATTAATCTTGGGGGTTTCAGCCTTAGGGACTTCTCAGTCTGTGCAGTTAGGATGGAAGCACTACCACTCTCTTGCCTTCCCCCTTGGGCTTCCTTCTCTTGAGACTTTCATGTAGCCCTGGGCTAATTAGATTGGCAGTTGTTTCCCCTTTGCCAACCAGTTGCAAGTTTCTCTAGCTAGCTCCCAGCTAGTTTTTCCTTAATTGATAGCTGGTGTGACATAGGCGGAGTCAGTATTTCTCATTTAGTATCTAGTCACACATCTCCACCCCTTATCTAACCACTAGGTTTGTCCTTGCCAGTTACCTCTACCAGATGGGACACTATGAGGGAGTTCACCTTCTTTGTGTGATCATCAAATCAAATCATACAATCATAGATTGGAGTAAGAAGTGACCTCAGGAAGTCATTAAGTCCAACCCTCTGTTCAAAGCAGAACCAGTTGTGGCAGCCTGAGAGCAGGGGGCAGCGGAGGCCTAATTGAAGGCAGATATGCGGGGAGCTGGGTATGCAGTTTTATGTTCCCAGTATAGGCTGCCAGAGATTGTAACCCAGCCAGTTCAACACCTCAAGCCTATCTGTCATCAGCCTGAAGGGAAGGCTAATCAGAGCACCTGAGTCCAGTTAAGGCTGATGGGTGCACCATAAATAACCCTCCCTCAGGCAAGGCTCGGGGAAGGAGTGGAGGGACAGACCAGAGGAGAAATGAAGGAGAACAGAGCAGCCCAGCACAAGAGACTGACCCTAGGCAGCCTGCAATAAAGCCTGACCGAAGGCATCGGTTCTCAGGAAGGGTTGGGGAAGTGGCTCAGGGAGGGGCTGCTATTCTGTAGGGTAAGAGCCAAGTCTTGCAACCCACTCAGGTCTATTCTCTCCCCCTCCCTCCCCGTAGGGCCCTGGGCCAGAACAAGTGGGCTGTGTCTAGACTGCATCCCTTTTGTGGAAAAGGGATGCAGATTAGACACAGCGCAATTGCAAATGAAGCAGGGATTTAAATCTCCCCTGCTTCATTTGCATGAACATGGCTGCTGCTTTTTTCCGGCTTGGGGCTTTACCAGCAAAAAGTGCTAGTCTAGACGGGGATCTTTTGGAAAATAAAGCCTTTTCTGAAAGATCCCTTATTTCTAATTTTAAGAGGAATAAGGGATCTTTTGGAAAAGGCTTTATTTTCCAAAAGATCCCTGTCTAGACTGGCATTTTTTGCTGGCAAAGCCCCGAGCCAGACAAAAGTGGCAGCCATGTTCATGCAAATGAAGCGGGGGAGATTTAAATCCCTGCTTCATTTGCAATTGCGATGTGTCTAATCTGCATCCCTTTTCCGCAAAAGGGATGCAGTCTAGACACAGCCCTGGGTGGGCTGCCTGCAAGAAACAGGGAGGCCCTGTGGACTAACAAAGGGACTGACCTCCCATACCCTGGACTTGACTATGATGAAAAGGGCTCTGATAGGGGGATACTCTTACCTTCGTGGCAGTGATAGGGATGCTGCGAGCCTCTGAGGCACACAAAGAAAACCCTGCCAGGAAGCGTAGAACCCAAGGCTACGTCTACACTGGCCCCTTTTCCGGAAGGGGCATGTAAATTTCACCAGTCGTCGTAGGGAAATCCGCGGGGGATTTAAATATCCCCCGCGGCATTTAAATAAAAATGTCCGCCGCTTTTTTCCGGCTTTTAAAAAAGCCGGAAAAGAGCGTCTACACTGGCCCCGATCCTCCGGAAAAAGCGCCCTTTTCCGGAGGCTCTTATTCCTACTTTGAAGGAATATACTTCCCCCACTGCAACTTGATACCATTGTACCTTGCTCTGTCATCTGCCACCACAGAAAATAGTTTAGCTCCAATCTCTTTGGAACTCCCCTTAAGGAATTTGGAGACTGCTATCAATTGCCTCCTCACTCTTCTTTTCTGCAGACTAAATAAGCCCAGCTCCCTCAGACTCTCCTTATAAATTATGTGCCCCAGCCCTCTAATTATTTTTGTTGCCCTCACTGGACTCTCTCCAATTTGTCTTCATCCTTTCTGTAGTGGGAGTCCAAAAACTGGAAACAGTACTGAGTAGAGGGGAATAAACACTTCCCTCAGTCTGCTGGTAATGCTCCTACTAATGCATCCCAATACTCCATGGCTGTGTCTAGACTGCACCCCTTTTGCGGTCACGGCGCAATTGCAAATGAAGCGGGGATTTAAATTTTCCCTGCTTCATTTGCATGAACATGAAATCAGGAATAAAGGATCTTTCAGAAAAGGCTTTATTTTCCGAAAGATCCCCATCTAGACTGGAGCTTTTTGCCAGCAAAGCCCCGAGCCAGAAAAAAGTGGCAGCCATGTTCATGCAAATGAAGCGGGGAAGATTTAAATCCCCGCTTCATTTACAATTGCACTGTGTCTAATCTGCATCTCTTTTCCGCAAAAGGGGTGCAGTCTAGACACAGCCCATTAGCCTTCTTGGCAACAAGGGCACACTTTAAACTCATATCCAGCTTCTTGTCCACTGTAATCCCGAGCTTCTTTTATGCAGAACTGTCACTTAGTAGTTTTGGTCGCCAGCATGTAGTAAGATTCTTCTGTCTTAAGTGCTGGATTCCACATTTATTTTTATTGAACCTCATCAGATTCTTTTGACCGAATCCTCCAAGATTCTTCTGTCTTAAGTGCTGGACTCCGCGTTTGTTTTTATTGAACCTCATCAAATATCTTTTGACCGAATCCTCCAATTTTCTGAAAAAATGAGGAAGAATGGCTCTTGCGCTAGAGGGGGGGTTTGCGCAAAAGCTTCTTGCACAAAAATGGCCCCTAATTCATTATGCAAATGAAGTGCAGCGATATTCTACTCCGGAGTCTGCAGTATAGACATAGCCTGAGGGTTCGGTCCATCTCATCATCCAGATCATTAATGAAGATGTTGAACAAAATATGTCCCAGGATTGGCTGCTGGGGCACTCCACTTAATACTGGATGCCAACTAGACATCAAGTCATTGATCACTACTTGTTGAGCCTGATGATCTAGCCCCCTTTCTGTCCACCTTATGGTCATTTCATCTACAACATAATTCTTTAACTTATTGTCAAGAATACTGTGGGAGACCATATAAACTTTGCTAAAATCAAGGTATATCATGTCTACCGCTTTCCCCATATCCATAGAGCCAGTTATCTAATCATAGAAGGCAATCAGGTTGGTCAACCATGACTTGCCCTTGATGAATCCATGTTGACTGTTCCTGATCACTTTCCTCTCCAAGTGCTTCAAAATCTGCAGGTTCTCTTTATGGGGTTTATTTATCTCCCAGTCACAGAAATTACACTGTGTGGGGCATGGGTGTCCTCTTAGCTCTATTGCAACTACCAATACACAGTTATTTGATTACTGTCCCTGTTGATGTTCCACTGTAGGAGCCTAGTTGTCCCGGCACTGCAGATCAGATATTTTTTCCAGCAGTGGTCAGAAAAAATCAATACACCCTGTCCACAGGGCACTCTCAGATTTACAGTAGGCCATGACTAATACGAGTACTGGGTCCTACCATTTGGTGTTTCTACAGCTCCATGAGTTTTCTCCAAAGCATTCACAGTAGTAGCTGCGTACTTAAGACAGGAGGGAATTATGATCTTTTCCTATCTAGATGATTGTCTCATAAAGGGTTCAAGCTACATCAAGATGACAACCATGATCCACAAAACAAGAGAGCTATTCCAAAGACTGGGACTTGTTGTTAATCAACAAGTTAACCCTTGAACCAACTTAGCACCTGGAGATTACAGGGCTCTAATAGACTCCACCCAGTCCAGAGCTTTCCTACCACAGCCGTGGTTTACCACAGTAGTCACACTCACAAACACCATGACAGTCACTTCCTGAACTGATTTACCTCCTAATGCTGGGACACATGGCAGCAACTGCTTACATCATCAAATACCCCAGGCTCTACATGGGATGTATACACAAAGGTGGCTCACTATGGTTTACATGCCCACAAGACACACCCTAAACAGATGAGTCACAGTGCTGAACAATGTGTTATCCTTCCTACAATGGTGGATGATCCCAACAAATATCCTCGCAGACATTTCCTTTCAACAGGAAACCCTGACCATAACCTTCACAACAAATACATCTCTTCTGCATTGGGGAGCATTCATCTCCAAGAACACACAGCACAGGGCAGATAGTGATCCACAGAGACGTGCCTCCACATCAACCTCCTACAGTTTAGAGTGGTACACAAAGCATGCTAACGCTTCTGTGTGAGAAGACAGAACTACCTATCTACTTACCATCAACTTGACATGCATGTTTTACATAGACAGACAGGGCAGTGCTTGGTCTCATTCCCTATGTATAGAAGCTATCCACCTGTGTATAGAAGCTATATACTGCTTCTATATGTATAGAAGCTATATACTGCTAAGATTGCAGTACTCCTCACTGTCATGAAAAAAAAGGGAAGGCAACGGGAGTGTTTCATCAACCTCCTACTGTGGCACTGCCCCAGAAAATCGATGCAAGGTATGTCTACTCCAGCTACCCAATTCATGTAGCTGGAGTTGCATATCTTGCATCAATTTTCTCTGTCAGTGTAGACCTGGCCTGAGTCACCACTTTTCAGATAACTATGAGTGGGAGATATACCACTATGTCCTAATTACCACCTTCTGCATATAGGCGCACCTACAAATAGACCTGTTCCCATCCCAGAACTACAAATACCCCTCTCTTGTTCCATAGCGAGGCTAGCACAGGGGTATCTAGTTGATGCTTTCCTCATTCTCTGGAATGAAACACTACTCTATGCATTTCCACCAATATCATTGATTCCTTGAGTGATCCACAAGATATGCATGGAAAATGTGCTCTGATTGTCTTGGCATGGCCCAGACCGACATGGTTCCCTTACATCTCACGGCTTGCACTATGTCCTCCACAACCTCCTCCACAGTGCTTGGATCTCCTGTCACATCACAACGGGCAAATGCTGCATCCACAGCTGCAGAAATTTTCATCTCAAAACATGGCTCCTCAGCAGTTCAGACATGATGGTGTAAACTGTTCAGAGACAGTAAAACACAATCTCTTAAATAGTCAATGATTCACAACAAGGAATACTTACTTCCAGAAGTGGAAAAGTGTCTTAGCCTGAGCGAACAACTTAATCCCAATGAAGCACCACTGCCACTCATCTTGGACTACCTCCTCAAATTGAAGCAGTTGGGCCTAGCCCTTAACTCTTTAAAGGTCATCCTGACAGATACAACCATATTTCATATGCAAATTGATGGCTCTTTTGTCTTTGCATATCCACTCAGACAGTTTCTAAAGGGCATTCAGTGTGTACCCTCCAATTAGCCCACCCCAACATAGAATTTAAACCATGTCTTCAGAACCTTCAACCATCCACCCTTTGAGCCCTTAGCCACATGCATACTTTTATACATGTCCATGACTGTCACATTCCTAGTAGCTATAACTTCAGTCAGAAGAGTCAAGAAGATGTCATGAGTGAACCTACCAATACCACATTCATCAAAGATAAAATTATAATGTGACTGCGCCTAGCCTTCTTTCTGAAGGTGTCTACCGGCTTTCACATCAATCAATCCATAAATTTATCAGCATTCTACACAAAACCTCACAAGGACCAGGAGGAAGCAACCCTGCACACTCTAGGGATGTATCTAGACTGGCAAGTTTTTCCGCAAAATCAGATGATTTTGCGGAAAAACTTGCCAGCTGTCTACACTGGCCACTTGAATTTCCGGAAAAGCACTGAGGATCTCCTGTAAAATCATCAGTGCTTTTCTGGAAATACTATGCTGATCCCGTTCGGGCAAAAATCTTTTTCCGAAAGACTGTTGCACGAAAAGGCCAGTGTAGACAGCATAGTACTGTTTTCCGAAAAAAAGCCTCGATTGTGAAAATGGCAATCGGGGCTTTTTTGTGGAAAACCGCGTCTAGATTGGCCACGGATGCTTTTCCGCAAAAAGTGCTTTTGTGGAAAAGCATCCTGCCAATCTAGACGTGCTTTTCCGAAAATGCTTTTAACGGAAAACTTTTCCGTTAAAAGCATTTGCGGAAATTCATGCCAGTGTAGACGTAGCCTAGATGTCCAACAAGCAGTGGCCTCTGTCAAACAGAACAAAATCTTTCTGCAAATTAAAGCAGCTATTCATCTCTATAGCAGATCGCTCAAAAGGAACAGCAGTTTCCACACAGTGCCTATCCAAGTGTCTCTCCACATGTATATACACTTGCTATACTCTCTGAAACAAAACATCCTCTACTAACCTAAGAGCTCACTCCACTCAAGCTATGGCAGCTTCAATAGCCTTTCTGTGTAATATCCCCATAGCAGATATCTGTCGATCTGGTATATAGACCTCAGAGCACACTTTCGCAAAACCTTATGCTACCACCTTGAGGACCAGTCCTGTCACATGAGTTGGCCTAAAAGTTCTATCCTCTACTCTCGATATGTGGCTCTGAATCCCACCTTCCTTGTGGGGAAGGGAGCTCCTTGATAGCCACTTACAATGGAGCACCCACAGGGACAGCACTCAAAGAAGTTACTTTGTGCAGTAACAATGATTCTTCTTCGAGTGGTCCCTGTGGGTGCTCCACTCTTGGTGTCAGGCTCGTCCCGGTGCCACTGGTCGGAGGTTTTCAGTAGCAGTTGTTAGTTGGACCATGCGTCAGCGTCTTGGGGCTTTTGCCCCTTTGATCGCGCAGTCTGGCTCCCATCAGTTCCTTTCAACCATCCTTGGTTGCTGATGGAGCTTCCCTGTTCTCCTCAGTGAAGCTCAGCTTCTGTTGAGAAAAAGAGTTAGTTATAGTTAGAGTTTCATGTAGGATAGTAGTTAGTAGTAGTTAGTTTATTGTTAGTGTTACTGTTTAGTTATCTGGTTAAAATAAACTGAAATTGACATACCTGGTTCCTCAGGCTTCAAATGGTGTTCCCCTTGCCGGGAGGCTATGCCAGCATCAGACGGGCATGCGGCTTGTATCCGCTGCCTGGGTGAAGCTCATATCCCTCACAAATGTGAGCACTGTCTGAAATTGACATCCAGAGCATGGAAGGAAAGAGAAATGCGCCTCAAGCTGTTTTTATTTGACGAGGTTCTACAGTCTTCAAGCGGCATTCTGCCGCTGGCTCCAGTTAGTATGGGGGCACAAAAGAGAAGTGCTTCATCCCCCGGGCCATACCCAGATAAGAAAGTGAGGGAATCTCAAACCACTCTCTACAGGCTGCACCCTCACCAAGAGTCAACGGAGGGGACGAACTGGGCATGCTGGGATCCACACCCGTTGCCCTTAAAATGACTGCTGGGGCCATGGCGAAGAAATCAGCCACCCCGGCGCTGAGAGAAAGTGCCGTGCCAGCACAGAAGGCGGCCTTGGCACCGTCCCCGAAAGCCGCACGAAGGTCAGCTCAGTCCTGCCAGGCCAGCTGACAGCAGCAGAGGTGCGGCAGGCGCCAGCACCAAGAGCCGAGTGCAGAGCTGGCTCTGCACCACCTGCACAGCTGGCGGCAACGGAACAGCAGACTCCGGTGCTGGCACTGAGAGCCGTGCACAGAGACAGCTCAGCACTGCCAGCACAGCTGACGACACCAGAGGCACAACACACACTGACGCCAGCACCGAGAGCAGCACCGGACACGCTGCAACCACCATCAAAGGCATCAGCACAGCGGGGGGGGGGGAGGGGCAGCGGTCATGGAGACAGTAGAGCACAGCAGGGAACCAGGGCACTCTCTAGCACTGATAGTGCATGACAATGAAGACCATGCCCAGCTAGACAACAGAGCAGCTGCAGCACAAAGAAAAGCTGCTGGCAAAACGACCATGCGCCTGTCAGCTCTCTCCTCATCGCCAACTTTCTCCCCGCCACCGTCTCCTTCACCTCCTAGGCACTATTTCCCCATGCAGGGGGCCACACACTACCGTGGCACTCGAGGGTCTTATTCACTGCGGCGGCGCAGCCCTAGATCTTGGAGACATCACACATCACCTCATTGTAGATACCATCACCGGCAAGGTGCTCGTCTCGTTTGCCGTGTTCACCGAGGCCTTCTCCCTGCGCAATTTATTATAGGCATCATGGCAGCATTACATCTTCCAGATGGTCCTCCCCAACCTATTCTGACCATTACTAGGATCGATGCCACGGAATGCACACCTACTACCGGTCCCACTCCTAGTCTCAACCTACGTGCTGCTTCCATTCCCCAGACTATCAGCGCATCCCAGTGGGATCACACACACAGGAGAAAGACTACCTGTCCAAACCATCTTAGGCACAACCACAACAGTCTGATCCTGAAGAAGGGCAGATATCTGAAGCCGAGGATCAGCCTCAGCAGATGTCGCCAACAGACCAGACCTCAGTAGCTCCAGATGTGGCGGTCTGCCCTGAGGATATGTCCCCTCCAGATGACCTGAGACAGTTTCAGGAACTGTTCAAACAAGTTGCTGAGTCTCAGGAGGTACAGCTGGCAGAGGTGCAAACCAAGCATCATCACCTACTGCAGAATCTCCATCCAAAACAACGTTTGAAAATTGCTCTTCCAATTGAGGAGGCAATCATGGAGGCTGCAGATGAAATACGGCAGTCACCAGCCTCGACAATCCCGACAAGCAAACAGGTCGACAAAAGATATTTCGTCCCAGCCAAAGGCTTCGAGTTACTCACCAGCAACCTAATTCCCTGGTTGTGGATTCCGCTCAACAACGGTCAAAGGTGCCACAATTCAAAATCATTGGTGCAGACAAAAAGGCAAAGAAACTCGATATCTTCAGCAGGAAGTCCTCTTCCTCTGCCACTCTATTTCTGCTCATAGCGAATTATGCTGCCCTACTTTCCAATCACAACTTTGATAACCATTCCAAATTGACTGAGCTGGCTTAATAGGCTTCTTGGAATCTGGAAGATATCTTAAAGTCAGAAGTACACGAAGGTTACACTACATCAAGGGCAGGGCTTCAAATCGCAATGTATATCTCAGACACAGCAGCACGCTCTACGGCCACAGCCATTTTCATGCGCAGAGCATCCTGGCTAGCCACAGCGGGAATCCCCAAAGAGCTGCAAGGCAAGGTGGAGGACCTTCCCTTTGACAAACAGAAGCTGTTCGTGGAGAAAACAGATGAAGTCCTCCACTCCGGGAAAGATTACCGTACAACCTTACGCACTTTGGGGATGTACACCACTCCGTTCAGGCGTAAGTGGTATTATCTGTACCAGAGAAGACACGATCACCAGTATCAGAGACAACAGCAGCGTCTATATGAGCAGATGCATCCAAGACAGCGACCCCAGCACAGACGGCCTCAGCTTGTATGAGCGAATAATACATCACCCGCAAAACAGCAGGTTTGACTCCTCGGTCGAGGGCATGCAGGCATCTGACATCGTTGCAAACCAGTGTCACATTCTTCCCTTGTTCCACCATCGGTTACGACCCTTTTACCATCAGTGGGCCGCAATAACATCTGACCGATAGGTGTTGGAGCTGGTGACATCCGGATTCACGATTCCATTCACCTCCGTTCCTCCTACTACCCCACCAACCCCATCCCTTTTCAGGGACTCATCTCATGAGGAACTCTTACGACAAGAAGCCCACTGTTGTCTCTCCATTGGGGCAATAGAGAAAGTTCCGAACCAGTTCAGAGGAAGGGGTTTTTACTCCCACTACTTCTTAACTCAAAAGAAGTCCGGAGGATGGAGACCCATTCTAGATCTGCAGGGATTGAATCGTTACCTCCGGAAACAGAGGTTCAAGATGATGACACTAGCTTCAATTATCCCATCACTCGATAATGGGGATTGGTTTGCAGCCCTCGACCTGCAAGATGCATATTTCCACATCGCATACACCCAGCACACAGGCGATTCCTTTGGTTCACAATAGGAAGCAATCACTTCCAATATCGCATCCTACCCTTCAGTCTGGCGGCCTCTCCAAGGGTTTTTTCGAAAACACTTGCAGTTGTGGTGGCACATCTCCATCATATGAATGTGGTGGTATTTCCTTACCTGGACAATTGCCTCGTGAAGGACAGGACATGGCAGGAGGCGGCACGCATGGTTATGTTGACTGTTCAAACTTTCAACTCCCTGGGCCTTATAATCAATGAAAAAAAGTCCACTTTGTATCCTACTCAGAACATAAAATTCATAGGTGCCACGCTCGACTCCATTGCTGTGAGAGCGTACTTACCTGTAGAAAGGTTTCACGCAATACAAGACCTCGATGCTCCCACAGTGTCAGTACACACTTGCATGGAATTGATGATCCATATAGCCACTACCACTTTTGTAGTTCTCTATGCCCGGCTACATTTTCGATGCCTCCAGCACTGGCTATCGTCCCTATACATACCTTCAAGGCACAGCATCCAAAAGATAGCGGTGCCCCCAGCCTACATCTGCAAGTCCCTCACATGGTGGACGAAGTCTCACAACCTCATGGTGGGAGTTCCATTCCATTGGCCGCAACTTTCCTACCAAATAACCACAGATGCTTCCCTCATCAGTTGGGGTGCACACATGAATGGGGGAGAGGTGCAGGGCAGGTGGTCAGATTCCGAAAGACTACACCACATAAACCTCCCACATCTGAGAGCTATTTTTCTTGCATGCAAACACTTTCATACCCGTATCATGGGCACTGTGGTCATGGTGTTGACAAACGACATTGTTGCAATGTATTATACCAACCGGCAAGGAGGAGTGAGGACACGTTCCCTGTGTGCGGAAGCAGTCCATCTGTGGAACTTCTGCATCCAAAACAACATCACCATCACAGCGTCATACTTACCTGGCTCCAACAATATGATCGCAGACTCTCTCAATTGCCAATTCCTGCTGGATCATGAGTGGGAAATACGTAGGGACATCCTTCTTCAAATTTTCCGCAGATGGGGAACACCTCTTATAGATCTGTTTACCATTCCATACAACAGGAAATGCCGATTTTTCTGCTCCAGGGCAGGAATCGGGAAGGGATCACTGGGGGATGCACTGTTAATCAACTGGAAGGGATCGCTACTTTATGCATTCCCTCTAACAGTGCTCATACCCAGAATACTAGAGAAAATCAATGCCAACTCAGCACGAGTAATATTACTGGCCCCGGCGTGGGCGAGACAGCCCTGGTATCCATTCCTCCACAGGATGTCAGTGAAACCACCTTATCCGCTTCCCCCTCTATCAAATCTCCTATCACAAAATCGAGGTTCTGTCCTTCATCCCAGGCCAGGAACTCTCCACCTGACGGCCTGGTTCCTGATTGGCTCAAAACAAATGAGCACCTCTGTTCAGAGCAAGTGAAGACTATCCTTTTGCACAGTGGGAAATTATCTACCCTAAAGACTTACCTGGCGAAGTGGACTAGATACGCACGGTGGTGTTGCAACAGTCAGACTAACCCCAAAACAGCTCCACTCCATTGAATCCTTGATTACGTTGTTCAGCTGCAGGGTTCCAGTCTGGCGATCTCTTCTTTGAAAGTACATATGGCAGCGATTAGTGCTTTTCATCATCCTATAGAAGGATTCTCCATGTTCTCCCACCCAACTACTAAAAGGTTTCTAAAAGGTCTGACTAACCTTCTTCCTCCACAGAAACCACCTACCCCTTCGTGGAACCTAGATTTGGTACTCGACACCATGATGTATCCTCCCTTTGAGCCATTAGCAACTATACCATTTTGAATGTTAACAATGAAAGTAGTCTTTCTACTAGCAATTACATCAGCATTGATGGCAAATCCACCATTGACAGTGTTTACTAAAGAGTCGGTCACATTACACTTGCATCCGACATTTATTCCAAAAGTATGTTCTTCGTTCCATCTCAACGAACCCATTGTATTGCCATCTTTGCATCCTAA
Organism: Pelodiscus sinensis; assembly: GCF_052426305.1. Classification (NCBI taxonomy): domain Eukaryota; kingdom Metazoa; phylum Chordata; order Testudines; family Trionychidae; genus Pelodiscus; species Pelodiscus sinensis. Next base: position 123,555,560 of record NC_143056.1, on the reverse strand, counting down.
GCCTCACTCATTGCAGAGGGAAGCCTTATTACATACCCTCGATATGCGCAGAGAACTTTTGTTCTATATCGATAGAACTCAGGACTGGCGCACAATGGACAGATTACTAGTGTCAATAGCACAACGATCCAAAGACAGCGCACTTTCCAGCCAGCGTATTGCGAAGCTCATAGGCATATGTATTACTACCTGTCACGCTACCCAAAATAGACCTCTTCTTTTACAACCAAGAGCTCATTCCACAAGAGCGGAAGCTACAACCACAGCCTTCGCCCGTAGGGTATCCTTGGAAGATATCTGCTGGATGGCCACGTGGTCATAAAATACTACCTTCATGCGACACTATGCAATCGCGCAACATTTATCCAAAGACTCGGCTGTGGCCTCGGCAGTATTGTCAATTGCAGACAAACATTAAGTGTGGAGCGCTGTCTGGGTACTGCTCTACAATCACCAAGAGTAGAGCACCCACGGGGACCAATCAAAGAAGAAGACGAAGTTACTCACCTTTGTGCAGTAACGATGTTTCTATGAGGTGTGTCCCCGTGGGTGCTCCACGTCCCACCCTCCTCCCTGCTCCGGAATATGGTTCTTTCTTGTTGCAGACAACTGAGCGGTGAGAGGAACTGACAGGAGCCAGACTGCGCGATCAAAGGTGCGAAAGCCACGAGACACTGACTGCACACACACAGTCTAGCTGACAACTGCTACTGAAAACCTCCGACTAGTGGCACCAGGACGAGCCCAACACCAAGAGTGGAGCACCCACAGGGACACATCTCGAAGAAACATCGTTACTGCACAAAGGTGAGTAACTTCGTCTCCTGTGGGTGCTCCACAACGTACCCTCCTCCTTTTTTCTTCAAAGTCCAGATCTTCAGTTTGGAGGTAAAGAAGGAACAGAGAAGGATTGGGCAGTGTACACAATGAGATATGTGCAAACATTACAAGACAACATTGGTGATGAATGGCCCAACTGACCATTGCTGGAAAAATCTCGAATCTGCGGTGCCTGGATGTCCTAACACTTACAATAGAGCACCCATAGGGACTCACATTTTGAAAAACCATCATTACTATAAAAGGTGTGCAACTTCTTCATCCTCACACCATTTGCACCCTGGGGTATGTCCCCTGTTCTTTTCCTTTCTTACCATTCCTGCAGAGGTTTGGGATTGATCCCTATTTCCAGGGCCCAGGTTCCTCAGACATGGTAAGTGGGACCTGGATCTCTTCTCCTGGGAGTTGCCATGCTGGATGCTCTGTTGGGTCTTTCTCCTCTGTTAAGGGGCGTGGGCTGGATGTCTCCTTCATCCCTCCTTCTGCTCTTAATTTCTGACTGAGGATCTGTATTCTTGGGCTTTGTACTGTGACCTACCAAGGATATCAGTTTCCCCTTGCTGGGGCTTTGTGATTTAGGGACTTCCTCCCACTTCCTAAATTTTGTATTTAGAACCCTGCAAATTTTCAGATAACCTCTTTATATCCGTAGGTATGCATATCCACACATGGGAATGCAAATATCCATGGATTATTGATGCAGATGCAGATACCAACTTTGTATCCATGCAGGGCTCTTATCAGTCAGTCCCTTTCCATGAGCATCCCGATGAGCTGACATTCCACCCTGTGTTTATCGACTATACTCACCAAGAGACCCCGTACATCTGCTTTCATTTTATTATCGTTTCTGATAGAGTTAGCAAGGAACTCTTGGGACAAGACCATCTCAGGATTAAAATGGAAAGTTTCATATGACAGTCCATTTCTTTTGGTCCACACTTTCTTTTACTTTTATTTGTAGAATCATAGAATTTAAGGGCTGGAAGAGACCTCAGGAGGTCATCGGTCCAATCCCCTGCACAAAGCAAGACCAACCCTAACTAAATCATCCCAGACAGGGCTTTGTCAAACCAGGACTTAAAAATCTCTAGGGGTGGAGATTCTACCACCTCCCTAGGGTAACCCAAACCACCCTCCTAGTGAAATAGTTTTTCCTAATATCCAACCTAGACCTCCCCCACTGCAACTTGAGACCATTGCTCCTCATTTTGCAGTCTGTCACTACTGAGAACAGCCTCATCTCCATCCTCTTTGGTAGTTAAAGGCTGCTATTAAATCCCACCTCACTCTTTTCTGCAGATTAAACAAGCTCAAAACTGTCAGCCTCTCCTCAAAAGTCATGTGCTCCAGCCCCCTAATAATTTTCGTTGGCCTCCACTGGACCGTCTCCAGTGTGTCCACATCCTTTCTGTAATGGGGGGCCCCCAGAGTTGGACACAGTACTCCACATATGGCCTCACCAGTGCCGAATAAAGGGAAACAATCATTTCTGCTGGCAATGTTCCTTCTAATGCACCCTGATATGCCATTAGCCTTCTTGGATGAAAATGTACACTGTTGACTTATATCCAGTTTCTCATCCACTGTAATCCCCAGCTCTTTTTTGGCCAAATTACTGCGTAACTAGTCAGTCCCCAGCCTGTAACGGTGCTTGGGATTCTTCTGTCCCAAATGCAGGACTCTGCACTTGTCCTTGTTGAACCTCATCATATTTCTTTTGGCCCAATCTTCCAATTTGTCTAGGTTACTCTGAATCCTATCCCTGCCCTCCAGTGTATCTACCTCTCCCCCAGTGTTATCTGCAAACTTGCTGGGGATGCAATCCATCCCCTCAGCTAGGTCATTAGTAAAGATGTTGAACAAAACTGGCCCTAGAACCAACACTTGGGATACTCTGCTTGATACCGACCACCAACCAGACAACAAGCCATTGATCACTACCCGTTGAGCCCAACAATCTAACCAACTTTCTGTCTACCTTACAGTCCATTTATCCAATCCATACTTCCTTTACTTGCTGGCAAGAATTATGTGGGAGACCATATCAAAAGCTTTGTTAAAGTTAAGGTATATCATATCAACTGCCTTCCCCTTGTCCACAGAGCCAGTTACTTTGTCATCGAAGGCAATCAGGTTGGTCAGGCATGACTTGCCCTTGGTGTATCCATGTTGATTATTCCTGATCACATTCCTCTCTTCCAAGTGCTTCAAAATGAATTCCTTGAGGATTCCCTCCATGGTTGTGTCTACACTGGCACCCTTTTCCGGAAAAGGGATGGTAATGAGACACTTCGGAATTGCAAATTCTGCGGGGGATTTAAATATCCCCTGCGGCATTTGCATGAACATGGCTGCCGCTTTTTTCCAGTTCGGGGTTTTCCTACAGTAGGAATAAGGGATCTTCTGGAAAGGGGCTTATTTTCTGCAAGATCCTGTCTAGACTGGCAAAACCCCGAGCCGGAAAAAAGCGGCAGCCATGTTCATGCAAATGCCGCGGGAGATATTTAAATCCCCCGCGGAATTTGCAATTCCGAAGTGTCTCATTAGCATCCCTTTTCCGGAAAAGGGTGCCAGTGTAGACACAGCCCCTGATTTTTCTGGAGACTGAGGTGAGGCTGACCGGTTATAGTTTTCTGGATTGTCCTTCTTCCCTTTATTGATCATAAGCAATATGTTTATTCTCCTCCATAGTTATCTGTCCAAATTTCCAATTCTTGTAAGCTTCTTTTTTTGTGTTTAAGCTCTCCAAGGATTTCACTGTTAAGCCAAGCTGGTCGCCTACCATATTTGCTTTTCTTACTGCACATCGGGATGGTTTAAATAAGACTTCTTTAAAATAGTGCCAGCACTCCTGGACTCCTTTCCCATTCATGTTAGCACACTAGGGGTCCTGCCCATCAGTAGCCTGAGGAAGTCAGTCTGCTTTTCTCAAATCCAGGGTCTGTATTTTGCTGATCTCCTTTGTTCAGGACCCTGAAATCAACCATCTCATGATCACTGCTTCCCAGTTTGCCACCACATCTACTTCCCCAACTAATTCTTCCTTGATTGTGAACATCATGTCTTGCTGCGCATGGCCCCTGATTGGTGCCTTCAGCACGTGCACAAGGAAGTTGTTCCCTACATTCTCCAATAACTTCCTCGATTGTCTGATTACTGCAGTTTTGGTCTCCAAACAGATGTCAGGGTGATTAAAGTCCCCCATGAGAACCAGGGCCTATGATCTGGAAGCTTCTGTTAGTTGTCTAAAGAAAGCCTCGTCTGCCTCATCCACCTCATATGGTGGTCTATAGCAGACACCAAATATGACATTACCTCTGTTGCTCCTGCTTCTAAACTTAACCTAAAGACTCTCAACAGGTTTTTCTCCCTCTATATAGTGGAGCAATTATACTGCTGTCTTATGTACAGTGCAACTCCTCCTCTTTTTCTACCCTGCCTGTTTTTCCTGAACAGTTTATACCCTTCTATGACAGTTCTCCATTAATGTGAGTCATCCCACCAAGTCTCCATTATTCCAATCAAATCATAGTTCGTGGACTGTGCCAGGAGTTCTAATTCTTCTTACTTATTTCCCAGGCTTCTTGCATTCATGTACAGATACCTTAGGTAACTAGCTGATTGCCCAGCCTTCTCCACATGAATCAGGGGTCCTCCTCTGTTGCACCTTCCTCCTTGTATTTCTTCCCAGTATCCCACTTCCCAACTTACCTCAGGGGTTAGGTCATCATCTCCCGACGATCCTAGTTTAAAGCTCTCCTCACTATGATTGTAACCCTGCCTGAGAAGATGCTCTTTCCTCTCTTCATTAGGTGGATCCCTTCTCTTTCTAGCAATCCTTGTGCCCAGAACAGCATCCCATGGTCGAAAAATCTAAAGCCTTTTCTCCGACACTATCAATGCAACTATGCATTTACTTCCAAAATTCAATGATCACTACCTGGACCTTGTCCTTCAAGAGGGAGGATGGACAAGAACACCGTTTGCACCTCAAATTTCTTGATCCTTCTTACCAGCACTACATAATCTGCAGTGACCCGCTCAAGGTCATTTTTGGCAGTATCGTTAGTTTCTACATGGAGAAGTAGGAATGGGTAGCTGTCTTAAGGTTTGATCAGTCTCAGAAGACTTTCAGTAACATCCTGAATTCTAGCTCCGGGTAAGCAGCACACTTCTCAAGATTCCCTGTCTGGACGGAAGTAAACAGTGTAGATCACATCATCTGCTTCTGAGCTGAGTATGCCAGAAAAGTGCCAAAAACACCCATTCAGCATTCACAAGTACTGTCTAAAAAATATAAAGTCTTATGAAAATGTAAAAAATAAGGTGGTCATGCAATCTGAGTTAATGAGGACAGTCATGAAGCCCCAGTGTCCCAAGAATATCTTTCATACAACCTGAAGTCTTCCAGTTTTTCATTTAATCAGAAAATTTGTTTATTTATAATTTCAAAATGTTCAAATGCTATGCCAAATACAATTTGTTTTGTGATTATCAGAAATTACAGTTTAGTGGAATAACAAGTGCTTAATATGAAAAATAGGATTTGGAGTGAAAAGAAAAATTGAATGAATGTAGATGCTGTCAAAGCTATTTTTTGTCTGACATTTGTTCCGTCTTTCAGAATAAACTCATTCAGTGTTCTGATTTGCTTTGAAAAAAACTTCTACTCTGAAAAATATTTATTAGTTGCTATTGCATTGGAAACTGGCAGTAGCAATACCATCATGCATTTGAAATAAAAATAGACTTTTTCCTTTCATATGAGTATCCTGTGACCCTAAAAATAACCATAGAAAAGTAGCCTCTTGACTTCGAAAATAGGGTTATCTTAATGAGAGATGTTACACTTTAAGTATTGTCGTGCCTTATATAAATCCTAGCAATGTTAAAGCATAATAAAAATAAGTGTTGAATTTTTTGGGGTTCCTATGTTTAAGAAAATTATTTTAGAATATAACTACCTCCTTTCTTTAAATAATCGCAATCAATATTTATCATGTTTTGGTCTCTGTCATTACTTTCGTAAAGGAAATTTTTATTATATTTTGGCCTCTGACATTACTTTTCTGGGAAGTAGCAATGGAAATACAATAAATGTAAGTACAATATTAGTCTACATTGTTAGTTTTATGATTGTTTGAAAAAACCCTTCTGCTCTGCAAAATTCCAATGAAATCTAAACATCTATTACCATTATGTTTGTTTAGTTACTGAATGCTCATAAGTGTAGTAAGTTCCATACGTTCTGTACTGTTTCATTTAAACCTACAATGAATCTGCTTGTGATTTTTAGAAAAAAGCAAGGCTCCTTTGCTATGACTATGGAGATGTTATATGTGAGGAACATGAAATGCCACAAGGAATTCATCTAATTATTTCTGGAATGACAAAGGTACAATATATTTACTGTTCAAAATGTATTGTGAAATTTACATTGGTAGTCTCAAGGGAAATAAAATGCTGGGTGTTATCCTTTTAAACGCTATTTGAAAATTTTCAAAGTACACCTTAATTAAGTTGTCTTCCTAGATCTTGGAATTGCTCACCTGTCATGTGAACTCTGGAATAATTAATAACAGTTTGTCTTGCTGAAGCCGTGCACTTCAGTACATATGGACATGGAAGGATAATAAAGAGGCAATAGGTTCTGTATGCAAAATTCCTATTGTCAGCAGATGGGGGAAAAAATCTTACAAATGCTGATCTCAGTGAGTTTGTTACTATTTCCTTCCAGACGTAAGGGTTTTTCTGCTTACTGATAAGTTAGTATTAACTGTTCTTGGGTAAGGAGCACTCTTCTAAGGGGTATACTGCTTTCTACCTGAGGGTTTAGAAGCTCTCCTACAGCCAAAATCTTAAGATCTGACCAAATGAACAAACATAAAACATCCTCTAGAATTTCTGTAGCTTCTAAACATTGTATGTAAGTATCATGATTTTTTTTTAATTCAATTTGTAACACGGTGTTCTTAAAATTACAAAGAAGGGCTATCTCCTTTAGTATGTCATTATGATATCCTCTCAGCTCCACCTCCTTTATCAGGGAGCCTTCTCATGAGAATTTAGTAAGGCAGAAGTTGCCTCCACAATTTTTTGCAAATAAAAGAATATGTTCTATCCTCTCACCAAGAGAGTTTTATGTTAAGCATTTTCTCATTCTAAAGAAATATTGGAGACTTTTGCAGATTCTTTGGCAGAAGTCTCAATAGGCTGCTTAAAAATACATTTTAAAAAATGATTCCTATATGGCAAGGGTTGGCAACCCCTGGTACATGTGCCACAAGTGGCATATGAGCCCATTTTTATTGGCACACAGGGTGGGAGCTCAGTCCTGCCCCTTCCTCCCACACAGCAGGGAGCTCATGCTGGGACTCCGTGTGCCTCGCCTGCCTCCCTCCCCCAGCAGGAAGCACCAGCTCCAGCTTCCCGCTGGGGAAAGTAGGCGAGAGAGGCACACACATGCATTCCTGGGGCTGCATCCTGCTTTGGGAGTTGGCGGGGCTAGGAATGCTCTGCAGAGCCAGGGCTAGGCGGCTGACACCATGCTGCTCCCCTCAGGTTCTGTGCAGAGGGGAGAGACCATTCTCCGGTGCCTCGCTGTGCCTGACCAGGCTGGAAACAGGCCTGAGCAGCCCCGGGCTCTTCCTGCCCCAACCCTGGAGCCATAGCCTGCAGCCAAAGGGCTGGGCTGGGCAGGGAAGAAACTCTGTCCCCTGCCCGCCTCTCCTCACCCTAGTGCTGCTCCTAGGGGGCTAAGAGTCCCAGCACCACTGCCCTGCCAGTGAATACGCTGGGGCACAGGGCTGTGGGGGGGAGCGGGAGGGAGGGGGCAGGGGTTGCACTGAGGGACATGGGGTGATGCAAGGGATCAGGCGAGGGGATCATGGGGCTGAGGGGAGCAAGGCTGGAGCATAGGGAAGATGTAAGGGGGAGATACAGTTTTACTTTGTGGAAGCTGCACTTTCCTTTACTCCCCGCTTTTTTGCCTCCCTCCCCAACTAGCTATTTGGCAGCATTCTTATCCTCTCACCTTTTCTGCATTATTCCTCCAATCCCACCCCCAAACTTCCTCTTGTACCCTCTTTCCACACTCTCTCCTGCTGCCAAACTCCCTTCCCGACCCTACCTTTCTCACCTCCTACTGCCCCTCACCTCTCACTTAGATCCTGTGCTCCCATCCCTATCCCACTTGCTGGCAGCCCTGTCCCGCACATTGAATCCCTCATTTTTGTTCCAACCCCAGAGCCTAAGAGGGTCCACAAAATCCACTAACTCTGGAACCCCAGAAAAGTAAATCTGTCATATGGGAAGCCCTGAACCTCAGTCCTCCCTATCATTTCCCTTCACCCCATGGGGGCTGGAGTGCCAGAATAGTGAAGTGTTTCAGCTGGGGGCCACATCAATAGGGTTGGGGATTTTGGGAGGAGTTTTTTGCTTCTCATTTGAGTGGTCCCCAACTGATTTTTCTATGGGTCAGTGACCCCGACTCCAAAAAGATTCCCCACCCCTGCCATAAATAAAGAAAACATTGAAATCTTTTGTATTTGACATAATATTTTCCTTTATTTAAAATGAAGTTTGATAAACTAACACAAGAAAGTTAAAACGCTTAATCTGTTTAATAATTTAAATTAACCCATTCTCCCCAGCTGCAGCACTAGCAAAATGTCTCAGGTGTAATTGTGTAATTAACACTGAGTTTCCATTAGCAACTTGTGATCTGTGGAAAGGTTTGAATTGACTCAAATGGTACACAGGGCATGTGGTGGAGACAGCGTCTTCCTCCCCTAATAGAGCAGCACAGCCCAAGGCAGGAGGGTTAAATCTTGGCATGCAACTTTGGAAAGGTTGCAGACTCCTGCTATATGGTGACCAGTGCCAGATTTATGCACAAGCTAAGGGCAGGTCTATTAAACTAGAAAGTCCGCTTAAGAGATGCAACTCCAGCTGTGTAAATAAAGTAGCTGGAGTAGACCTATCTTAAGCCAAATGTCTCTGGTTGCCCCGCAACGGGAGGTCAATGGGCAAAATTCTTCTGCAGACTCTCCTCACTCCTCATGACTACAAGGAATTCCAGAGTCAACGAGGGCGCCCTTAGCGTTTGATATAGCAGGTCCTTATTAGACCTGCTTTCCAGGCTGTTTCCCACTCTGGCACCCTTAGGACAGGGTCAGACATAAGAACAGGCTTAAGATGCTTAAAAGCTTCCTAACACTTCCCAGTCCATTTAACTGCATTTGGTTGTTTTTTTGTTTGTTTGTTTGTTTGTTTTTGTCAACTCTGTCAATGGTGCAGTGGTCTGACTGTAGTGGGGTACAAGTCACCTTTAATATCCTGCCAAGCCTAAGAATGATTGGACCTGGTTTTTTGACTTAGGGACAGGCCAGTTTTGGATAGTTTCTACTTTAGCCTGTAGTCCCTTGACCCACCTGATGTCCCAAGCCAGTTTAGGCCTGTTTGATGCTTCCTAGCATTGTGTAGCCTGAAAGTGAGAACATTACATTCGTACAGCCCTACATGTGTAATGAAGGCTGATCTTTCCTTGGCTAACTCATCCAGAGGTACTTGCCAGTATTCCTTGGTTAAGTCTAGGGTGGAGATTAACTAGGTGTGTCCCAATTTCTCCAGTAGCTCATCTGTGCATGGCATTGGTTAATTGTCTGGGCGAGTTACAGCATTTAACTTATGGTAGGCCATGCAAAAGCAGATTTCTCCATCCAATTTGCAGAATTAGGACCACTGAAGAGGCCCATGTACTTTCAGAGGTGCGAATTACACCTGTCTCTAATACGTCCTTGATCTCCTCCTCTGTAGCAGCTTTGGCTGAAGGAGCCATCCAGTAGAGATGGGCTCTGATTGCGTGAGCTTCACCTGTGTTATTGGAGTGGTAAACCCATTCAGTTCATCCTGGAGTGTCTGAAAACATTGGTGCAAAGCTGGTGCACAATTCCTAGATCTGCTATTGCTGCTCATGGCTTAGGCTCATGGAGAGTGTTACCTCTTTGACGCCACGCTTGCCTTTCCCGTCATAGTAGGCTCCTTCAGGCCACTCAGCATCATCTCTCTCGTGGGCTATGAACTGAAGAACTTTGAATTCTCAGGAATAAAAGGGCTTGAGAGAATTAACATGATATATCTTAGTCTTAATGTTAGGGTCTGGGAATACTATGAGATAATTAACTTCTACTATGCGCTCTCATACCATGAATGGTCCATCCCACAGTGCTTCCATCTTACTGGCCAGGAGCACCTTTAAGGCCATGACTTGCTCACCTACCTTCAAGGAACACTCTCTGGCATGTTTATCATATCAGGTCTTCTGTTCTTGCTGAGTATTCTGGAAGTTTTGTTGAGCAAGGGCTAAAGAGTCTCTGATAGTATTTTGCAGTTTCCCTACAAAATCCATGTAGTAAGAAGAGGACCTGAAACAAAACCCCATATAGCACAGGGCTAGTTTGAGGCCTGAGGCCTAGCTAACAATGGACAAAATTAGGCTAATATAAAGCAAAGCTAAACTGTGAGCATGAGGCAGGCCCCTGCTCACAGAACTTGGCATGAACAGGGCTGAGAATATAAAACACTAATTGGTAATGGGACCAGGCGTACAATAGTAATTGGTACTGGTCATAAGATGAAAGCACATTCCAAAAGGATGGTACTACCTGCTCATTAAAAAAGACCTTGGTACCCACACTCCCCACAGATACCAATCCAGGTTCAGGAGAGGGTCTAAAACTACAGCATGATGAATAAAGACGTTATAATTGAACCACGAAGTACAGGATGATGGGTAGTATCTAAGTAGCATCAAAAGGTGGTAATCTGAAACGTCAGGAGTGATGTATAACTTGTTTGGTGGTGTCTTGGAGGGGCAGTCTTTGTCCGGACAAGGGGGCAGTGTGACCTCCCGCTGACAGAGCTGTGTGCATTGTTACAGGTACATATGCATAGTGATTTGGTAAATTCTACTAACAACTATTACTGTACTTCGCTTAACAATAATCCTGGCTGGGCACCTTCAATCCTTATCTGATTTGTGCTCTTTGGGGGTCTCTCTCGGAGTCTGTTGTGTTGACTAATTGCACAAGTCAACACAGTATACATAATTGAGCACAAACGCATGCAGCCTTCTGGTTATCATCATTGACAAAGCAAAAGACCTGTCAGAACATCACACCAATACATCCTAACAGACTACAATCCAAAATTTTCAGAAGGGTAGCCGAGTTAGTCTATACAGGCAGTCCCTGACTTACGCAGATCCGACTTATGTCGGATCCGCAGTTACGAACGCGGCTTTTCTCGCCCTGGAGGACACGGACTGTGGGACCTCGCGGTCCCGCCGCCCGTGTACTCCGGGGCGAGAAAAGCTGCTCCGCGTCTCCCTGGTCTGCAGACCAGGAAGACGCAGAGCAAAGCCACGGAGGGGCTCGGGCAGCCGGGCAGCCCAGGCGCGCCTGAGCTGTCCCGCCACTGGCTTCCCCCGCGGCTTTGCAAAGCCACGGAGGGGCTGGGGCTGTGGGGCAGCCCAGGCGCACCTGGGCTGTCCCGCTGCAGGCGTGCTCCAAGGCTTTACTCCCCGTCTCCCTGCAGACCAGGGAGACGGGGAGAAAAGCCCCGGAGCACGCCCGCAGGGGGACAGATCAAGCGGGCCCGGGCTGTCCCGCTGCGGGCGTGCTCCAAGGCTTTGCTCCCCGTCTCCCTGGTCTGACAAGCAGACCAGGGAGATGGGGAGCAAAGCTTCAAAGCATGCCAGCAGTGAGACAGCACGGCGCGCCTGGACTGTCCCGCTGCCCGCGTGCTCTGTGTCTTTGCTCCGTGTCTCCCAGGTCAGCAGACCAGGGAGACGGAGCAAAGCCGTGGAGGACTTGGGCGTCCCCACCCCCATCTCCCTGGTCTGCTGGGGGGGGCGGGGTGCAGCTAGTGCCCCCCCCCCAGCAGACCAGACTTTTCTTGCCTACCCCTGGGGTAGAGCAGCTGGGGGCTGCCGGGTTGGTCCCGCAGCGCTGCTCCGGACCAACCCGGCAGCACCCCAGCTGCTCTGCCCCAGGAGTCCTGATTCAGCCACTGCTGGTCAGTTTCAGCAGCGGCTGACTTGGGGACGCCTGGGGCAGAGCAGCTGGGGTGCTGCTGAGTTGCTCCAGTAGCGCCGAGGAGCCACGCTACTGGAGCAACCCAGCAGCACCCCAGCTGCTCTGCCCCAGGCGTCCCCAAGTCAGCCGCTGCTGAAACTGACCAGCGGCTGACTACAGGAAGCCAAAGGCAGAGTTGCTGTGCCCCAGGCTTCCTGGAATCAGCCGCTGATCAGTTTCAGCAGCAGCTGACGTGGGGACACCTGGGTTTCTTAAGTTGAATCTGTATGTAAGTCAGAACTGGCGTCCAGATTCAGCCGCAGTTGAAACTGATCAGTTTCAGCAGCAGCTGACGCCAGTTCCGACTTACATACAGATTCAACTTAAGAACAAACCTACAGTCCCTATCTTGTACGTAACCCGGGGACTGCCTGTAATTGGAAAAACTTAAAAAACAATGAATATTCTAGCAGCACCTTTAAGAAGTGGGTTGTGCCCACGAAAGCTCATGATACCATCTACATGTTTTGTTAGTCTTTAAGGTGCTGCTAGACTTTTGGGTTTTTTTTAAGTTTTTACAGCCCAAAATGTTAGTTCCTGGAGAAGGGGTAGCTCCCTCCCATTGCTGTGTCACTAACTGCAATGGCCACTCAACCTCACAGCCATAAACAATTTCAACAGGTGAGAATGCCAAACTGGGATGGGGTACAGCTCTGTAGGCAAACAGTAACTGCTGCAACACCAGCTCTCATTCGAGTGTTCATTTACAAATATGTGTATCATAGCTCCGAAAGTTCTATTAAATTTCTCCTCCAGGCCATTTGTCTCAGGAATGGCAACCAAGTGATTCACCCCATGAATTTCCCAAAGAAGTTCCATGGTCCCTGCCAGGAAGTTAGTTCCTGAATCTGTAAGGAATGTACCCTGGCAAAAGTATCTGTTAGTGCCTGGCACAAGCTCTTGGTTGTGGTGTTCCCTAGAGCTACTGCTTCAGGCCATCGGGTGGCAAAATCCATGAAAGTCAGTATATAATGTTTTCCTCTGGATGTCCTTTTAGAGAAATGACCCAGAATATCCACAGCCACACACTGGAACGGAACCTCTATTATGATGAGTGGCTGGAGAAGTACCTTGATCTGATCTTGGGGCTTTCCCCTCTGTTGGCACACCTCATAAGACCAGACATAACTAGACATATTCTTGCCCATTCTCTCCCAATGGAATGACTTTCCGAATTGGTGTTTGATTCTGTATACCCCAGCATGACCACTAGGGTGGTCATGGACTAAGCTTAAGAGCTTTTCCCTGAACCTAGTTTATTTATTTATTTGAAATATTTTTACCCCGCCTCTCTATTTAAAATATTCTAATCAGCTTACAATTTTTTTTTAAAGCATGGGTAAAAAGAGTGGCCTTGGCCTGGCACCAAAACAGTGCCTATATTGGTACCAGGCAAATGTCCTGGGAGAGAGAATTCCATAGACTAGGGGCAAAGGCTGAGAAGGCCCTGCTCTGCATGGATGTCAACCTTATCTTCATAAGTGGAGGAACATGGAGCAGAGCCTCCCCAGCTGACCTCAGTCCCTGAGCAGGTTTGTATCGGAAGACACAGTCCTTGAAATACCCCAGTCCAAACCCATTTAGGGCTTTATAAGTCATAATGAAGACCTTGAATTGTGCCTGGAAACATACAGGAAGTTAGTCCAGCTGCCTGAGCACTGGCATAATGTGCTCTGTATAATGAGTATTAGTTAAAACTCAAGCAGCCACATTTCAATCAGGATGTGACAAGAGCATGAATCACTGTCATTCTTATTCAGGAAGGCCACAACTGGTGGATCAGCCAAAGCTGCCCAAAAGTACTCCTGGCCACCGAGGAAATCTGGTTTTCAGATGTTAAAAAAGAGTCCAGAGACTCCCAAGCTGTGTACCTGTTCCTTCAGGGGAGTGTGACTCCATCCAGAACAGGTAATGTTGGGAATAATTCTTGGACACACTGGGTGCAGGTGAAAACAAGCAGAGGATTTATTGGTTCACACAGCTGGTAGAGTACTCATCAGGAGTTAATCCGGTGAGCACTAACTTAACAAAAACATGCATTAGATTATATAGGTAGCAGATGGATGGAGGAGAAGTAATTTGATAGGTCTAACAGCGGAAGTGAGATATTCACATAAGCCAGTGGTCTACAACAGTTACACAGCATCTCCGCCCATTACCAATTTAACATGTTATCACTAATACAAATAGTTATTTCTAACAAGCTAAATAAGCCAACATAAAGGCATGTTGATGGTCATCTTGTCGGACGGAAATATAATGTGTCTCCTGTGGGGGTGGTATTGCCTTGGCATGATCTTTGGGATCCAAGCTTATTTTCTAGGAACAAAGCAGACAACGAAAAACAATCCCGCACGGTTGTTTGGTTGTTTGGTACTGGCCTTATCAAAGTGAGGCCCTTTTGGAATGTGATTGCCAGGGGAACCAAGGTCACAGTAACTGCTGTACTGTATGCTTTTCAGGCTTGGTCTGATACTTTCAGATTTGAGTTTGTCAGTTCGCAGCAAGATACCATGGGCTGCCTCAATTTACCTACAGGTAACACACCACATTGCCGGACAGATGGTTTCCTGATCCACAGAACCTTGGTCTTATCTGGATTCAGCTTCAGCCTATTCAACTACATCCAGTTCATCACTGCCTCCAGACACTGGTTCACATTGATTGTCACTGTACCTGGATCCAATGTCACATATTGATGGTTCCAGCTACATATTGATGGCACCATGCTCTAAGTCTTACGACCTCTCCCGGTGGTTTCATGTATATGTTAAACAACATAGAAGACAAGAGGGAACCTTGTGGGACACCGTAGCACGGTCGCCACAGAGTCGAGCAGCAGCCCCCAAGCTCCACCTTCTGAAAGCATCCTGACAGGTAGGACCAGAACCACTGCAAGAAAGTGTTTTCAACACCTAGCTCCACCAGGTGCTCCAGAAGGATATCATGATTGATGGTTTTGAAAGTCACCGAGAGGTCCAAGGGAATCAACAAGGAAGCACTCCTCTTGTCTGTCTCCTGGCGTAGGTTGTCTACCAGGGCAACCAAGGCAGTTTTGGTTCCAAAACCAGGCCTGAAGTCAGACTGAAATGGATCTAAATAATCTGTTCCAAGAAAGCTTGGAGTTGCAATGCCATCACCGCTTAAGTACCTTGCCCAAGAAAGACATTTTAGCAACTGGGCAATAGTTATTCATATCACGTTGTGGTCCAGGGAAGGCTTCTTGAGGAATGGCTTTAGCACTGCCTCTTTCAAGGTGGCAGAAACTGTCCCAGATCTAAAAGAGGCACTAATAAACCCTTGGATCCAACCAGTCATCCCTTCTTGGCTTGATTTAATAAGCCACAAAGGGTAGGGATCGAGCAAACACGTGGTCAGTCACGCTCCTCCAAGCACCTTGTCCACATCCGTGGTCTGCAAAAGCTGAAACTGATCCAAAGAAAAACTACAGGGCATTGCGCTCAACACATTCCGTACCCCTCTTGCATGATAGCCAGAGTACAAGTAATTTCTCTGCAAAGTGCTTTGTAAACAAGTAACAGTGGATTGTTGAAAACTCCTCTATTTCATCATGAGGCTGTAAGAGGCCCCACACCACTCAAAACAGTTCTGCCAGACAGCACTGTGCAGACAGATGTGGGTGGAGAAGTAACTCTTTGCTGTCAGTGCTGCCACAAAATAGGCTCACAATTCGGCTTTAACCCGCAGTCAGTTGGACTTGGTTTGAGTTCTCCTCCAGCAGTGCTCTAGCCATTGCACAGACCGTTTCACCGCCTGCAACTCTCCAGAAAACCACAGGGCAAACTTGGTTCAACTAGCCTGAAAATGGCACTTAGTAGCAATTATGTCCACCACCCAGGATACCTTGATGTTCCATATATCGACCAGGGCATCAACAGGAACACTAGACATTAATGGTTGAACAATCCCTCAGAGATCTCAGGAAACTTTCTGGATCCATCAGTCTCCGATGACAGACCATCTTAATTGGTTCCCCACCTCTGCGGAGGGGGAGATCAGAAAATAGTCTAAATTTGACCTGATAGTGATCAGTCCATGACAAAGGGAGTCAAGTATCAGGGGGTAGCCGTGTTAGTCTGAATCTACAAAAGCGGCAAGGAGTCCTGTGGCACCTTATAGACTAACTGAAGTGTTGGAGCATAAGTTTTCGTGGGCAAAGACGCCCTTCATCAGATGCATGTAGTGGAAATTTCCAGAGGCAGGTATAAATATGCAGGCCAAAATCAGGCTGGAGATGACAAGGTGGATCCAATCAGGGAGGATGAGGCCCACTTCTAGTAGCTGATCTGGAGGTGTGAATTCCAAGAGAGGAGAAGCTGCTTTTGTAGTTAGCAAGCCATTCACTGTCTTTGTTTAATCCAGATCTGCAATTGTGTGTCTAGGGAGATTGAAGTGTTCTCCTACAGGTTTTTGTATGTTGCCATTCCTAATATCTGATTTGTGTCCATTGATTCTTTTACGTAGGGACTGTCCAGTTTGGCCAATGTATATAGCAGTGGGGCATTGTTGGCACAAGATGGCATATATTACGTTAGTAGATGTGCAGGAGAATGAACCAGTGACAGTATGGCTGATCTGGTTAGGTCCTGTGATGGTGTTACTGGTGTACATATGTGGGCAGAGTTGGCACCGAGGTTTGTTGCATGGATTGGTTCCTGAGTTAGAGTTATTATGGTGCGGTGTGTAGTTTCTGGTGAGAATATGCTTCAGCTTGGCGGGTTGTCTGTGGGCAAGGACTGGCCTGCCTCCCAAGGCCTGTGAAAGCGAGGGATCATTGTCCAGGATGGGTTGTAGATCACTAATGATGTGTTGGAGAGGTTTTAGCTGAGGACTGTTGGTGATGGCCAGCGGTGTTCTGTTGGTTTCTTTCTTGGACTTGTCCCGTAGCAGGAGGCTTCTGGATACACGTCTGGCTCTGTCAATCTGTCTCCTCACTTCCTCATGTGGGTATCGTAGTTTACAGAATGCTTGTTGAAGATCTTGTAGGTGTAGGTCTCTGTCTGAGGGGTTGGAGCATATGCGGTTGTACCTCAGTGCTTGGCTGTAAATAATGGATCATGTGGTGTTTCCGGGATGGAAGCTGGAGGCATGCAGGTAAGCATAGCAGTCAGTAGGTTTTCGGTATAGGGTGGTATTGATGTGACGTCACTTATTTGCACCGTGGTGTCAAGGAGGTGGACCTCCCGTGTAGACTGGTCCATGCTGAGGTTGATGGTGGGGTGGAAGCTGTTGAAATAGTGGTGAAATTCTTCCAGAGTCTCCTTCCCATGGGTCCAGATGATGAAGATGTCATCGATGTAGCATAGGTAGAGAAGGGGCATAAGTGGACGAGAGCTAAGGAAACGTTGTTCCAGGTCAGCCATAAAAATGTTGGCGTATTGTGGGGCCATGCGAGTGCCCATAGCAGTGCCACTGGTCTGGAGGTATATATTGTCACCAAATCTGAAATAGTTGTGTGTGAGGATAAATTCACAGAGTTCAGCCACCCGTTGTGCTGTGGCTTCATCAGGGATACTGTTCCTGACAGCTTGTACTCCATCTGCATGTGGGATGTTTGTGTAGAGAGCCTCTGCATCCATGGTGGCCAGGATGGTGTTTTCTGGAAGATCACCAATGCATTGTAGTTTTCTCAGGAAATCCGTAGTGTAACGGAGGTAACTGGGAATGCTGGTGGCATAGGGTCTGAGTAGAGAGTCTACATAGCCAGACAGTCCTTCAGTGAGAGTGCCAATGCCCGAGATGATGGGGCGTCTGGGATTTCCAGGTTTGTGGATCTTGGGTAATAGATAGAACAATCCTGGTCGGGGCTCTAAGGGTGTGTCGATTTGTTCCTGTGCTTGTGTAGGGAGTGTCCTGAGCAGATAATGCAGTTTCTTAGTGTATTCCTTAGTGGGATCTGAGGAAAGAGGCCTATAGAATTTGGTATTGGAGAGTTGTCTGGCAGCCTCCTTTAGGTAGTCAGGCCTGTTCATGATGACAACAGCACCTCCTTTGACAGCCTCTTTGATTATAATGTCAGAATTGTTCCGGAGGCTGTGGATGGCATTGCGTTCTGCACGACTGAGGTTACCAGGCAAGCGATGCTGTTTTTCCACAATTTTTGCCTGTGCACGTCGGCAGAAGCATTCTATGTAGAGGTCCAGATTGTCATTTCGGCCCTCAGGAGGAATCCATGTGGAGTTCTTCTTCTTGTGCTGTTGGTGTGAAGGTATCTGTGTGTCAGTGCACTGTTCAGTGTTGTGTTGGAAGTATTCCTTGAGACAGAGACGGCGAAAGTAGGCTTCCAAATCACTGCAGAACTCTATCATGTTAGTGGGGGTGGTGGGGCAAGAAGAGAGTCCCTGAGATAGAACAGACTCTTCTGCTGGGCTGAGTGTGTAGTTGGAAAGATTGACGATATTGCTGGGTGAGTAAGGGGTACCACTGTTGTGGCCCCATGTGGTAGGTAGGATTTTAGACAGCTTACAGTCCTTTTTCCTGTGCAGAGAAGTGAAGTGTGTAATGTAGATCTCCTGTCGTATTTTAGTAAAGTCCATTTGTGGGTAAGGTTGGTGTTTTATGAGAGACTCCAGATTGGAGAGCTCTTTTTCGATGTTTTCCTGTTTGCTGTACAGGATGCTGATCAGGTGGTTCCTCAGTTTTTTAGATAGTGTATGGCATAATCTCTCACTGTAGTCTCTCACTGTGTAACCACATCCCTTATGCTGAAATCTCTATCCAAAAGATTAGATGGAGCATATGACCTGCCACATTTGTGGGGGCAGTTATTTCTTGGGAGAGTCCTAAGTTTGTCATGGTGGCCATGAAGTCTCAAGCTGGACCAGACAGGACAGCCTAAGTGTGAATATTAAAATCACCCAAGACCAAAAGTCTCAGGGTCCGCAATGCAATGTCTGAGACCATCTTGGCCAGGTGGAACAGAGTATCTGTTGTGCAGTGAGGTGGGTGGCACACCCGCAGAACACCCAACTTATCCCAGCCACCCAGCACTAGGTACAGACACTCAAATCTAGTGCTTTGTTGGATCGGGGCTCTTGCCAGTGAAATGCAGGACTGGATGAGGATTTGAACCTCAATTCTCCCTGCTCCTCCCCCCATGGGGCTGGAGCACCAGTGAAGTGAGGTGTCTTGGGGGTTACACATCATTGAGGATTGGGGCGTTTTGAAGGGTTGTTTTTTGCTTCTCACTTGTGTGTTCCCCGTCTGATTTTTCTGTGGGTTAGTTGCTCCTGATCCAAAAAAGGTTCCTCACCTCTGCCATAAATAAAGACAACATTGAAACCTTTTGTGTTGGACATAATATTTAACTTTATTTAAAATGAAGTTTGGTAAACTAACATGAGAAAGTAAAAGTGCCCAGACCCCATCTGACTGCAGCGTCCTGTCCCCAGCCCCAATCCTGGGGCACGTCCTGCAGTCTAGCCCCCATTTGTCTACAGGAAGGGCTTGTGACAGCATCCCCACTCCTGCTGCAGCATGGGTAGGAGGGGAGACCACAATCCAGTTGTGATTCTGGCCTGGCCCCTCAATCAACTACTGCTGCCTGGGTGCAGCAACCCAGCCCTGGCCAATTAAGGTAATCCAGTACCAGGGCCCCCTCTCATACTGTACTTTCCACCCCCAGCAGGCTGCCCTGCCTCCTGCACCACCCACTTACCCCTGCCCTGAGCCCCTCATACATCCTAACTCTGACTCTTGCACCCCCCACATCCACAAACTAAGGGTGTTAAAATGCAGTTAATTGACTAGTCGGCTAGTCGACGGAATTTCAATCGACTGGTCGATAGGTACTTCCAGATTCCTCCTTTGAAATGTACACGAGCCCCAGTGGGAAATGCCGCAGGGAGCCAAGGATCAGATGGGGAGTCCCCTGCTGATTCCAGGCTCCATGGCTTTGAAATGCACAAGAGCCCCCGCTGGGGACTCTTGCATATTTCAAAGAATGCACCTGCGTGCAGCCCAGAGTCAGCGGGACTTCCCACTGGCCCCGGGCTGTACACAGAGTTCTGTATTCCTCCTTTGAAATGTACAAGAGCCCCAGTAAGGCCACCATTTCAAAGGACATGATCCCATGCTGATGATGATTGTTAAAAATGTATTAATTAAAATTAGATACCACCAGCAGAAGGCTTTTGTAGTGTGGACGCGCTTTTGTGCAACTAGTTTTTGCAGAAGATCTCTTCTGCAAACAGCTTCTTGCACAAAAAGCTTGCATTGTAGACGTAGCCTCAGATGATGAACCAGAACATGTTTGACAAAATGCAAAGAAGATACCAATCTGAGATTTCTATAAATAGCTACTGCACTTGATCTAAAGTTTAAGAATCTAAAGTGCCATCCACAATCTGAGAGGGACTAGGTGTGGAACACAATTTCAGAAGTCTTAAAAGCAGCACTCAGGTACAGAAACTACATAACCTAAAACACCAAAAAAGAAAATCAGCCTTCTGCTGGTGGTATCTAATTTGTATGAAGAAAATGAGCATGCATCAGTCTGCTGTGCTTTGGATTGCTATCGAGCAGAACCCATCATCAGCATGGACGCATGCCCTCTGGAATGATGGTTGAAGCATGAAGAGAAGAATCTTTAGCGTATCTGGCACGTAAGTATCTTGCAACACTGGCTACAATAGTTCCATTTGAATGCCTGTTCTCATCTTGAGGTGACATTGTAAACAAAAAGCAGATAACATTAGCTGCTGCAAAATGTAACCAGTCTTGTTTGCCTGAGCAATTGTCTGAACAAGATATAGGACTAAGTGGATTTATAGGCACTAAAGTTTTTCATTGTTTTATTATTGAATTTAGTTATGTTTGTACATAATTCTACAATTGTAAGCTAAAATTTCAAGATAGACATTGCAGTATAGTACTTGAGTTATGTGAACTGAAAAATACTGTTTCTTTTGCTTTTTAAAGGGCAAATATTTGTCATAAAAATAAAGTGAGCACTGTATACTTTGTATTCTGTGTTGAAATGGACATCAACATATTTGAAAATTTAAAAAACACCCACGTATATTTAAGTGGTATTCTATTATTGTTTAACCGTATGATTAATCAGAATTAATTTGTAATTGCTCGACAGCCCTACTAAGAAAGTAAAGGGGAGGCAAGGCTTGATGGAGAATTCTTAAAATGATAAGTTTATAACAGTTGAAATGACTCAGAACTTAACAAGTTGTACATATCACAAACTATTGTCGGTAACATAGAATTCTTTTCATAGTTCTTTTAGGACATTCACCATTTGTTGCTACGAGTTTGCACTTTTCTGATTAAAAATAACATTACTGACCTTATCAAAGAGCAGGTCTCCTTTTTGTATAAGATTTTATAAATGGGAATTCTCAACAGTAAGGTAAAGTCAGATTCTATGTGCATTGTAAGACAGCTGCTATAGTTAAGATATTTGGGGGAGAGGGGAAAGTGTATTGTTTCAAATTCCTTTCACATGAACAAAAAAAAATTAGAAAAAGAGAAATGCACTTGTCAAAGCTTTCTCACGAAATTGTATCATAATATCAAAATTGCATAAAACCATTAAAAAAGTATTACTACCAATTTGGGGAACTAACTGTAATCTTGCATACACATCTTTATCCTTCACTTTGCATTGATTATTATCCTTCTTATCGTAGTCAGTGATATTTATGATAAATCACTAGTCTTAGTCCAAAAATTCAGAAGGGCATTAAGACCTTAAGTAGGTTTTCTTGTATTGTACTGAATTTATTTTTTCCTGCGCACCATTCTAAGTCATCAGAATGATAAATACATGATGAATTATTATACCTTCTTTTTTTAAAAATATTTCTCATCCATTTTTGGAGATGGAGAGCACAGTCTCTTTGGCATTCTCAGTAACTGAGCTTCCACATAGACTCTACTGAATCTGATATGTCAAGTAGAGGTAAGATTGTGGCTGCTGAAGGGATATTAAACCTACATCATTGCACAGGCTAGTTATGTGAGCAGATACTTAGGGTTCTTCTTTGAGAGGCGTCCCTAGGGGTGCTCCACATTAGGTGCTGAGTATCCCAACGCCTCTGGACAGATTTTTGAATAGCAGTGCATTAGGGGGCTGTGCCTGCGTGGTGCATGGGCTTCCCCCGGTGCCATTGCGCATGGATGCCCCCCGCTCCCTCCTTCAGTTCCTTTCTATGGTCCCCGGCTTCCGACAGAACTTTGTAGTGCTCTCGCTAAAACTTTTTTCTTCACAATTTAATTGTTCATAGTTAACTGGTATTAGGTTTATTAGTAGTTTACTGTTGTTTAGCATTACTGTTAGTTTAAAAAAAAAGGCTCTGGTCTCGAACCGCCTTCAGAGCCATATGGCGGCATGGGCTCACCCAGCTTCAAACGCTGTGAGCTCTGCAACAATGCGATGTCTGCCCCTGACGGGCATGATAAATGTGTTAAGTGCCTGGGGCACGCTCACTCACAGAAGGACTTCCTGCACTGCGCTAAGCTAAAAACGCGAATGCGCAAGGACAGGAGCTCCAGCTTAAAATGCTCCTGTCAGACAAGGGCAAATGCCATGCCTCTGACCCAGGCTCAGAACAGAGTAATACATCAAAGAAGGACAAGCCTAACTCCTCAAAGAAAAGGGCAAGTTTGCTGCCTCAGCAGTCCCCAAAGAGGCACTTTGAAGGAAAATAGTCAGACCACTCAGATAAGAACCATCTGAGCAGAGGAGTAGCGAGGGTGTTATGTTCCTGGGGGCGAAGGCAAAATTGACATGCCCTCTCTCTCCCCCCCCCCCCCCACTGCAGCATGGTGGCTCCCTGAACCTGGCGCACGGCTGAGCCCAACTGTGGGAGGAGGGGGGGAGCTTGTACCACCTCTTACCCGACCCCCTCCAGTTTGGGGCTGGGCCCCACATGTACTAACCCTCTGGCAGAGGTGGGGGGGTCAGTCTGGGGGCAGAGAGGCAGGGAGGAGGCAGCTTCTGCTGGTGTCAGTGGGCAGAGAAGGAGAGTGGAGTGGGACTATATTGGCACCCCACTAGTGTGGCATCCAGGGGCAACTTTCTCCTCCCCACACCTTCCTCGCTACACCAGTGTAAATAATCCACTTCTTAGGATATTAATTGTTTCATGAATTACTGATTTTACTAACTACAGACATATAACTTATAAAGTTTTGTGGTTTACATTCTGTTAAATAATTTTTTCTCTTTAATTTGTTCATATCCCGTTATCATTAGGTTCATGTCTTTTACATAAAATATGTCAAATTCTTAAAATATGTAAGTTTAATAAAACATGAGAGAAATAAATGTTATACAACCTAAATATGAATTTCATCACTATATTTCAATCAAGCTTTTAAAACCACTGTTGTAGCAAATGAGTAACTCATTGCTTTAATGAATTAAAGGTAAAAAAGATTTTGAACATATCAAATTTATTGTAAACAATCTGTAATGCTTCCTAACTGCCTAGTTACTTACCTAGTTAACCTAATTGTCTTTCATACTATCGCACAGCAATAAACTACATGAGAGTTATAAATGTAAAAGATTAATTTACCTGTTAAAATAACACTCATAAAAACTTTTAAATAAAACTAACACAGAACACGAGAATCGCCCTCACTTTCTTGAAGGCACTTGAAGCAATAAGTAGCCTAAGGCTGAGGATACACAGCAGTTATGTCTAAACTGCATGCTTTTTGCGCAAGAACTTTTTTACGCAAGAATTCTTGCGCAAGGGTGCTTCCATGCTGCCATGTGCTTTTGCACAAGAAAGTTTTGACAGCCACTTTAGCCATAGGGGTTTCTTGTGTAAGAAACCCCTGTTGCCTGTCCCCACATGCCTTTTTGCACAAGAACTCTTGCGCAAAAAGGTTTATTCCTCGTGGGGAGAGGAATAACTCTTGCGCAAAAAGCCCTATCTTCTGGTGATCTACTGCAAACTTTCTTGCACAATAATGGGCTTGTAGTGTGGAGACTCTGCAAGTTTTTTCACAAGAATGGCTGTTCTTGCGCAAGAAGCCTGCAGCATAGACATAGCCTGCAAGTCTGGCTTTCTGTCTGCCATGAGGATTTTTTCCTTCAGGCTGCCATGAGATTCTATCCTTAAGTAAAGGAGAGAGGTCTCTCTGAGCTGCCCTTCCAAATTTCACACAAGTCATTCAACTGAAGCCATAGATATCAAGATTCAAGGCCAACTTTGCCTTGAGCAGACTGCCTCTCCAGGTGTTCACAATCACAACATCCAAACATGTATAAGACTTTTAGTTGAGGAAGCTATGTTAATTCCAAATCTCTGCTATGACTGGGAGATGGAAAATCTGCAACAAAATGTGGGCTGATCTATCACCTCAGTAATGCCAACTCCTTTAGAATTGAGGCTCTGATTATGCAGCACCAGCTGAGGTAGAGCAGGCACTGTGTGCACGTTTGATATATTTTTACCAAAACTCCTGCCTGCCCAACTCACCAACAGAGAAAGGAAACAGGAAGGCCAAAAGGAATGGCAAAGTATAGAGCAGTGTTTCTCAACTTTTTTTATAAGCTTCAGAGGGGTAGCCAAGTTAGTCTGTAACAGGAAAAACTTAAAAAACAACAAAACAGCCTAGTAGTAATTTAAAGACTAACAAAATAGGGACCCCTCTCACAAGATCATATTACAACAAGAGGTGGACCACCTGCTACAACTAGGGGCCATAGAGCCAATTCCCTGACAGTTCCACAGAACTGGGTTTTATTCCCATTATTTCCTCATAGAAAAGAAGACTGGCGGGTGGAGACCGATACTAGATCTTAGGTCGCTAAATAAGTATATAAAAAAAACAGAGGTTCAGAATGATCACTCTAACCACCATTATCCCAGCTCTGGAGACTGGTTTTCCTCTCTCGACTTACAGGATACGTACTTACACATATCTATACAGACGACTCACAGACATTTCCTCCATTTTACTCTAGGTCCACAACACTACCAATATACAGTCCTACCCTTCGGACTCTCCGTGGCATCCAGAGTATTTTCCAAAATGTTGGCAGTGGTTACCGCCCATTTCAGGAAGCAAGGGCTCACCATCTACCCTTATTTGGATGACTGCCTTATCAAAGCAAGAACCAGACACGAGTGCCACCATCACACTCACATGGTCCTAAGCTGTTTTCGCTCACTGGGTCTCCTGGTAAACCAGGGCAAATCAATGCTTACGCCCACACAATCCATCCAATGTATTGGGGCCCACCTTGACTCTCACAGCCCGAGCCTCTCTCCCCAGCGACAGATTCACTCGCATCAGTCACCTTGCACAATCTCTCCGAGACATGCCATCAGTCACCACTCACTACTGCCTACAATTTCTGGGACACACATGGCTTCTTGCAACCCCATGTTCTCAGTGCACGATATCTTTCTGAGATATCTCCAGGACTGTTTCCGACTCAGATACAAACCACTCATACATTAAATGAACAAAATGGTATAATTTCCACAGGCAGTGAAGGCATCTTTACGATGGTGGACAAAATCATCCAATCTATGCATTGGCATACCCTTTCAAACTCCAGAACCCACAGTAGTCATCACCACAGACACGTCGCTCACTGGTTGGGGCAATCATATCAAAGGCCAAACAGCACAAGTTCTATGGTCCGCATTCTACACAGCGACATCCTCAAATTCAGGGCGGTCCTAGCATGTCAAAAATTGCTTCCTCAAGCCAAAGGGGTTCATATCCGAGTATATATGGATAATACGGCATGCATGTTTTATATAAACAGGCAAGGCAGGGCACAATTGCAAGCTCTTTGCAAAGAAGCCATTGTGCTCTGGAACTAGTGCCTAGTGAGAGACATACGCATATCTGCGTGCCATCTGCCCAGGGTGCTCACTACAACAGCAGACACCCTAAGCAGAGCCCTATCCCAGGACCATGAGTGGGAGCTTTATTACACAATCCTGGTGAACATATTCAATCAATGGGGCTTCCCACAAATAGACCTGTGTGCTACCAGAGTCAACAGAAAATGCCCAATATATTGCTCCAGAGTGGGCATGGGGAAACCATCCCTCAGGGATGCTCTGATCCTAACATGGAACACACTTCTTCTTTATGCGTTCCCTCCTTTCCCCCTCCTGCACAGAGTCATCATAAAGGCACAAAGTGAAGATCTTCCTTATTGCACCCTGTTGGGCCCAACAACCATGGTTTCCCCTCTTACTCAGGATGGCACAAAACCATCCAATCATGCTTCCATATGTCCCGGATATCCTATATCATCCACAAATCAAGACACCTCACCCTCAATTCCCGACACTCCATCTTAAGGCGTGGCACCTCGATGGTTCACTAGCATAGAGCTGCAGTGTTCTCAACAGGTGCATGATTTCCTTTTACACAGGAGAGCTCTTGCAACAAGGAAAACATATATTAATAAATAGACCCTCTGTACACACGGGGCAGCTCTCGCAATATATTACCACAGTACACCCCACTCACTGCAATCTTGGAATATTTGCTGCACCTCAAATAGTTTCAGCTCTCTCTGACATCAGTCAGAGTACACTTGGCAGCATTAACATTTCATGCATCAGTGGATGACACCACGCTGTTTGCACATCCAACAACCAAACAATTTCTGAAGGGTCTACAGGCCTTATACCCTGATGTTTCAGCCCTGCAGGAGCCATGGGACTTGCACTTGGTATTAACTATGCTAACAAAACCACCGTTCGAACCAATGACTCTATACACCTTACGCCACCTAACATTAAAAACTAACTTCCTAGTGGCAGTTATCTCAGCGTGTAGAGTAAGCGAGTTGGCACACTCAGGTCTGACCCACCTTTTACCATTTTCCTCAAAGACAATATTTCCATGCGTCCGCACCCCAAATTCTTACCTAAGGTCCGTTCTGCCTTCCACATCAACCAAACAATACACATACCTGTGTTTTTTTCAAAGCCTCATGCCAGCGCTTTCCAAGTACAGATGCACACTCTGGATGTAAGAAGAGCGCTCTCCTTCTACATTCACAGAACAAAACAGTTTAGATCATCCCCACAAATATTCGTTTCCATTGCAAACCACACCATGGGGAAGAAAATATCATCACAAAGATTATCACATTGGATCTCTGACTGCATCGCCACATGTTATTCGCTCAATAACTTGCCTCCACCTACTTCAATCCGAGTGCACTCTACAAGAGCGATGGCCACCTTGGTAACCTGCTTGAGAAAAGTTCCACTTGAGGACATATGTGCAGCTGCCACGTGGTCATCAGAACATACCTTAGCAAGACATTATGCACTTGCCTCAGGACCTTTCCAGCACACTAGAATAGCAAAATCCAAAAAGTGCTATAAGTAGTTTTTTTCTGAGTCTGAAAGGGCAAAATAAGTCCTGCTGTCACAAACCATCATGCCTCATTCAACCAGGACATGAGGCTTTGAGTCAGACCAGTATACCAGGGTCTTGCCACTCCCATTGCCATAATTCTGCTATGCAAAGGACGAATCAGGAACATAGATGATTCCAAGTTGATAAGAACCTCCCAAAGCCTGCCCAGGGGAAGAATTAAATACTCCAGAAGCCCAGGATACAAAAAACAATCAAAACCACACATCTCCTTCAGAAGGAAGTAACATATAAGTAATGAGAAAATGTTCTTTGAGAGCTTGTTTGTGTCTCTTCCATTTTAGGTTTGTGTACTCACCACATGCACCAGTGCCAGAAGAGTTTTCCTAGTGGTATCTGTAGGGGACTGAATCTGGTGCCTTCTTGAGTGGTGTGTGTACGATACCGCATAAAGGACTCTGCTGGCTTTCCCAACCCCTCATCTCCTTTTTACTATCAATGATGGTAACATCTCTTTGCCTTGACAAACACTTGTTATCCTATGGATTTTTCTCTTAGACTTGCAAATAATTAGTTATAGAGCTCTGTTTTTTCAGTGTTAGTGTCATACATAGATTAAGTAGCCCCCTTTGGGATTAGTCCAGGAATGGGGCATGCCTCATTTTTCAGGCTTTAAGCCTTGTGATCACTAATTAAAACCTATGCTGATCAATGACCTTAATCAAAGTTACTTGTTGTGTTTGGGTGAAGCCCATATCAATGATAAGTGTGACATTTACAAAAGCCTCAAGCTCAGGACTAGGAAGGAACAGGACATAAAATTAAAAGCAGTCCTTATGGGGCTAGCTCTCACACTGGTCTCCAACCTGCTGGAGTCAGTTTCAGTACTGAGCACAGTGGCATCGATGCAGAGTGCATCTCTGGCAATGGCTTCCCAGCATTGATACTAGCAAAAAAGCAGAAGCACCAAATAAGAGAGTATTCCCCAACCTTGTGTGTAGCAAGGAAAAAGGCTGCAGGGGAGCACGGACCCTTAAGGAAAAGTAAGTCTCCAGAGGTCAGCCAGGCTTCCTCATCTTGGACCAGACCAGCTAGCCCTCAAAGGGACCAACTACCTAACACAAGTAGTGGCAGAAGTCCTTAGCACTTGGAAGTCGCATCCTCCCAGGAGGCCTGCCAGGCTGCAAAAGACATTGTTTTTCATGGTGCCTCTGACACTTCACTTAGGTGACATCTATAAGGAGAAGCTAGCAATAGGACCCGAATCTTGGGTCATGTTCCTTAGCATGCAGCGGTCAACATCAAAGCAATGAATCCCAGAGACACATTTCTGACCTGCCCATACTGACTGAAGTTCCTGGCACCTTTTACGGGACTCTCTGTACCTGTCCCCCATGGCATGGTACTGCTTACCTAATGACTGCCATGGGGCTATGGCACATCAGTTTCCAAAGTGGCACTGATCTCTGAACATACAACATTCCTTTCCTTAGCTGCAGATCCCCAGGGGCTCCATGACTCTACCTATCTCCAGCACTGAGGGGCAGACGTCCCTACTAGTGATACCAACCAGTGGCATCTAAGAGATGCTACTCACCATCTAAGTCTGAGTACCATGTCCTGCCCTTCAGCCCATCATCGGCACCCAGGGTATTTTCAAAGATACTCGCTGTCGTTGAAGCATACCTGCATCAGCAATGGATTATGATATTTCCTTATCTAGACAATTGTCTAATAAAAGGACCAACTGCTATGAATACTCTCCATGGGTATGTCTATGCTACCACCCTAGTTCGAACTAGGGTGGTAGTGTAGACATACCCTAAATGATATCCATAACCAGAAAAACTTTCGACCTTCTAGGTCTCATTCCCAATTAACAGAAATTAATGCTTCTATCTACACAAACCCTGGAGTTTATTGGAGCCCAACTAGACTCCACCATGGCAAGAGCATACCAAGCAATCCAAGACCTGGTATTTACACTTACAGACAGCCCCAGAGTGTCAATACTTAACTGTCTCCAGCTCATGGGTCATATGGCAGCTACAACTTACGTGGTTGCTCATGTGAGGCTCCACTTTTGCTGCCTTCAACACAGGCTTGCTTCCGTTTACACCCACCAGAAGCGGGATGTACGCAGGCAAGTGTCTCTACCTACCAATGTCCTAGCATCTCTGAAGTGGTGGACCGAACCAAACAACTTACTTGTCAGAGTTCCATTCCATTGGGATCAATCTATCACATAGATGACTTCTAATGCCTCCTTCAAAGGATGGAGAGTTCATATGGGAGACATGTCCATCTAAGGTCTATGGATGACCAGGGAGTCTACCTTACACATCAAAATATTGGAACGCAGGGCAGTTGCAAATGCAGTAGGCATTTTTTGCCACACATCCGAGGAACCACAGTGAGGGTACTTACCGACAATGTATCCACAATATACTATATAAATCAGTGGGGTGAGGGATGCCTGCTCTTGTTCCCTGTGCACTGAGGTGATTCGACTATGGAATTGGTGCATCTGCAACGCATTTACTCTGACAGCTTCCTACTTTCCTGGGCCCAACAATATACTTGCAGATTCGCTCATCGCACACTTTGACCCGAACCATGAGTGGGAATTTCATTGGCATGTCTTTCAACCTATTTTCAGTCGCTGGGTCATCCACAGATAGACCTTTTTGCCTCCTATGAGAATAAGTAATGCCAACAGTATTGTTCCAGAGCTGATATAGGTCACAGATCTCTAGGGGATGCTTTTCTCCTCCATTGAATAGGCCTCCTCTTATACGCTTTTCCTCCCACTCCACTCATTCCCAGAGCTCTCGAGAAAATCAACAGAGAGAGTGTAAGAGTGGTTCTCATAGCCCCATTTTGGGCATGATAAACATGGTTCCCCTATCTGTATCAGATGTCTCCTCAACCACCTCCCTGCACATCCGGATCTCCTAACCCAGAACAACAGGACTCTATTCCACCCTCAACTCCATATCCTACAGTTGATGACCTGGCTCAGTGTTGGTTCTAGGAAGGTGAACTCCACTGTTCAGACAAAGTGAGAAATATGCTATTGCATAGCAGAAAACAATCCACTCAATCCACTTACCTTCAAAAGTAGCACAGGTTCTTATCACGGTGCGCTGGAAAGTGAATGGATCCATGCACAGCACTTTTACACATCATGTTGGATTATAACCTGCAACTGAAAGAAACAGGATTAGCTCTAGCGTCTTTGGGTATGTCTACACTACCCCGCTAGTTCGAACTAGCGGGGTAATGTAGGCATACCGCACTTGCAAATGAAGCCCGGGATTCCTCGTGGAATGAGGAGTAACGGTAGTTCGAACTAGGAAGCCTAGTTCGAACTACCTAGTTCGTGCCCCGTGTAGCCGCGCGGCACGAGCGGGGTTCGTGCGGCACACGGGTTCGTGTGGCACGCGGCCGCGCGGCACGAGGGTTCGAACGAGCGGGGTTTTAAAAATGGCGGAGCCCCGCTTATGCAAATGAAGCCCGGGAAATTCAAATCCCGGGCTTCATTTGCAAGTGTGGTATGCCTACATTACCCTCCTAGTTCGAACTAGCGGGGTAGTGTAGACATACCCTTTGAAAGTACACCTAGTAGCGATCACCATATTCCACGGCATAATTGATGGTTCTTTGGTGTTTGCACACCTTACCACCAGGAGGTTCCTCAAAGGCCTCTCCAGTGTATACCCTCCAAGTAGACTACCACCACCTGTGTGGAACTTGTGTGGAACTTGGAGTTTTCTCAATACTCTTACCCACATTCCCTTCAAACTAATAGCATCTGCTCCACTCTCAAACATGATACTCAAAGTTATATTTCTGCTAGCCATCACCTCCGCCCACAGAGTTGGAGAAATAGCAGCCCTAATGGCAGTGCCATCATATACCATCTTCAGTAAGGATAAAGTCATATTGCACCCACATTCATCTTTCATCCCTAAGGCTTGTTCAGACTTCCACATAAGCCCATTGTACTCCCATCTTTCTACCCGAGACCATACGCGAGTGGTTGTGAGGCCCTGCTTCACTTACTAGATGTGCATGGATCACTTGCCTTCTTCTTCAAGTGGTCCCCATGGTTGCTCCACTCATGGTGTTGGGCTCGTCCCAGCGCCGCAGCTCGGAAGCTTTGCATAGCTGTTTTCAGACAGATTGCGCCTGCGCGGTGTGCAGCACGTGCCATTTGCGCTCTTTGATCTTCGCGCAGACCTGGCTTACTGTCAATTCCTCTCAATGTCCCTGGATGCAGACGGAGCTTCCATTCTCTCATCCCCTCTGTAGTTCTTCTTCCCCTCAGGGAACCTGTAAATTAGTTAATTGTAAATAGTTAGCCTTTATTTGTTCACTGTTCTTCTCTTATCTACAAGAAAAAAAAGGCTCTTGTTAGCACTTTGGTGCCCCCTCCCTCCCCTTTCTGACTAACAATTCAACAGCAGGGGTTTTAACAAACAAGCCTTTGTTCTTTAAGAAGAGGGTTAACCCAGTCATGCCTGGATATCCAGGATTTAAAAAGTGTGCCCAGTGCAGCTAGCCCATGCCACTTTCAGATGGGCATTCAGCGTGTATACGTTGTTTAGGGAAGAACCATATTCCACATAAGTGTGGGCACTGCTTAAAGATGACAGCCCGCAGTTGTCGAGACAGAGAAATGCATCTCAAAATGCTCCTCCTGGACAAGGCACTGGACACCAATGCTGAACAGTGGGGGGAGACCCAAAAGAGAAGGATTTCTTCCCCTGAGCTGACTGTGGACAAAAGAAAAAGGATTTCCCCTGCCAGATCCCTCCCACCTGAGAGAACGGTGGGAAATAAACCAGGATCCTCTGGCTCGGCCCCGCGACCCTCAGCATCTGGGTTGGGGGGTATAAAGGAAACAGGCTGCGGTGTCCAATAGAGACTATTCGGTGCCAAAAGCAGTCTCGGTGCCAACAAGCGGCGCCCGTATTGCAAAGGCGCTGGCACCGCACCGTTCAACTTCACAAGTTGCGCTGCAACAGCTGAGAACCGCGCGGGCACCAGAGAGAATTCTCCCGGTACCGGCAACACAACAGGCACCGTTGCCGATGCCAAAGGCAGCCTCAGTGCCAGCAAGCGGCACACATATTACAAAGGCGCCGGCACTGCTCCAGCTAACTCAGCAAGCAGCACCAGAGCAGCTGACAACCGCAGCAGTAGCTGCGGCACCAGAGGGAACTCTTCCAGCACCAGCATCACAACAAGCACAGTTGCCGATGCCACGTGGTACTTCCTAATTCCAAACAGCTCCGGCACCGGCATATAGAGCAGTGCTGCAGGTGACTGACACACCGGCTCCGGAGCCTCCAACAAAGGTGCTACTTAAAACATGGAAACAGGGGACTCCCCACTCCAAGATTTTCACCAGATTCTTCTCCTTCTTCTCCGATGTATGCCTCACCTCTGCACCATAACTATGTCAGCCGACAGTCAGGGCAGTGTGTGTGTGTATGCTTCCGAGAAAAGGTTTTCCGTGTCTTTACTGCTAGGACCGGAGTCCCGTCGCAGAGGGTGGCCAGCAGGCCAACAGACGCCCCGTTATATAGGAAGAGCTTATTACACCTTAGATTTTAACTACTAGAACACAAAGTTCCTTCGCAGCGGGCAGCCTGGGAAAGGCTGGAAAGGTGCCCCAACGGATCTTGTCACCTGGGAGTGACACAGATCCAAACGCCCAAGCTCTCCCTATGTCTGTCCCTTTATGACCGGCTGAAGTTCTTTTAAATTGTGCTTGGTTCTGTTACAGCAACTGGAGGAGTCAGGTTAAAGCTTAAACAGTTACAGGTTTATTAAAAGACTTATAAAAGCATATGGTTACAATGGCTATTGCTCTATTTCTTAAATGCTAGCAAATATATATATATATATATAGGTCTTAAAAATGATCACAGGAAAAAGGTAAAGATAGAAAATAGAAATAATGGTACCAAGTGACAGCTTAATCTTTAAAGAGCTCTAACACTATGTATATATATACTTAAACAAAGGTACAATTTTTACCCCTTTCTGTGCCTCTCGACTCCAGCGTGTCAGGCCAGGGCTGGTCTCTCAATTCCTAGGAAAGACGAATACGAGGTGGGCGTCCCCTGGGAACCTCGGGAGATCAAACACCAAACCTGACCAGCAGATAGATGGTAGATTGACACTCAGAGAAAATGCGCTGCTGGACCTATCTTTATACCCCTGGGGGCCCGTATTCTCTTTCTTATCTAAGATGCCGAATTGTACTGGTCCGTTTTGTGGCACCAGTTCTTACAAGCAAGTTTTAAGTTAATTTACACTTGCAAGAGAGATAACTAAATTGTGAGCACTAGACATTTTTTTACTGGGCGAGAGATTCCTCCCTACTGGGCGAGAGATGGATGTGTGTTCGTATCAATATGGGTTTTAGTCAAGGGCACTCCTTGGCAGCCTCTTGGTCAGCAATTGGCGTATCTCTGTTTACAGCCATTCACGGTCACACAGCCTGGGCCTTCTGCTCTGTGTGCCCTGTATGCTCCAGGCAAGCAAAAATGGATGTTACAAGGGGGGGTTTCTGTCTGGCTACAACCTACCATCACCACAGCCCAAGACACCAGTTCTATTACAGACGGTACTCCCCATATGGGCGCCCGCATTACAGCGACTACTAGAGGCACTGATCCTACTCTCCACCATATAGACAGTCACCACATTATCACTATTCTCCGTGTGTCAGTGACGAGAGGTGATATACCAGTAGTAGATCATCCAGGTGCTCGTCGCCTCATCCGTTGAATCGATATTACAACTATCACCATCCTTCTCCATACTCATCAAATTCACTTTCCCATCAATGTATGCAACAACACTCGTGATAATCCACCATCAGCATGGCACTCTCTGCCACAGCAACACCATGACCGTTGCCTGATTTCTCCAATACACAGTCCAGGGGTCACAACACAGTCAGACCTGGAAGAGGGACAATTGTCTGAAGCAGACGACCAAGAAATTGAAAATCCAATTCCGGACCGTTCAATTTCTTCGACACAGGAGGCGGTGTTCCCACCAGACACATCCTCGCCAGACAATTTCAAACAGTTCCAAGACCTGTTCAAACATGTGGCCCAGTCTCAAGAAATCAAGATAACAGAAGCATAAACAAAACAGCATCTACTGCTGAAAAATTTGCATCCAAGGCAGAGCACGAAAGTTGCCATCCCTATTGATGAAGCCATTATGGAAGCAGCAGACATCATCTGGCAGACACCCGCTTCAGTGCCGCCAACCTGCAGGAGAGCAGACAAGAAATACTTTGTCCCTTCCAAGAATCTAGAATTCCTCTTCAACCATCCGCAGCCGAATTCGCTGGTGGTAGATGCAGCACAACAATGCGCTAAGACACCGCAGTATAAGACCACACCAGATGTCAAAAAGCTAGTCATATTCGGCAGGAAAGTTTACTCCTCGGAGACCTTTCTCCTATGTATTTCTAATTATGCCACCTTAACTATTGAACCACAACTTCGACAATTTTTAAAAGATATTGCAGCTTCTTCAATACCCCCCAGAAAGCAAACACCTCCTCTTAAAGTCCCTAGTGCAAGAGAGTTTTACAGCATCAAGAGCAAGTCTGCAGATCTCCTTGGATGTAGCAGATACAGTAGCTTGTACCACTGCAACTGAAATAATGATGAGGTGCTCATCTTGGCTTGCTTCCGCAGCAGTTCCAAAGGAGCTTCACACAAGAATGTGACAAACACATCCCTTTTGACAAACACAAGCTGTTTGCGGAAAAGACAGATGAGGTCCCCCACTCTGGAAAAGATTCCTGGTCTACACTCCGCACCCTGGGGATGTACACACCCCCTTTTCAGAACAAGAGATGATACTCTCCATATCAGAGGGGGTACAACTATCCCTATCAAAGACAGCAACAACAGCAGTGAACCATAGACCAATCGCGTCCAAGACAATGCCCACAACGCAGACAACCCCAACCATTCCATACGACCAACCAACAAAATTCCAAACAGCAAGTTTGATGATTTGGTTGAGGGCATGCAGCAAGTCCTTACGGTGACAGAACAACAAGTCACTTAACTTTTTCACCATTGACTGACCTTTTCAAGATCAATGGGCGGCTATAACATCGGACCGCTGGGTATTACAACTTGTGGTATCTGGGCTCACCATCCCTTTCACTGCCATGCCATCCACAAATCCACCAACCCCGTCCCTTTTCAGGGATCCATCTCACAAGACCTGGTTGGAAGAAGAGGCCCAGCGTTTGCTCTCCATAGGGGCCATAGAGCCCATTCCTCCTCATTTTCTCACGGAGAAAAAGACCGGAGGATGGAGGCCCATCCTCGACCTCAGGAAGTTAAACAAATACCTCATCATCAAAGGTTCGAGATGGTGACCCTTTCCAAGATAATATCGTCACTAGAGAAGGAGGATTGCTTTGTAGCCCTCAACTTGCAAGATGCGTATTTTCATATAGCGATATATCCAGCTCACAGACGTTTTCTCCGTTTCACGATCGGAGACGACCATTTCCAATACCAAGTGCTACCTTTTGGACTTGCATCGGCCCTCAGGGTGTTTTCAAAAACCCTGGTGGTAGTAGCAGCTCACCTGTGATGCAGAGATGCGATCATATTTCCATACTTGGACGACTACCTTATGAAAGGCAGGCTGAGACAAGATGTCCTGCACATGGTGACAATAACCAGGAAGACATTTCTATCGCTTGGGCTCATAATCAACGAGCAAAAGTAATCTCTGGATCCTATGCAGAGTATAAATTTCTTAGGTGCACGTCTAGATTCCACCACGGCCCGTGCATACTTACATCAAGAGTGCTTCCAAATTATACTCGACCTAGCCACGATAGTCATCCACGCCCCTACATTCACCATACTTACCTGTCTCTGCCTTCTGGGGCATATGGCGGCCACCACCTTCATGGTTCAACATGCGAGACTTCATTTTCACTGTCTCCAACACTGGTTGGCATCAGTGTATACTCCAACGAGGCACTCCACACACAAGGTGATCGCAGATCCCTGGGTTGATGGATGAACCCCTGAAATCTGCTGGCAGGGGTTCCATTCAAATGTCAACAGCCATCAACCCAGTTGACTACAGATGCCTGCCTTTTGGGCTCGGGTACACACATCGATGGCATGTCTGTGCAAGGCAGATGGTCGGCGGCGGAGGGAGTTTCCCATAGCAACCTCCTAGAACTAAAAGCCATATTCCTTGCTTCCAAACACTTCCGCATGCACATCACTGGTACAACTGTCCACGTGCTTACAGACAACATAGCAACTATGTATTATGTCAATCGAAAAGGAGGAGCACGATCGCGATTACTTTGCACATAGGCAGTCCGCTTATGGAACTGGTGCATAGGAAACCACACCACTCTGATAGCATCCTACTTATCAGGCACGAGCAATGTTATGGCGGATGCTCTAAGCAGATTTTTCCCTCAGGATCACGAGTGGGAAATCCACCCCGATGTCTTGAACGACATCTTTCAAGCTTGGGGATCACCGCAAATAGACCTCTTTGTGACCTACAAGAACAGGAAGTGTCACCTTTACTGCTCCAGAGGAGTCATGGGCAAAGGCTCCCTTGGAGATGCACTATTAATCCATTGGGGAGCGCCTCTGCTCTATGTGTTTCTGCCAACAGTACTTATCCCGAGAGTAATCCAAAAAATCAAAGAAGACTCAGCCCGGGTCATACTCCTAGCACGAGCCTGGGCAAGACAACCGTGGTGCCCGTTCCTGCACAGAATGTGCTATCACCACATCTCTTGCCACTTCTCCCAGACTTCCTCTCCCAGAACTTGGGGTCTCTGCTACACCCCAGACCAGAGAACCTCCACCTGACAGAGTGGCTCATATCTGGTTCAGGGTAAAAGAGCAACTTTGTTCAGAGGCTGTGAAGACAGTGCTGTTAAACAGTAGAAGACAAACTACAAGAAGAACTTACCTAGCAAAATGGAGGAGGTTCGTGGCTTGGTGTGAGAAAACTGGCATCCAACCTCACTTGGCTCCAATGCATGAGATTCTTGATTATATCCTTTCCCTACACCAGGCGGGCCTTTCAATCTCCACTCTGAGAGCAATCACTGCCTTCCATGCCACCATCGAAGGACATTCCATCTTTGCTCATCCTATGACCAAAAGGCTGCTCAAGGGAATAGCTAACCTTAAACCCCCACGAAGACCCATACCCCCCACTTGGAACTTGGATTTGGTCCTCGACATGCTAATGTATCCACCTTTTGAGCCACTAGCCACCACATCATTATCGATGCTCAACATGAAGGTGGTATTCTTGTTGGCAATTACATCCGTCCGTAGGGTGAGCGAACTGGCAGCTTTAATGGCAATGCCATCTTTCATAGTTTTCACCAAGAACTCAGTCACATTACATGCCCATCCAGCCTTTATCCCTAACACAATTTCATATCAATGAACTTGTCATTTTATCTGTCTTTTACCCAAAGCCCTATGCTTCAACCTGAGACTCGCTACTTCATACCCTTGACGTACGTTGGGTGTTAGCATTCTATATAGACAGAACATGGACCTGGCATAAGACCGACCGTCTAATAGTATCCATAGCGAACTGCTCCAAGGACAATGCATTGTCTTCCCAACATGTGTCTGACATCATTGTCTCTTGCATCGCCATGTGTCATTCGATGCGCAACAACCCCCTTCAGACTGTACCTAGGGCGCATTCCACCAGGGCAGTGGCAACATCCACAGCATTTGCCAGAGGAGTCTCACTGCCGGAAATCTGCAGGGCAGCTACATGGTCCTCAAGCCTAACCTTTATGAATCACTACGCAGTACTGAGTCGGTGGACACCCAACTCTTCAGTGAATTCAGCAGTACTTTCGGTCATTGACAAGCCTGAACTCCAGGAACGCAACGCAAGTACTGCTACAAAGTCACCATGAGTGGAGCACCCACGGGGGCCACTCAAAAAAAAAAGAAGTTACTCACCTCCATGCAGTAACGATGATTCTTCGAGATGGGTCCCCATGGGTGCTCCATGTCCCACCCTTCCTCCCTGTTCCGGAGTTATTTTCTTTTGTATCCTTTCAGATGCAGAACGGTGAGAGGAACTGACAATAAGCCAGATGTGCGCGAAGATCAAAGAGCACGAACGGCACGTGCTGCACACTGCACAGGTGCGACCTGGCTGAAAACAGCTATGCAAAGCCTCCGAGCTGTGGCACCGGGACGAGCCCAACACCATGAGTGGAGCACCCACGGGGACCCATCTCGAAGAACCATCGTTACTGCACGAAGGTAAGTAACTTCTTCTTTTCATAAATCAGACTGATTACTAATTTCAGTAGCGGAACGCTGCAGGGGCCAACCCCTCTCATCACAACGAATGTCAAAGCCCCTTGCATTCGAAAGTGCTATGCTATACGAAATAAACCACTGCCAGAGACACTTAGAGCTCATTCTACGAGAGCCGTAGCAACCTCTACAGCCTTCCTTCATGAGTTCCTCTTAAAGATATTTGTCAATCGGCCACATGATGGTTCACCAACAATACCTTCATGAAACATTATGCAATTTCTCACATCTTATCTACTGATACTGTGGTGACCTCTGCCGTGCTCTCGACTGTGACTAAACTGTAACTCCATAACCCACCTTCCATGTATTTGGGTACTGCTATACACTCACCAGCAGTGAAGCACCCACGGGACACTACTGGAAGAAGAAGAGGAAGTTACTCACCTTCGTGCAGTAACGATGGCTCTTCAAAAGGGCTAAGCACATTCCCGGATGCATTACCATCACCGGCCCCTCACAGCACTGTGCTACCAATAGCTCCACCTCCTTTCTTACATGAGTTCACTACAGTAGCAGAGTTCTCAGTAGCTTCAGTGCCAGGAACCTTGCTCTTTGGCTCCGATGGCACTCCAACCAACTCAAAATTTTCTTTTTCGGATACTCCTGCAGCTATGTCAGCACAGTTTAGTGACTCGGAAGAGGAATACTTAGCTCAACCTCGAGTGTCTAAGACCTCCTCACCTAAACCGATGCAGCCCCAACAGTGGCAATAGCAGTGGATCCCGCCACTCATGCCTACAAATTGGCTGTATTGGGACCCATGGGCTCCATTCAGACAGTAGCCCTCTCCCCAACTAGGGCACCAATGCCACTTGTCTGCCAGACCTCATCCTCCCAGCCTACACTTGTTAGTTGGGTCTGAATTTTCCAAAGGCGAAGACAGTGTGGATGCCGCAGGAGTGGAGCAACCCTCCCACTCGCCCCTACCTACATACCCTTCTCCATCCTCATTGGAAGATACAATAATGCCACCACTGCTCATGAGTTTGGGTGACGATTTCAAGACCTTTCAAGACCTGTTTAAGAGGGTAACCAACAAACTGGAAATATCCCTTTCCACTCCTCCCACACAAAGCACAAGCTAACTAATATTCTTCATGCCTTGGTGCAAACGAGGCTTTCAGTACCCATGAATGAGGTGTTAATAGAGCCATCTAAGCTCCTCTGAAAAACCCCAGGGACAATCCCACCTATATCAAAGAGGCTTGACCGAAAATACTAAGTTGCCCCAAAGGGTGCAGAATTTCTCTTCACTCACCCCTCGCCAAACTCTCTAGTGCATGGGTTCCCAAACTGGTTAGCATGTCCCCTGGGGGGGGGGGGGCATGAAGAAAGTCCAGGGAGGTGCGAGGCGACCCAGGCCCCCGCATCAGTTCCCCCCCAAGAAAGAGCCTGGTCCGTCTGGGGCAGATTTCAGCAGGGCTGCCTTAAAAGAGCAATACCTGCTCTGTTTTTAGTTTTCCTGATAATTTTGGTTTTCAGCCCTGGTCAGTCCCCCCCCCCTTTTTTTTGGCTCAAGTTTTGCTGCTATATTTGGGGGGTGGGCGGGCCGGACATGAGGGTTCTCAAAAAATCAAAAAGGGGGCATGATGCCAAAAAGGTTGGAAACAACTGCTCTAGTGGTAGAGGCGGCAAACCAGAGTAAGCAGCAGTTTATGCGGTCAACTCCATATGACAAGGAATGAAAGAGGCTCAATGCCATTGGCAAAAGATCATACTCCTTTGCCAGCCTCCAGCTCCACGTCACTACATGGTACTTCTTTCCAAATACACGCACCATATCTTTGACCAACTGTTGACTTTTATTGAAATTATACCAGACAACAGAAGAGAGCAATACAAAGCTTTGATGAAGGAAGGTTCTTTGATCTCTAAAACTGCACTTCAGTCTGCCCTTGATTCCGCAGATACAGCTTCTAGCTCTCTGGCATCTGCCGTGGTGATGAGGCGCATGCCCTTGCTCCGTCCGGTTTTCCTAAGGAAGTCCAAAGCACGGTTGAAGTCCTCCCATTCAAGATATCCCAACTCTTTCCAGACACCATGAATATGACTCTTCACTCCCTGAAAGATTCCTGAGTCACTCTGTGCACACATGGCATCCAACCTCCTGCCATTTGAAGAAAGCAGAATAGACAATTTACATATAGATACAAACTGAAGCCTTTCAACCATACTAAACAATACAACAACAGATGGTGTTCAAGACAACCCAGATGTAGACAATCATTGGAGCAACACCTCACCCAACAAGCTCCAGCACGTCAGTCATTTTGAAGTCTTGGTCGACTATGGGACAGCTCCCATACATCCAGGGCGGCAATCCAAGCCTTATACCACATTTGGCTCCAGACAAGCAGCATTCTCTCCTGCCTGCCGATCCATTATGACTGACAAATGGGTTCTGGAGATCATCATCACGGGTTAAGTAATTCCCTTTGCCTCCACCCCCTACCCACAACCACCATCCCCATCCCTCTTCAGGGACCCTTTTCACGAGACTGCTTCTCCAAGAGGCACAACGTCTCCTGCAATTGGGAGCCATAGGAGAGGTGCCCCTCAAGCACAGAGGAAGAGGTTTTTATTCTTACTATTTCCTCGCAACCAAGAAATCACGGGGTTGGAGACCTATAGTAGATCTCAGGAGACTCAATCACTACATCCGTTATCAACACTTCAAAATGGTGACCCTTGCCACAGTCATACCCTCGAGAAGGGAGATTGGCTGTGCACCCTTTACCTGCACATTACAATACACCCATTGCACAGCAACACTTGAAGTACAGAGTCCTACCTTTCAGCCTATCAGCTGCCCCAAGGGTGTTCTCAAAGGTGCTAGCAATAGTCGCTGCTTACCTCAGAACAAGAGGAATCACCATTTTTCCCTACCTCGACGATTACCTCATAAAGGGCCAGTCACTTTGCCATACTCAGGAGGCAGTGAAATTTACCAGGGCATTATTCGACAGACTGGGACTATGCATAAACCTGGCAAAATGTGTCGTGCTCCCAGTGCAGACATTAGACTTCATAGGGACACATCTGGACTGCGAAACAGCAATAACATCACTTCCACGGCACAGATTCACAGCAATTCAAGACTTGGTGTATCTGTCACAGTTCAGCCCCTGTATAATTGCCAGCCTCCTTGGTCACATGGCATCTGCCACCTTTGTAGTGCCTTATGCATGCCTGCATATGAGACCGATGCAGACTTGTCTCAGAACAGTGTAGAGGCCACATGTACACCCAATTGAACAAGTCTCTCAACATGCCAAGTAGCATAAAAGCCTCTCTTATCTGGTGGATACAAACTGACAATGTATGCTGAGGGGTCCCTTTTCAGCAGAACCCCCCCCCCCCCAACACTTACAGTTACCACAGACACCTCTTTAACAAGTTGGGGGGCTCATTTGCAGGACCAGATAGTCCAAGCCATGTGGACACCAGATGAACAATGCAAACACATCAACTTGCTTAAGCTCAGAGCAATCCGGTATGCATGCATGGACTTTTCCTAGA
Source organism: Pelodiscus sinensis (assembly GCF_052426305.1). Classification (NCBI taxonomy): domain Eukaryota; kingdom Metazoa; phylum Chordata; order Testudines; family Trionychidae; genus Pelodiscus; species Pelodiscus sinensis. The sequence continues at coordinate 123,513,307 of NC_143056.1, read as the reverse complement.
TAATATGCAGCAATAAAGTCTGCATACTAATGGACAATACTACAACAATGCACTATGTCAACAAGCAGGGTGCTGTCCATTCTCACCAGTTCTATTGGGAGGCAGTACAGTTATGGGAATGGTGCATCCCTCAGCACATTCATGTCATAGCCACATATATCCCAGGCAAAGACAATATGTTAGCTGATGCTCTCAGCAGAAACTTCTCCCTGAATTATGAATGGGAGATCAACAGATTGGCCATCAACCATCTGTTCCGCAGATGGGGGTTCCTTATGGTGGATCTCTTTGCCACACACAGAAACTCCTGGTGCCCTCAATATCGCACCAGAGTGGGATTAGTCCCAGGTTCTCTGGGGGATGCGTTCAGCATCAGATGTGACGTGCCTCTAGCATATACATTTCCACTGATTCCTCTCATCCAAAGGGTGATACTCAAAATAAAACAGGGCAGAGCCAAAGTGATACTCTTAGTGCCACAGTGGCCAAGACAGAGTTGGTATCCGGTTCTCCTACACATGGCTAGGCATCCCCCACATCACTTCCCTTCCGTTCCATCACTGCTCACGCAACAGAACAGGCAGATTCACCACCCTGCCATTGAGTATCTTCACCTGCACGCGTGGCTCCTTGCTGGCTTACCATGACAGAGATCCAGTGTCCTCCAGAAGTTCAAACTATTCTCACAAACAGCTGCAGACCTGCAATGAGGAAAACCTATACTAAAAAATGGCAGTGTTTCACCAGCTGGTGCTCTACTCAACACTGCACCCTCACTCATTTTTACCTGTTCATTACACCTTCACAACTCTGGTCTAGCCCTCAGTTCTATCAGGGTCTATCTCGCAGCCATATCCACAATTCTACCCACCCATACAGGATCATTCCATTTTCACTCATCTATCAATCAAGAGATTTCTGCAAGGTTTACATAATACATTCCCACCAACTGAAGAAGCAGTCCCCACATGAGACCTTAACCTCGTGCTAAGGGCACTAATGGGCAAACCTTTTGAACCACTAGCTATGTACTCCCTTCTCCACCTATCTATGAAAGTGACCTTCCTCATAGCTATTACCCCCACACGAAGGGTGGGAAAGTTGGGCACGCTTATGACCGACCCACCCTATACAGTCTTCGTCAAGGACAAGTTGGTCCTCTGGATCCATCCTAAATTCCTTCCGAAAGTACTTACTGCGTTCCATTGTAATGAACCTGTTTACTCACCTGTCTTCTTCCCCAAACCTCATAGTGACGACAGGAAACGGGCTCTCCATGCCCTCAATGTCAGCAGGGCAGTGGCCTTTTACTTGCAATGAACATGCTCGTTCCTCAAAACACCTCGCTTGTTCATCTCTCCTGCAGAGAGATCTCAGGGTCTACTGATCTCTAAACAGAGACTGTCCAAGTAGATCTCAGACTATATAAGATTTGCTCATGTCATATTCAACCAACAGCCTCCTTTGGCCATATATGCCCATTCCATGAGGGTAGTGGCCGCCTCTACTGCCTTCCTCCACAGTATACCCATGGACGAGATCTGTAGAGCTGCCACATAGGCTTCTGCTCACACTTTCACTCATCACTATGCCATACAATCGTATGCAGACCTTCACACTCAATTCAGCTGCCCAGTACTTTCAATAGCTGAAACAAGCATTCCAAAGGTCCCACTTAGAAGCATTGATACTGCTATGTAGTCACCTAAAGGTGAAGCACCCATGGGAACACTCTTCGAAGAAGAAGGGAAGGTTACTCACCCTGTGCAGTAACTTGAGTTCTTGGAGATGGTGGTCCCCGTGGGTGCTCCACCACCCACACTCCTCCCCTCTGCTTCAGATTTTGTTTGGGTCTGAATCAGAGAAGAACTGAGAAGCTGGCTGGCCGTGCATGTGCATTACACGCTTTAGGGTCTTGCGCCTGAGCCTTGCACACGTGGCTAGCTGGGGGGCACTGCTACCAAGAATCTCTGACCGGTGGGTGCAGTGGTGCTGAGCACTCACTGGGACAACCATCTTAAAGAACTCCAGTTACTGCACAGGGTGAGTAACCTTCCCTTCCTTGTGATAACAGACAGAATGAAGTGCCTACCAGAGTCCTTGAAGAGGATATCAAATTAGATCACCTCCTACACCATACATGCTATAAACTGGTGTAGGTCCAGCCACTGCCTATGGTGAAAGCTCATTAATCCAAAGCTCAAGCATTTTTGGTGGTCTATCCAGGACATCTATAGGACTGCAATGTGGTCTTTAATATACATGTTCACAATGCCTTATGCCATCAACCAGAGATGACACTGGGTTTGGTAGAGTTGTGTTGCAATCTGCACATTCATGAACTAGTAACTGCTTCTTGTGGTACTCCTTGGGAGTCATCTAAAATGGAGTGAATATGAGCAAGTACTCAAAGAAGAAAAGTCAGTTACCTGTTTCATAACTGGTGTTCTTCAAGATGTGTATCTCATGTTCATTGCATGATCTGGTCTCCTACCCCTCTGTTAGAGTTCCAGCAAAAAGGAACTGAAGGTGGGGGGAGCTAGCAGTACCTCATATATCATGGCATACACAAGCCATTCCAGAAGGCCCCAGAGTCAGTCCCCCAAGAGAAAAACTTCTGGCACTGGTTCATGTGGCAAGCACACACAAATAACATAGAATGAACATGAGAAAAGATGTTTTGGCCTTAGAAAGGGTTCAGAAAAGGGCAACTAAAATGATTAGGGGTTTGGAACGGGTCCCATATGAAGAGAAGTTAAAGCGACAGGGACTTTTCAGTTTAGAAAAGAGGAGACTAAAGGGGGATATGATAGAGGTATATAAAATCATGAGTGGTGTGGAGAGGGTGAATAAAGAAAAGTTATTTATTAGTTCCCATAATAGAAGAACTAGAGGACGCCAAATGCAGTTAATGGGTAGCAGGTTTAAAACTAATAAAAGAAAGTTCTTCACACAACACGTAGTCAACCTGTGGAACTCTTTGCAAGAGCAGGCTGTGAAGGCTAGGACTATAACAGAGTTTAAAGAGAAGCTAGATAATTTCAGGAGATTAGTCCATAAAAGGCTATTAGCCAGGGGATAGAAATGGTGTCCCTGGCCTCTGTTTGTCAGAGGCTGGAGAAGGATGGCAGGAGACAAATCGCTTGATCATTGTCTTCGGTCCACCCCCTCTGGGGCACCTGGTGTTGGCCACTGTCGACAGACAGGCTGCTGGGCTAGATAGACCTTTGGTCTGACCCAGTACGGCCATTCTTATGTTCTTATGAGTAGCATGTCTTGAAAAATATCATTTATGGACAGGTGTGACGGGGCAGGCGCCTTGCCCGCGCTCCCCCGGACTGAACCGGGCACCAGGACAGAGAGCGGGCCCCTGGGAAGGCGGGCGGACAGGAGAGGTCCGGCCGCGGGGAACCCAGAAGCCGGAGTAAGAGGGGGGACGGCCAGCAGCCGAGAGGACGGTCCGGCGCGGCCGGATGATGTCACAGAAAGCGCCGAGCGGGACGCACAGAAGGGCAGTGCCCCGGATGCCGGGAGGACGCCCGCCCAGGTGTTGGTGGGGCGGGAGATTCAAAAGGGCAAGAGCCCAAGCCAAGAGGATGGCTCTGGGAAGTGGAAGGAGGCCAGACCCCTGCCAGGAGAGCGGAGTGCGAGAGAACCCCTGTACACGGACCCCTGCCAGAGGAAGGGACTCAGGGTGAGTCTATCCCCCAGCTGGGGGATCCACGGGGATTGAGCCGGGAAGAAGAGACCCAGGGCGGGGCCGCGGACCCCGCGAGTGGAGGGTTTGGGGAACCCGACCCCCTCCACTGTCAAGGGACAGACGTCCCTGTCTTAGGGCCCTGGGTCGGGGCTCGGAGTGTGGGAGGGCCCGAGCCCCCTTCCCGGCCCCCTCAGGCCCGTTTGAGTCCGGAGGGCGCCGGAGCTATAAGCCTCGGACCGCGGTCAGGCGGTCAGTCACAAGACAAATACATCCCTAGCGGGACGTGGGCTCACCCGAACTCAGGGTGACCCCAGGGGACACGGCAACAACAGGTAACTGACTTTTGCAAATCTCAGTATTTAAACTTTTTCCCTGTAGCATCCTCAGATGGTATTTGTTGGATCTTTTCTTCTATATAGGAATTATCTCATAGTGCTCTGTATCAGGCTTACAGTTTCTCTTCCACGTTGCAGCATGCCTGAATATGAGAAGAGTCTCTTACTCCTGTGAAGCAGGACTCTAGCAGCAATGCAATGGGAATTCTGCTTGTTTGGCTTCTGATCATAAACACACTTACTTTACCAGGGAAATAAAGTCATCTGAAAGTTGAAATATGTTGCTTCTTCTTCGAGTGATTGCTCATGTCTATTCAGCATAGGTGTGTGTGCCTGTCATATGCACCGATGCTGGAAGTTTTTCCCTAAGTAGTACCCGTAGAGGCCGGTGTCCCCAGCACTCTCTGGAGTGGCATACACAAACTGTGCTATGCATCTGACGAAGTGCGTCTTGCCCATGAAAGCTTATGCTCCAACACTTCAGTTAGTATAGAAGGTGCCACAGGACTCCTCGCCGGTTTTGCAGATTCAGACTAACACGGCTACCCCTCTGATAGTTGTGCTATATAGGTTACTCCTCCCCCCAGCCCTGCCCTCAGTTCTTTCTTACCACCAGGGATGGTGTTTGGAACAGCATGCTTCAGCTTTGGCTATGGCTAGCACTCCCTTTGCACTTGAGTTCCCCTTAATTAATTGTGAAGTACCTGTGAACTGTTAACTTCTGTGAAAGACTTATGCCGTTAGTAACACGCATGTTGACTGTTTACATTGCTTGGGGGAAGGACAGGTGTCAGACAAGTGTAGCATTTGCAGGTCCTTCCGTCTCAGAACTATTAAGGAGTATAGTATTTGGCTTAAAGCGCTCTTGACAGAGTCTGTGCTAGCTCCGTCAAACCAGCAGTTGGACTCATGTGTCTCGGTGCACAGCACACTGCCGGAGTCAATGACTCAGCACCGTTTGTTGCCTCCGGCCCTACCAGGCCTGCTAGGAAGCCAGGCAGTGAAAAGTTCCCTCGTAAAGACAAGGGGAGGAAGGGTGATCAGCCTGCAGATAGGCCAAAAAAGTTCCAGAAGGCAGCAAGTCTGGCATCTGGGTCACCATTGTCAGTGTTTGAGAATCTGTCTTCTCTCCACACTGGAGGCTTCCAGGCAGCACAGGACATAAGTGACATGCTGGTTAAGCCCCCAACATACACAGGTTTGGACCCCGATCGCTCAGCACGATCCATTCCTATTCCTGTCCACCATCTGAGAGGAGAACACTACTAAGTCCCTATAGGTTTGCACGTGACAGTCCAAGTCATGATGCGATCTTCCATGTCTCTGAAATCAATGGGCAGACCTGTGCAAGCACACACCCAAGAAGGACCCCTTCGCCATACCACTAGTACCATTCGCTATGTTGTAGATACTCACCAACACCAAGCTAATCCGGCTGCAGAAGCTCACCCTCTTTCTCCTGGTTCCCATCCCAGCACTGTTCGCTGGACTAAAGTAGTGGATTGTTGGATCACCGAAGTTCCCATCGGCGTTTCAGACACTCCTGGTTACCGGGCTCTCCATTGATGATAGAGACCCACTAACAGACTGACAGGCCCAGCATTTCTGGCACAGCACCGTCCAAGAAGCCGGCACTGCATAAGAAGGTGCACTCGGAGCCCAAACAAAACGACTGCACCAGCTGCACCACCTAGCCTTCACAAGCACCAGTCAGCACTGAAACTACCACTTCAGCTGGCAACGGTCACAGCACCTAAGAGAACCCGTGCCAACATGCCAACTCTCGAGCAATCGTTGCCTCCTACACCGGCGGCACCAAGTACTAAACAAACTTCAGCACCAACATGGGCATCTACAGTGCAGGTCTCCACTAACGAGCCGTCTTTCATTGGCACCATTGTCTCCATGCTCCTCCATACAATTGGTTCATTCACACAGATCACCGATTCTGCCAAACTCCCCATGCGAAGCTGGCACTGAGCCATGCAGCCACTTCTCCTCCCAACATTTCAGCCCAACACAGAGAGTTCCATCTTGGTATACTGGTCCTATTACATATGCATTTCCATCACCACGGTACACACATCACTACACATACCCACTGTCCCCTTACCCTGGGCAATGGCAACCATGGGATTCATCTTCTCATAGGAAGAGTCACCACACTGCGCCTTTGACAATATCCAGGGAACCACCCCACTTCTCCTCAGCCTACATCCGCGCTGATGCCAAACTTCCCTGCCCAAACTGAGATGGAGGATTCTTTATCTGAAGGAGAAGACAGGTCCCCCATGCATAATTCTTCTTCCTCACCAGATGAGGCGGTCATCTCCACCACCCTGCCCCCAACGAATGATTCAAAAAAGTTCCAGGAACTTTTTTAAAGGGTGGCATTAGCGCAAAAGCGGGATTTACAGGAGGTCCAAGAGAAGCAAAACCCTCTCTTGTGAACCTTGCAACCTCACATGTCTTCTAGAATTGCCCTCCTGATGCATGAGACCATTATGAACCCTGCCCAGATCTTCTGGCAAACCCCGGCGTCCATCACTCCTACCAATAAGAGAGTGGATCACAAGTACTTTATCACACCAAAGGGAACGGACTTCCTTTTCACTCACCCTCTATCAAATTCCCTAGTAGACAATTCCTTTAGATACAGATACAGACAACCCAATATCAGATCTATACCACGTGACAAGGAAAACAAAAGAATGGATGTTATAAGATGCAAAGTATACTCCTCGGCCACTTTACTACTTAGAGTAGCTAACTATACCACCATGCTAGTGGATTATGATTACTCCGGTTACTCAAAGCTGCAAGAGCGCGTACAATGCCTGCCCAAACACAGAAGGCCTATCCTTCTCAACATCATGCAGGAGGGCCATACAATCTCTCATGACATTATAGTCCACAATGGATGTTGCTGACATGGCTGCCTGCGTCACGGCCTCGGTTATTGTGATGCATAGAATATCTTGGCTCCAAACATCAGGGGTACTGAGGGATTTGCAGCAAAAGATGGAGGATGTGCCCTTTGACAAGGCTAACCTCTTTGCTGCAAAAAACAACGAGGTACTTCATTTGATGAAGGACCCCCGCACGACCCTCCAGACCCTGGGTGTATACACGCCACACACCACAGCCGAGGTACAACTTCCGACAAAAACACAGGCCCCAACGACATAGACCTCAACGTCATCAACATCAAACCTCAGCAGCCCAAACTTCTACATCCAAATAGCAGATCTGAAGGTTTGGGCAAGAGCCAGAAAGACACTTTCCTTTCAGTCACATCATTGGACAATTATCCACAATTCAAGCACCGCATCTGTACCTTTTTACAATGGGCACAAATAACATCAGACAAATGCATCCTGGCGCTCCTCCACTATGGTTACTCCATCTCCTTCACTTTCCTTCTCCCTACTCATGCTCCCACTCCGTCCATCTTCAGGGACCCCTCTCACGAGACCGTCCTTCAGCAAGAGGTGCTTCACCTTCTCTAGTTAGGCACTATAGAACTGGTACCAATGGAGTTCCAAAGTAGAGGTTTCTACTCAACTTATTTTCTAACACAGAAAAAGAATGGAGAATAGATGCCCATTCTAGATTTAAGAAGGCTCAACAAATATGTCACTTACCAACAATTCAAAATAGTGACCCAACAACAATAATTCCAGCATTAGATCAAGGAGATCGGCTTTCGGCTCGCAACCTCCAAGATGCATATTTTCACATAACAATTCATCCTGCCCACAGGCGTTTTCTACAATTCACAGTTGGTTGTCACCATTACCAATACCAAGTGCTCCCTTTCGGCCTTTCAACAGCTCCCAGAGTTTTTTCCAAAATTGTAGCAGTCATGGTGGCATATCTACATCGTCAGGGGTGTCATAATATTTCCATGCTTAGACAACTGTCTCATAAAAGGCGTGTCCTTCCAAGAGACACAAGACATGGTCAAGACCACCACAGACCTCCTGCTCCAGCTTGGGTTCCATATAAACTACGAGAAATCCACGCTCCATTCTACCCAAGCCCATCCTAGAATTTATAGGAGCACACATTGATACCGGCACAGCCAGAGCAACTCTGCCCACACACAGATTCGAGATCCTGTGCAACCTCATAGCAGTAGCATGGGTGACCCCTACTATGACAGTTCGCGAAGAGGGGAGGGAGATGTATTGTGGGTTCTCCTTGAGAGTCATAAATCTTTGACACGCTTCACATACGCAGCTAAATGGACTCATTCTCCGCGTGGGCGCAGCAACGGTGAGTGGTCCCGACCTAGGCCTCCCTTCAGGAGATCCTGAACTACTTGCTGTCTCTGAAACAGCAGGGCCTGGTCTTGGGCACCATCAAGGTCCACTTGGCAGCTATATCCGCCTTTCACCCACTATAGCAAGGTCACTCGGTTTTCTCCCATGGGGACTAAAAGAGCTCTTTCCCAGTCACAAAGAATTAAAAGTGCTGTTAAATCAGAACTTTCACTCAAGCATCCTTATTATGGGTGATACTAAGTGCCAATATACTGTGCCATGCTTTTAGTTACAGGTAAGGTAAAAAGACATCACTCCTCCCCTCCCCCCCCCCACACACACGTATACCTGCAAAGTTTGAACAATAAACTGTTGGGGGGTTTTTCAAGATCTATGCTGCGCTGCTACACGGCACCAATAAGTGGTGGCAGGAATGGTTTCTTTGGCAAAGAGCAACTGCTGCTCTTCTCAAGGTTGGCAGAACCTGACCTGCCACAAATGAATTGTTTATAGCACTTTGCAGTGGTTAGGGACATGGTATTTGCTGCTCCTGGGCCATGGTGCATGATGGCTGCATGGTAAACCTATGAGAGATTCCGATTACTGTTTCCTATATCTTTGCTGTGATGTTACGCTACTTTCTTTCCTCTTGGGTGTTCCCTCGTCATCAGTAGGACCTGTATCACATTCCATGCTGCCTAAAACTCAGTCCTGCACTTTAAAAAAAATAGAGGTAAGGGAAAATTAGCAAGGAGTAACATACAACAGATTTTTACTCTAATTTGTTCATGGATAACAAGTATAGCTGGTCAAAAATGCTGAAAATGTCAGTGAAGGAAAATCCTATGTGTAAATTTTTTTTAGGAAAGTAAACATTTTTCATTGAAAAGGTTTGTTTTGTCAAAGGTCCAGTTTTCCTTCAGAAATTGTCATCTAGCTCTGCTAAAGAACAGATTTTAATCAGTACGGTAAGACCCAGGCTGTGTTGTACATTTCCCCTATTCCAGTCTTGCCACGTTTTGTGGTTTTTATTATGAGAATTGCATTACTTTTCTTAAAGCCTCACTGGAAAGAAGACATTTGCATCACAATGTCTGGTTTCACCTTTTTAAAAACTTGTATTTGTAGTCCTTACAGTTGCAGAGGAAAGCTAGAAAATGTGAAGCAGGTGCACCCTAAAGGCTCAGATGGCAAATTATTACTTTTTTCTTGTTTGAGTAATGGTAAGACTATGGCAATTGCTTTCAAAAAAAGTGGCAGCGCAAAACAAAGACAGACAGATACACTCAAACAAATGAGTGGCAGTGACATTAAGAGACCAAGATTTCTTGAAAATGCTAACAAACATTAAATACCAGATCACTGAGCTATAAAAAACAACTGCTCCTTTACTTAGTCTTTTTGATGAATATATGATCTATGAATACAATGAATCTACATATATTTTGCTTACAGAAATACATGGCTCTGGCCTCTGGAGCAGCCACCCTCCATGCAGCTCCAGCTGCTGCCTGTAACACGGCTCTAGCTCTAGCCACCTGAGCAACTGCCCTCCATGCAGCCCCAGCCCCAACCAGGGCTGCTGCTGAGCATCATATGACTTCAGTCAGGGCTGCCACAGCAGCCGCCACCCACCATGCAGCTCTGGCCGAGGCTGTCAGAGCAGCTGCCGCCCACCATTCAGCTCCGGCCCTTCTGGGGTCACCGAAGCATCTGCTGCCTGCCACATGGCCCACATAGGCAAGAGTTCCAGCCCTAGAGAAGGGCTAAAGCTAGAGCCAAGGTCATATGGTGACTGCGCTGCTGTTCCTGGAGCAAGGCAGCAACCCACCATGTGGCCCTGCCCTGGAGCAGATGAGCAGCCGTTGCGCAGCTCTGCTGTGGAGGTGGGTCTCAAATTCTTGGGCGCGCACCTTAGAAGGAACACTGCCCACAACCCACCTTTTGCCACACATGACCAATGCTCATCTCTGAGAAAACACACAAACCCACCCATGCAAAAGGAACTAGGCCTAGTGCTAAGGTCCCCTCTTGCAATACTGGCACTGTGGAGCCAGTGGCCATGCCTTATCCAACCTCCTGGGTGCCAGAGGGATAAGAGAACCCTTTTTCAAGGGCCTCCTCATCCTCCTCCCTGGCCGAGGTGGTAGTTGACACTTTTGCTACCATGCTCCCAATAATGGACAGCAAGGGTCACCAAAACCTCCTCAGACATGCAACACAGAACTTGCATGTGCAGGCTGAGTAGGTCCGTAAAAACATGGAGCCCATAATGGACATCCTTGCCCCAGAAGGCCTGTCCAAAATGGCTTTATCCCTGGTAAAGACCACTGAAAACAATACAAAGGTATTCTGAGCAACTCTTATAATTGTTCTTCAAGATGCATTGCTCATGTCCAGTCCAAATCCCGCTCACTTCCCCTTTCTAGGAATACTTCAACAAGAAGGAACTGAAGAGGAGGTGGATCAGCAGTGTCACTATATACGCTGCTATGAAGGTGCCACTCCCAATGGGTTCCTTTAGTCAACCTGATGGGTACTGCTAAAGGAGAATCTTCTGACCATCGTGTATATAGTGCGTGCACACATCTATTGGAATGGGCATGAGCAACACATTTCAAAGAAAAACAGTTGTGAGAGGTAAATAACAGTTTTTCTTGATGTCTATCTTAACAATCCTTGGACTGTAGATTTAATGTAAAAATTGTTTAGGTTCCTAAGGACTTAGATATCTAAGTTTCAATTACTTTTACCCTTAAGTCAGTATTGTCTGACTTCTGAGTATCTAACTTCTTAATTTCCAACATTGTTTTAATGCTCACAATGCTCTAAAATTGTTAAACGTATAAATAAAGCAAATGGAATGTTAAATTTTTCAGTGAGATTGATCCAGTTGTTTAGGTACTCATCTCTGAGTGTTTTGTTTATTTTCTTCTAATTTCATGAGTACTTAACTGTTCAGTTATTACTGAAAATTTGCAGGCTCTATTTACCCTAAATAATTTAATAAGGCAAATTAAATAAACTAGAAAAAGCAGAAATATGCCTGGCAGACAGCTAGCTTACCAGTTTTCTTATATATAATTGAATAACAATTATCAAATGAACCTTGTATGTACTGAAAAAGCAAGAAACATTATGGAGTATTAAGATGCTTATATCTGTTGTGTGTTAGCTATCTTCTGTCTTGAAACGGTAAATGAAGTATATTGGCAAAAGAATCTATTACAACAATGAATGTGTTGTATATTGCTCTTAGAAGAATTCAGATATCTGATCAGATTGCTCTGATTCACTTCCGTAAATGTCTCAGTGGTACTGACAAGTAGTAAACACATGTCTCAGTTATGTATTTGGATAACATTGAGAAAAATTAGGAGTAATTATTTTTATTTTACTTTTATCCCATTTTTATATTTCTGTATCTCAGATTTTTATTTTTTATTATTTTTGTTGTCAATTGTTATACTATCAGTCACCACGCATTATTTGAAATTAAACAAATTCATAAAGTATTTAGTGTGAGTGATCAAAGCATCAGCCACCTCATACTGAGGAAAAACAGAGCCTTGCATTCATGTCAGTGGTCAGCTATTCCTGACACCATTCCCAGAAATTATGAAGAAATACATAAAGCAACTACTTGATAAAACATTCACATTTTCACAAAATAATACAAAGTTGACTTCATGGTGTTCTGTGACATTTCCTTCTTGAGTAAGATTTTTCCTAGTCATAAGCACCTCCCTAATCAGGCTATAGCTACACTGCAGAGCTTTTCCGAGATACAGTTTCCGAAAAAGCAGATGCGTTCTTTCAGCATCCCTGTATTCCTCATTGTATGAGGAATAAGGGCTGATTCGAAAGAGGAGGTTTTTCCGAAATTTGGCCTGGTGTAGATGGGCCAAATTTTGGAAAAGCCTTTCCCCCAAAAAAGTGGAAAAAGATACACAAATTGTGGTTCATAATTTGCATATCCTTTTCCATTTAACTCTGCAGTCTAGGCATTGCCTCACTCATTCACATTTATTCTGTAAAGTTATTTCTGAAGGTTTTATGTTCCTGGTCTTAGAGAGAGAGAGAAAAAAAGTGTATTTTACTCAGTGTTTGCAAAAAATCCAATTATGAGGATTACCCAGACCAGATTCTGTCTGATAATATAAAATTGTGTTTTGATTTATCTGCTAATTACCATATTCATAAATATGTCAATCTCTTGATCTGGGGAAAGTGTTAAAATTTATTCTTGATCCTGACAACAGTAATGTTTGGGAAAATAGTCATCTTTGGCAAAAATGGTTCATTCCTTTTGTATTCAATTTAAGATTTAGTTTATTATTTCTGCAGCCCTGGGAAAAATCATTTTGTTAGGTCTATGTGCATAGGATTGATTTGGGCCCTATAGAACTCAGAGGACTACAGCTGTTTCTACTATGCTACAAAGAGAAGACTCCTTATGTGAGGCATGTCAATTGAGACTGATACTAGGAAGGAAACTCAGGAGGTAACCTGAAAGTAAATTTTCCATTTGTTGGCTGTAAGAATTAGAATAAAGGCTAGAAACGCTTAAATTGCTATTGAGCCCCCACAACTCTCATCTACATGCTATTACACTTTTTTCCTCATTAAATATGTTCTTTGCATTTTCAGTGTTTCACTTGATGGGTTTTTTAAAATCAAATCTAAAATGTGTGTGTGAGAGAGAAATATGAGTAGAGCTTCAATACTGTTTGCCTTAAAATAGACGTGCTAAAATTTGGATTTCCCTATTTGATGTTCTGAAGAACTTCCTGGTGTGGGAGAGGGCCTTTGTACAATTTTGGGGAAGACTGTGGCAGTGAAAAGCTCTGGAAGGGAGGAGGCAGGAGAGACATCCAAAGTCTTTCCTCGCTTTCTTCCCACTGGAGGTGGTGGTATACTACTCTGTTTAAAATAGTAGCATGGACATAGGAGGCACTGTTCAGTCAGGTTGAGAGCTATGTAGTGTCTTTATTCTACTTCACTAAGTAATGCCTCACTGTTTATGGTGTTGTTTATAGTCATGCTAAGTGGGCCTACAGTGTATGTACACTAGAGATGACCATAAATGTAAAAATAACCTGAAAGCCCCTTCTGGTAATGTAAGTCTTAGTTCATTGCTGTGCATTTAGGAAATACTTTTGCTTTTAGGGCCTATAGGTTAGCAGAAATAAGAGTAGAGGAGCCTACAGTAAAATCCATCAGGAAGGCAAATCAAAAAGGAGCTGGGGGTGAGGGGAGTGCATCTGTGAGAGGGGCTGTGATTGGCAGGACCGGCTTTAGGAAGTGTGGGGCCCAATTCGAACCGTTTCGGAGCCCCCTGCCCCCAGGATTTTTTATTGAGAAAAAAAAACCCACACACCACCCACACAACAAACTACAACCACACACAAATATCACATCAGAAGTAGATCTGATCAAAATGTATATCAATATCATTGAACATTTTTTAAAAAATGCCATTCTTTATTATGCAAAATTTTACACAAAATTAAATCAGTTTCCTTAAGTGTAGGTCAAATATTTTCAATTGCAAACTATCCAATTTTTTCAATAAAGTTTAAAGTTTGATTTTTAAAAAGTTACCAGGGAGCGTTGCAGTTTTCTGTTACATTGATTTACTTTTTAAATAGCAAAAATAGAGTCTTTGTTAAGAAAGTGTCAGTTCTGTGGTCAAATTCCAGTCCTTAGTGATTTCAGCACCAATGATTTCACTACTTTGAAGTAGGAATAAGAGATCCTCCGGAAAAGGGCTTTTTTCCGGAGGATCGGGGCCAGTGTAGACGCTCTTTTCCGGCTTTTCTAAAAGCCGGAAAAAAGTGGCGGACATTTTTATTTAAATGCCGCGGGGGATATTTAAATCCCCCGCAGATTTCCCTATTACGACCTGTGAAATTAACATGCCCCTTTCGGAAAAGGGGCCAGTGTAGACGAGCCCTGGATGTAAAGTGTCAGATATAATTGAGGACTCCCAAATAGACTCTACACCACCAGAAATAAAACCTGTTTCCATCTTCTGTGACTTTCAGTTAGATGTGACTCACTATCCTCTGCTTAAACAAAGAATAGGACTATGTAGCACTTTAAAGACTAAGAAGATGGTTTAATAGGTGATGAGCTTTTGTGGGCCAGACCTACTTCCTCAGATCAAATAGTGGAAGAAAACTGCTTAGTATTCAAGTTATGGTAGACCCTAAGCCAGTTCATATTAAGTTCAGGTCTTTTACCTTTTAATAATACAATATGGATAACAACATTTCATTCTCCCAGCTTCAAGTCTTAAGTGAATTTCAACCCAAAAGAGCCAAAATTGATCACCTTGACACAGCAAGTGTGTCTACTGATCTCTGTGGCAAAGTAGGTTGTCTATATAAATAAGGTCTGCTCGTGAAGCCTTTTCCTACAGTTGATTAACTGTGACAAAAAAGGAGGGTGGAAAGGGAAACTGAAGGGAGAGACCTCTCTAAATTCACCAAAGAGCAGTATTGCCAACCCAAAAATCACAAGGAACGCCCACACAAAGTTATGAGACTGGTTTATAAATCATAAGATTTTTTAAAAATAAAACATGTTGGCTTTTTATTGGCCTTTTGTTTCTTGAGTATTTAGGGTTCATGTTTTAAAGCTTTCCTTCTTAGCTGTAAGGCCCAGAAGTATAGATAACTTTTTTTTAAATGAAAGCTGAGATTCCTAAATAATCAATTGACTCCAGGCCTTTAGAAAAACACCAAATGTTTTGAGACTCATGGTAAAACAGTGGAGGAATTCTTGTGAGCCCATGCTTTGCCCACAGTATAAATAAAAAAAACCACAATATCTTCTCCACTAAACATCCTAATGAGATACTGCAAAGGACGCACTGAATTCAACAGCTCCTGATATGAACAGGTATCAACCTAGTTTTTCATATTTGAGATGGGTTACCAGGAATCATACATGACAATATGAAATCTTTCCACTCTCAAGTCAGCATATTCAAAAAGCACTTATAATTTTGATCCATGCATTTATTGGATAGTGAAAGAGAAAGGAGGGGAATTAGTGTAGATAAATGTTCAAATTAAAAAAAAAAAAAGCCTGAAGGAATTAGGACTGGGCTCCTACATCTCACATGCAGAACTGACTAGGACACTTATGACCAGATTTTCAAAGGTGTGTAAAGATCAAATAGATATCTTTGAAGATCCGAGTTGGCAACAGTCTCTTTAGGAGCTTAATTACCTTTGAAAATCTGAGCTTAGATTTCCAAATTCAATTTTCAAAAATGACTTTAGTCACTCAAGTGCTTTTGAAAATTTTAACTGGGGGGCTGAAAGAGACAAAAATAGACAAAAAGCAGGAGATATGGTATTCCTTTTAAAAATGTGTGACATTTATTTTTAACTACATTTTATATTATTTTTCTCCCGAGGCAACTGACCCCTCCGGCCCCCTCACTAAGCCACTGCCCCCCCTCCTGCAGATCTATTATCTTATGCATGTGCAAGATCTGTGAGAGCTGTCCCATGACTCTGCAGTTAGTGACTGTGGCGCCTGCTTCTGGGTGGTGTCTCAATGCTGCCACATTCACCTCCTAAGAGAGGGCTTCCCAAAGCAGGTCCTTTCTGCAGACGCCCAAGGCATACACAGGTCCAGTCTCGTTTCAATGGGCCCACTTCCGAGGGCTCATTGATCTTGGATCTGGCTTCCATCCCCTCTCCAACCTTTGCAACTGCCCAGAGGTGCTCACCTTCTGCCTTATCCATTCCCACCTCATTCACTCCACAGGGACAGTCTCTGCCTCACTTGTCCTAGGGACTATTCTACCAAGATGTAATACAATGTTTCCATGTAAAAGGACTCACTGCAAAGCTAAAAACTTCAATGAGAGAATGATTAATACAGAGACGTGTCTACATCTGCTGCAGGGAGACACCTCTGCCTGCCTCCACCCCTCTCCTCCAGAGTCTACAGCCCCATTGCAAAGCGGGGGAGTGGAAGGAAAGAGGCTGAGGCCCATCAACTGGACTGAAGCAGTCATGAGCAAGCCATGCCCGGGAGCCATTCTCCTGTCCATTGCTGGTGCAGTGTTGCTTCAGGCATGCTGAAATGCAGTCACCTCTAGGGTTGGCTGGACAGCTGTTTCAGGAATGGGGCAGTGCGGGCTGCCTTCCTGCAGAGCCCCCATCAGAACTACCATGCCCTCCTGGCTTAGGAAAAGAATAAACAGAAGAATTGGAAATTAACCCGCCTAGTCTCATGTCCCCTAGGCAGGGAATGTGCCATCTACATTAGGCCCCAGCTGGAGTATCATGTCCAGTTCTGGGTGCCGCATTTCAGGAAACGTGGAGAAACTGGAGAAAGTCCAGAGAAGTTCAACACAAATGATGAAAGGTCTAGAGAACATGAGATATGAGGCAAGGCTGAAGAAATTGGCCTTGTTTACTTTGGAAAAGAAAAGACTGAAAAGGGACATGAGAGCAGCTTTCAAGTATCTAAGGGTATGTCTACACTACCCCACTAGTTCGCACTAGCGGGGTAATGTATGCATACCGAACGTGCAAATGAAGCCCGGGATTTGAATTTCCCGGGCTTCATTTGCATAAGCCGGCCGGCGTCATTTTTAAATGCCGGCTTGTTCGAACCCCGTGCCGCGCGGCTACACGCGGCACGGGCTAGATAGTTCGAACTAGCAAGCCATTCCGAACTATCTGTACGCCTCGTTCGGAATGGCTTGCTAGTTCGAACTATCTAGCCCGTGCCGCGTGTAGCCGCGCGGCACGGGGTTCGAACAAGCCGGCATTTAAAAATGACGCCGGCCGGCTTATGCAAATGAAGCCCGGGAAATTCAAATCCCGGGCTTCATTTGCACGTTCGGTATGCATACATTACCCCGCTAGTGCGAACTAGTGGGGTAGTGTAGACATACCCAAAAAGAGTATCATAAGGAGGAGGAAGAAAAATTGTTCTGCTTGGCCTCTGAGGTTAGGATGAGAAGCAATGGGCTTAAATTGCAACAAGGGAGGTTAGGTTGGACATTAGGAAAAACTTCCTGCCTGTCAGAGTGGTTAAACACTGGAATAAATTGCCCAGTGAGATTGCGGAATCTCCATCACTGGAAATATTTAAGACCAGGTTAGATAGACACTTGTCAGGGATGAGCTAGGGCAACTCAACTTTGGAAGCCCCAGGGGCACACTGATACTTACAGAAAATGCTGAGGGCCTCAACTTAAGTGTGGTTGCATATGCAAGCAAATATATACAAATAGCTTCTCTCACACTGACAGGCATGAATACAAAGATTAAGGCAAGACTACACAACACACAGGCCCCATTTAAGTCTGCTGATATTAATAAAATGCAATATTTACCTGATTTCTACCCATGTGATAACACTTTTCATGAGCAAGGACAGTCCAAGAATTTAACTACTAAAACACATATCAACAGAAGATCATTACTCTGACTACTTTTTTGTTTCAGCTCCCACTTGCCGGCCACGTGTTGATCCCCACATAAACCCAAACTGTACCGTGGGGCACAAACTGGCTGTGGACAGCATACCAAGTTATTAATAAATATTTTTTAAACCTTTACCTTTTCTCTCTGCTGCCATGTCTCCTCTCCTTGCTCCATCATCTACCCTGTTGCCTGCTGCCCCCAACTCCTCACCCTCCTCTGCTGTCCTGACTCCTGCCCTTCTCACTGCCCTCAGCCCTCCTGCGACATGCCCCCTTCCACCAGCCCTTTTCTCCCCCTTGTGCCCACTCTTCCAGTAGCCCCACTCTGATCACGTGAGCTACCCCTCCTCATCTCCTCTTCTAACACCTCCCTCTACACACCTGCCCTGCCTCTCTCCTCTGGTTCTGGTCCCTCCCCTGCAAGTGTCTGCCCTTCTGCTTCACCCCAGAATCCCCTGGCACCTGCACCTTTCCTTAGCCCTGCACCCTCCTGGTGCCTCCCCCTTCCCTTACTGCCCTGCCCCCTTTTTCCCTGATACCCACTCCCTCACCATTCCCTGCCTCATTCCCCTCCTGCCCATCTGTACCCTCACACATGCCTTGCTCCATCCCCACCTTTCTCATGCCCACCCCTTCTTTCAAGCCTTCTCTCAGCACCTCCCCTTCCCCTTCTAGCCCCCAATGCCCTTCCCCTCTCCTCTTCTTTCCCAGCATCACCCTGTCCCACCTCCCACTGACACCTCCCCTCCTGCCCTTTCCCTCATTCTCTGCACTTGGCCCCCTGGCATTTGTCTCTCCTGCACCCCTATCTCTTGGTGCCTTCTCCTCCGCCTGCTCAAGCCTCTTCTCCTTCCACCCCTCTGCCTCCACCCAAGCCCCTTCCACCCGCCCCTCCCCCGCCACCCAAGCCTCTCCTCCTTTCCCCCTCCTCCGCCCCTCCCCTGCTGCCCAAGGCCCTCCTCCTTCCCCCTCCTCCATCCCCACCCAATCCCCCCTGCCGCTGCCTCCTCTCCTACACCCACCTCCACCCAAGCCCCTTCCCTTCCCCCCCGCCACCACCACCTCCTCCTTTCCTCCCCTCGCCGCCACCGCACATGCCCGTTCTCTACCTTCTGCCTTCCACGTTGCGGGGCCGGAGTCTGCGCTCAGGCACCAGAGGCTGAACTTGGAGCCAGCCAGGCCCCGCAATGTGCCTCCCAGGAGTTTTAAAATCCCGGGCCGTGACGTCACATCATGCCTGGGCATCCTCCCCGCCCACTTGCAATGCCGCACACGGGCAGCAGTCGGGCGGTGAGGAGGAGCCGCGCATGGCAGGGACGGTCAGAGGCTGAGGGGGATGCTCTGGGGGCGGGGACGCATGGGGGGAAACCAGTAGGGGGGTCCAGGGCCCGCTCCAGGCAGAACCGGGGGAGAGACCCAGCTCCACATATTGGTGGAGCAGGGCCCCCAGCTCTGTAACTTGCCGGCACTTCCGGGTTCAGGGGCACAGGGCTCCCTTAGGCGTGGGGCCCGATTCGACCGAATCGGCTGAAGGCCGGCCTTGGTGATTGGCTCCTCAGTCATGGGACCAAAGAGATAATGGGATGTCCTTGTTCTTGCACAGAAGTTCAGAACGTATGTGTAATTGGGATGGAGAGAGACTTGAGAAGCAGGATGAATTGTGAGGAAAAAAATGCAAGTCTCAAAAAATTGTTACAAATTAGTTTATATTGCTTCAAGTTTAGTGTACTGGAAGTGAAACAAATCAAAATATTGCAGTGTTTGTAAACTAGTAATTGTTTGTTGATTATTACTAACTGTATTTTAAGTTTTTCAAATCTCTAATCTCTTTCGGCTCTTATCTTTTGCTTAACTAAGGAAGTGTGATAACTAACAGAAGTTCTCCAAAACCTGTTTACAGATAGCTAAATTATTTCCATGCATGGTAGGGAAAGGAAATTTTGGGATGCATCTACACTGCACTCTTAATAAAGCCTCGAAATAAAGTGCTATTCCAAAACATCCCTTAACCCTTGTGGAATGAGGGTTCTCTTCAAGTGATGTCCCCATAGGTGCTACACTGTAGGTGTCGGACTCATCCCGGCACCGCAGATTGGAGTTTTGAGCAGCAATAGTCAGCCGGACTGTGCATATGCAGTAGGCATCTCGTGGCATTTGCACTATTTTGCACGTGCGCATGGTCTGACTCCCGGCAGTTTCTTCATTAACCCCCTTCAGTCACAAACGGTGTGAGCTCCTCTCCTCAACTTTTCTAGTCAGAAAAAGAAAAAGTTATTAGTTGTTAACGTTAGTCAGTTTTTTCCCTTAGCTACAGCTTAATGGTTAACAGTCATCATTCATATTTAGTTTTAAATTTTTTTAAAAAAAATCTTCATTGTTACTGGCCCTTTCATGCCTAAAAAAGAGAGGGAGAAAGGAGAGATGAAAGAAGTACTCCCTTACAATGTTTGGTTCACCGGGGTTTAAGAAATGTGACACTTGTCACGAGCCCATGCCAACCTCTGACGGCCATTCTTCATGCATTCATTGTTTAGGCAAAGCCCATGTACCTCAGAAATACCCTCACTCACCGGGCTATGATTGCATTGCCGACAGACAAGTTATGGAGGCTACAGAAGAGATTTGGCAGAGTCCAGCATCTGCCCTGCTGACCAAAAAAGGGTGGACAAAAAGTACTTTGTTCCGGCGAAGGGAATGGAATTTTTATTTACTCACCCCCAGCCCAATTCCCTAGTCGTAGGTGCTGCGCAGCACAGGTCCAAGGCTCCTCAGTATAAGAACGATACAGCTGAGAGGGACAGTAAATTAATGGATTTATTCAGAAGAAAGGTGTACTCTTCTGCAATACTGTTACTCCGTATTGCTAACTACGCTGCACTCCTGTCGAACCACGACTTCAACAATTACACAAAGCTCACAACACTCATGGAGCATTTGCTGGACTCAAAGAGACAAATCTTGAAGTCCATTGTCCAGGAAGGCTACGCTTCTGCTAGACCAGGTCTCCAGATTGCGCTCGATGTAGCGGACACAGCTGCCCGTTCAATGGCTACTGCAATGGTGATGTGAAGGGCTTTTTGGCTGCAAATGACAGGAGTCCCAAGGGAACTGCATAATAAAGTCGAGGACCTCCTGTTTGACAAACAGAAGCTCTTTGCCAAGAAGATGGATGAGGTTGTCCATTCAAGCAAGGATTCCCTGCACCACTCTCCATACCCTCAGTATGTACATACCTCCATACCAACGCAAGTGGTACATGCCTTACCAGAGACGCCACGACTATTCCTATAGCAGACAGCAGCAATATGGTTTCAATTAGCCACAAACAAGACAAAGAGTCCAGAAGAGGCGTAATCAGACCAACCACACCACCAGTCGACCATTCAACAAACAGATTTGACTTCTCAGTCGAGGGTTTACAAACCCTTCCTGTGGCAAACCCCATCGATCACGTGTCTCCCATTTTTCACCACTATTTAAGACTTTTTTATCACCACTGGTCTACCATCATGTCCAATCGTTGGATTCTGGAGATCGTTTCATTTGGCTATACCATTCCCTTTCTATCTCTGCCTCCAACCACCCCACCTATCCCGTCCTTCTTCAGGGACCCTGCTAAAACAGGAGGTCCATTGTCTCCTTTCCATCGGAGAGGTAGAGAAGGTACAGGACAAATTCAAGGGAAAAGGGTTCTATTCCTATTATTTCCTCACCCAAAAGAAAACAAGAGGGTGGAGACCCATACTTGAGCTCCAGAAACTCAACCATTATCTTCAGAGGCAAAGGTTCAAAATCTATAATACCAGTGTTAGACAATGGGCATTGGTTTGCAGCCCTTGACCTTCAGAATGTGTATTTTCACATCACCATCCATCCCACTCACAGGCAGTTTCTTCGGTTCACAGTAGGCAAGGAGCACTTCCAATATCACATGCTTTCTTTCAGCCATGCGCAGGATGTTCTCAAAAACCCTTGTGGTGGTAGCGGCACATCTACATTGATGGAGCATGATCATTTTCCCCTAGTTCAACAATTGCCTCATAAAAGGCCACTCCTCAGCAGAGACATACTATATGATACTTGAGGCCAGACAGACTTTCGATTCTTTCAGTCTGATTATCAGGGCTCGACAGACTGCTGTTTCTACTCGCCCATGGTGAGTAGATTTCAGCCAGTTGCTCCATGTCTCCCATTCACCAGTGCTGCGCGCATGCGCAGTGCTGATCTGGCGCATGCGCGGTGCGGGGCTGGTGAGTAGCTCTTGCTGCAGTTTGTTGAGCCCTGCTGATTATCAATTACCAGAAATCCACACTTGAGCCCTCCCAAACTTTGGAGTTCATAGGTGCTCACCTCGACTCCACCACAGTGCGAGCTTACTTACCCATCCTGAGGTTTCAAGCCATCCAAGATTAGTTACTGTAGTAACTACTAGCCCTACAGTTCTGATACTTATGTGTCTACAACTAATGGGCCATACGGTCCATCACACATGGCTACATTTATGCTGCCTTCAACACTGGGTAGCGTCTTTGTATACTCCAGCAAGACACCATGTCCACAAAAGGGTGACTCCATCATCTGATGTTCGAACTTTCCTCAGATGGTGGACCGATCCACGCAATCTCCTTGCAGTAGTTCCATTTAATCAACCTAACCTTCTGCCTACATTACTACAGATGCCTCCCTTATGGATTAGGGTATCCACATGAACAGTATGTATGACCAAGGCAGATGGTCACCATGAGAGGCAGCTCTCCACATAAACATCCTGGAACTCAGAGTCGTCTTCAACACCTGCAGACATTTCCAGTCACACATTCGTGACTCAACTGTCAGAATATTCACTGACAACATCGCCATGATGTACTATATAAACCACCAAGGGGGTTCTCGCTCTCAATCCCTTTGTACAGAAGCAGTGCGCCTGTGGAACTGGTGCATTCGCAACAAGACCACTCTATTTGCATCTTACTTAACTAGCATCACCAATGCTACTGCAGACTCCCCGAGCAGACATTTCGCATGGGATCACGAGTGGGAACTTTGCAATGACATACTTCAATGTATTTTCCATCACTGGGGCTTCCCTCTGATAGACCTCTTTGCCACCTACAGAAATATGAAGTACTGATATTACTATTCCAGAGCAGGCATCAGTCAGGGATCCCTGGAAGACACCTTTCTTCTCTACTGGGGGGGTCCTCCTCTACGCATTTCCCCCCGTCATACTTAGCCCCAGGGTCCTCAAGAAGATCAGCAGAGATGGAACCAGGCTGATTCTTGTAGCGCCTTCCTGGGCTCACCAGCCTTGGTTTCCTTTTCTCTTCCGGATGTCTCTGTACCTGCCATATGTTCTTCCCAAACTCCACAATCTACTGACCCAGGACAGCGGCACTCTCCTACACCCTCAGCCCCAGACCCTGCACCTAACTGGTTGGTTCCTAGTTATTTCTGCACATCCAAAGATCTCTGCTTGTCATAGGTCAAAGAGGTCTTGATGCACAGTAGAAGGGATATGACTCGATCTACTTACCTCTCCAAGTGGTGTAGGTTCATCTCCTGGTGTTCTGTTACTCATATTGATCCATATGCAGCACCCTTTCATCAAATCCTTGAATACATCCTCTGCCTAAAACAATCAGGACTAGTCATTGCCTCTCAAAGTATATCTCACAGCAATTACTGCCTTGCGGCACTCTATAAACATCACTCTAGTGTTTGCCCACCCAACTACAAAGAGGTTCCTAAAGGGGTTGACTAATCTTAACCTGTCTCACAGACCCCCACCTCCATCCTGGACCTGGTGCTGGACACTCTTACTCGAATACCCTTCGAACTCTTGGCCACTTTGCCACTCCCAATAATAATGCTGAAGGTGGTCTTTCTACTTGCTATCACATCTGCACGCAGAGTCAGCCAACTTGCGGCCTTGATGGCAGTACCACCATACACCACTTTCAACGAGGACATCATTGTCCTATGGCCCCACCCAGTCTCCATCCCCAAAGTGTGCTCTGAGTTCCTCATTAATGAGCCAATCATACTTCCTTCCTTTTATCCCAAGCCCCACACCTCACTACGAGAAGCAACCCTCCACTCCCTTGACATGCACACAGCATCGCCTTCTACATTGATAGAACTCGGATTTTCCAAAAGTTGGACCGCTTACTAGTTTCCCTTGCTAATCGCTGCAAGGGCGAAGCACTGTCATCTCAATGCATTACTAAGCTCATAGTGTCATGTATCACCACTTGCTAGTCCATACGCAAGAAGCAGCTTCCATCCCAACCAAAGGCTCATTCCACAAGAGCTGTAGCTACATCCACAGCCTTCCTGTGAGGAATTCCCCTCCAAGACATCTGTCATGAAGCCACATGGTCATCCAATATCACTTTCATGAAGCACTACACTATTGTGCACCATTTGGCTGTGGACTCCTCACTAGCTTCAGCAGTAATGTTGACATCAAATAAACAATGATTACAGAACCTGCTGTCTAGGCAGTCTCGACTACTGCTACATAGTGACCTACCATGGAGCACACACAAGGACATCATTTGAAGAAGAAGAGAAAGTTACTCACCTTTGTGCAGTAACAACGGTTCTTTGAGATGTGTCCCCCCGTGGGTGCTCCACTACTTCCCTCCTCCCCTTTCCAGGGTCTCTTGTCCTTCCTTTCCATTTTTTTCAGTCACTTGGGTGGGTGAGAGGAACTGGCAGGAGCCAGACTGTACGTGTGTGTAAAAAGGTGCGACCTCCGCGAAATGCCTACTGCATATGCGTGGTCCAGCTGACTACTGCTGCTTAAAACTCAGATCTGTGGTGCTGGGAGGAGCCCAACACCTACAGTGGAAAACCCACGGGGACACACATCTTGAAGAACCGTCATTACTGCACCAAGGTGAGTAACTTCATCTTACAGGGATACTGGAATAGCACACTCGTTATTTTGGATTTTATTTTGAAATAACGGGTGTGCTCAAAAGATGCAGAACAGCTATTTCAGAATACTTCTGGTATCGTGAAATAGCCTTGGAAGTACTTTTGCTCCATTATTTCAGCAGGAGTTGTGAAAATCAAAGGTAACTCATTTGGTCTCTAAAGCAAAGAAAGAGTATGTTTTTCTCTCAAGGCCTGATCCCAAGCCCCAAGAACTCTGTGGAAAGACCATTATTAACTAAATTAGGGTTTAAATCAATCTTTAGAGCACTGCCTGGCATTCTCTGGAACCATGCTGAAGATATACGTATGTCAATGAAGTGAAAGAGAATATTAGGATTTGTATAAAAGAAATTGCAACCCTGTAGAATGATGAGGGTTGAGAAACTGAGGACCTCAGTTAGCTGATAATTGTTTTGAGGAAACTGTGCTGCTACATCTTATGATTAAAATGTATTTGATATATGTGACAAATGAAGATCTTTAATGTTTGATTTCTTAATTAAAATCAAAATTATGCCTTGATCTAGTAAAAATAACAGGTGAATTTATAGTTTTTGGGGGGGTGTATTTGTATATCTATTAACATTAACATTTTTTAAAAGATATGTTCAGAGTAAAGTACATTAAAAACCTGTGTTAATGGTATGACTGATAAGATCAGAACACTTCTATTTTGTCTAATAATACATGTAAATTGTTTTTGATTAACTACTTTATAGTGCTTTATAGAACATCCATACTCCTTTTAAAATTTTTAGCAATTTTAGCACATTGCAAACCATAATAGTAATTACTGTTGTTTCTGTACACCGAATAAAAATTTCTGCTTTGAAGTGGCATTTTTTATTTTTCTGATCTTCAGCTTAAATGCTAGAAATAGCTAGATCATTTTCTTTTCTGTGGTTTATGTCACAGAAATCTTATGCTTGTATTTCAAAAATTACTTTATCTTAAAATAGCACTGTATTTTTCTATCATTTATCTATTTAGCGCGCTATTAAAAATGACATTCATAGTTATAAAAATTAAGTTTAGTCATTTTACATATATTTATGGTGAGCTTGCTTATTTCATTTGCATTTTTATTTCCTTATTAGTTCCTATTTGAAGAATGTATGTGATATGTAGGGAAATTTTCATGGGATGGATTCCAAACCATTTAAATATTTAGAGGTGTTTAAAAATATATTTATATTATACTTCTGTGAATTGAAACCTTTAAGAAATGTAGTTTGTGCTAGCTAAGAAGGGTTGTGGGCATCAGTGAACATACGGATCCTTTTCCAAAACAATATTTAATAAAATATGTATTATTTCATAGAATATTTTAAACTATTACATACTGAAATGTACCATTTGTCTGTAAGATAGTGCTGCTACAGGCCGTGAGAGGAGGGGTCATCTCTGTACTTTTCTGTTTATCTCAAATACATCTTCAATGATGACTGCAGATATGGTTGGGAACTTAGCCAAAAGAAATGGACAACAAAAACGATTAAGGGTATGGGTTTTCTATGAGGAGAATGTAATACAATTGGGAGTTTTCAACTTGGAAAAGAGACAACTAAGGTGGAGTATGATAAAAGTCTATAAAATCATGACTGGTATGGCAAAAAAAATAAATAAGGATGTGTTTTTTACTCCTCATAAAACAAGACCTAGGGATCACCAAATGAAATTAATAGTGTATCAGGTTTAAAAACAAACAAAAGAAAGTATTTCTTCACACAACACCCAGTCAAACTGTGAAACTCTTTTTGCCAGGGGATGAGCAAAAATTATAATGAAGGGCAAGACTATAATAAAGTTAAAAAAAAAGAACTGGATAAATTCCTGGATGATAGGTCCATTAATGGCTATTGCCCAGAAAGGGCAGAGATTATGTCCCTAGCCTCTGTTTGCCAGAAGCTGGGAAAAGGCAACATGGGACAGATCACTTGTTGATTACCTGTTCTGTTCATTCCCTCTGGCACTGCCCATTGTTGAAAGATAGGACACTGGGCTAGATGGACCTTTGTATGACCTAGTATGGCCATTTGTTATATTCTTCTCCTGAAAAAGAGCTATTTTTTCAGATACATTATTTTATTTATTATTCTATTTTGAATTAAGTTGTGTATATGTTTAAGTCCAGTATGCTAGTCTAAATTTCTTAACCATTGGGAAGTTAAGGGAAGGGTGATGTGCAAGTCCATGGGGGAACCAGGCAGCCCTTGCCAGTGGATGCATCCTGGAAGTATATGGTCTACATCTTCTAATTGCCACAATGCAAAGAATAGAGTCATGAAGACCCTACTTATAGTCATTTGCAGCACATATGGTCACTCTACATCTGAAACAATTGAACTTTGTCCACAGATGATGATGGCATTGAAAATCAAAACAATATTGGCATTGGTTATTTGAAGTTTGTTCTTGCCAGCTGAAGGCGACATTAAAGTTCTTTAAAGGAATTGTTCTAATGGCTGTCTTGAGCAGGGCCACCTTAGGGAAAATGGTGCCTGGAAGGAGTGATGAAGTGCCCCTAAAGGAGGAGAGCTCATAACAGCATTGTCCTTGGTTCCCCAGGTAGGACAGGGTTTGAAGGAAGGCTCAGAAACATGGCATACAAACTGACCCACACAGTAAAGCAACCCCCAGTACTTAAGAGAGGGGCTGCAAGTTAAGTATCTCCCATCAAATCCAACCATCTTCCTAGCAACCTTATTGGGAAGCAGCAGCAGATAGAGAAAGCCTGACCTGAGTCCACCATACAGAGGTAATTAAGGTGAGTGGCAGGTTTCCAAGAGCACTCATTCCGGCTGTGTCTACATTGGCACCCCTTTCCGGAAAAAGGACATAGAGAATGCCACTAATTCCGCACCATGTAGCCCGCTGCACATGGCACCGTCTTCCCCACATACTTCTTCAGTGCATACTAAGGCACAGTGGAAGATTAGACGCGTCCGGATGCCATCTCTCACTCCAGAGCAGATGAACTTTTCTCCTGCACCTCTTTCACCTGCCTCATCCTGTTCTGGCAGCCACCACCATGCTGCACACTATATCTCTACCAGGGTCTGCTACTATAGGTCACCTTCCCTGAAACGGTATTACCGAGTTCACTACTCCCGCTCCCCTTCCCGCTACACGATGAGGTCTTTGTCACCAAGATCCTCAAGACCCTCGCGGTGCTCACGCAGCTATGAGGTAGCAAGAGAGTATTCTCCGAGATGCTCACCGGGCTCATTTCGTCACAGGTGATACTACGACCGTTATTACCATGACCGCCCTTGATTGCTCTATAGACGGTACCCGCAATCACGATCTCCACATTGCAGCTGTTCAGCTTCACCACATCACCCACCTCAAGACCCGCTTCCTCATCTAGCCCCGCCAGTGCCTGCGGAAGACACGATCTCAGTACCTACTCATGAGGAACAGAGCAACAGCCACACTCCACAACAGGAACAGCAGCTTTTGGAGATCCCTACCGACCAATTGTCATCGTCACCTGACGACATGGTTTTTCAAGAGGAATCTTCTCCAATAGAGGACCATAAACAATTTCAAGAACTCTTTAGGAGAGTTGCCGAATCTCAGGAGATCCAAACTACAGACATGCAGCAAAAACAACATCACTTGATAAAAAATTTGCAACCTTCTCAAAAATCAAAGCTAGCACTCCCCTTTGACAAGGCCATACAGGAGATCGCTAATGACATCTGGCAGACTCCAGCAGCCACTTTGCCAACCAACAAACAATCGGATAAGAAGTATTTCATATCCCAGAAGGGTATGGAATTTTTATTTACGCACCCCCAGCCCAATTCCCTCGTCATGGATGCTGTGCAACAGAGGTCAAAGACAACACAAGGTAAAACCACAGCTAATGACAAGGAGGCTAAGCATGTGGTCATCTTAGGCAGAAAGGTATATTTTTCTGCCATCTCAACCCTGAGAATGTCCAATTACATGGCCCTTCTCATGAATCATGATTTTGACAACTATTCAAAGTTAGTCCCTCTTTTGGAGCACTTACTCCAAAAGACAAATTTTGAAGGTGATAAGCCAGGAAGGCTATACAGCAGCTCGAACAGTGCTGCAGATTGCCCTCGACACAGCTGATGCGGCAGGATGAACCACAGCTACAGTCATGGTTATACGTCGTACGTCTTGGTTGCATCAGGCTGCCGTTCCGAAAGATCTACAAGCCAAAGTTGAACACTTACCTTTCGATCACCAGTTGCTTTTCACTCAAGGTACAGATCAGGCCTTCCATTCCGGCAAAGACTCCTGCACCACTTTGAGAACTTTGGGGATGTACACGCCTTCGTATAGACATAGAAGATACATGCCCTACAATAGACAGAGAGGCCTTTCTCTTATGCTGCTCCCCATATGAGGCCATACGATCAACAGAAGACAAGGCAACGCCCGCAAAAACAGTGCCAGCAACCCAACAAAGCACCCACCCACCAACAGGGCCAGCATCAATTTTGACGTGTTGATCGAGGGACTGTGCACCACCTCTTTGACGAAGGCTCCACACAAGGCACAAGAGTTATTCCATCACTGGTTGATACCCTATCTCCAGCGTTGGTCTTCCATAACCACCAACCGTTGGGTTCAGGATATAGTCACTTCAGGATACGTCATCCCTTTCAACTCTATTCCTCCACCCGCCCCACCTTCCCTGTCCCTTTTCAGGGACCCCTCTCACGAGACTCTCCTACAACAAGAGGTCTCCCACCTACTTACCATAGGCGCAGCAGAGAGGGTACCGGCTCAGTTTCATGGGAAAGGATTTTGCTCTCGGTACTTCCTCACTCAGAAGAAGTCAGGAAGTTGGAGACCTATTCTGGACCTATGCCAGCTCAACCATCACTTGCACAAGCAGAAATTCAAGATGGTCATGTTAGCTTCTATCATCCCAGCTCTTGACAAAAGGGATTGGTTCGCGTCTCTCGATTTACAGGACACCTATTTTCATATAATGATACACCCAGCCCACAGGCAGTTCCTCCGGTTCATAGTGAGCACAGAGCACTGTCAATACCAAGTGTTACCTTTCGGACTTTCAGCAGCGCCAAGAGTTTTTTTCAAGACCCTGGCTGTGGTGGCGGCCTACCTTCGATGTCTCGACATCATGATCTTCCTGTATTTAGACAATTGTCTATTGAAAGCTCCCACCTTGGACGAAGCTACGTGGGCAGTCACCACTTCCACAACAGTATTCAAGGCTCTGGAGCTCATAATCAATTTCAAAAAGTCTTCCCTAATGCCGAGTGACTCTCTAGAATTCATTGGTGCAAGGCTCGATTCATCGACCCTAAAAGCATACTTACCCATAAAGAGGTTTCACGTCATCCAAAACCTAGTTCAGACTGTATCAATTTCTCCCAAATCTCGTCTACTTACCTGTCTACAACTGTTAAGGCACATGGCCACCACCACATACGTGGTGTCACATGCAAGACTTCATCTGTGAAGTCTTAACATTGGCTATTCACGCTATACACGCCAAGCGTCCATGGTACACACAGGACAGTCTCCATTCTGAAAGCCGTCAAGGACTCACTAGTATGGTGGATCAATCCCAAGAACATGCTAACAAGTGTTCCTTTTCACGAGCAGAAACCTACAGTACAGATCACAATGGATGCATCCTTACTCGGGTGGGGTGCCCATTTAGAGTACCATCAAGCTCAGGGTCTCTGGGCACCCCAGGAATCCCTACAGCACATAAACTTCCTCGAGTTAAAAGCAGTATTCAACTCCTGCAAACATTTCCTTCACATGATCAGGGGTTTTACAGTCCAGATCCTCACTGACAACATCTGCACGGTTTATTATATCAACCAACAAGGTGGCGCATGCTCAAGCACACTCTGTGCAGAGAACATATGATTATGGAACTGGGCCATTTGACACGGGATCACCCTTACTGCATCATGCCTTCCAGGCAAGGACAACATCATCGCCGATACCCTCAGCAAGCAATTCCTTCATCAGCATGAATAGAAGTTGCACAACAACATTATCCGTGATCTTTTCCAACACTGGGGGTTCCCCAGTATAGATCTCTTTGCTGCAACAGAAAATGCCATCATTATTGCTCATGAGCGGGTATCAGCGCTGCTTCCTTAGGGGATGCCTTCCTGCTCGATTGGGGTCATCACCAATTGTTCTACCCTTTCCCCCTCTCCCACTCATTCCAAGGGTGCTTGAGAAAATAGCAGTGGATGGAGCAACAGTGATTGTGATAGCGCCCTTTTGGCCCTGACAGACATGGCTAACACAGTTTTTGTGGATGTCGGTGACCCAACCACAGCGACTACTGAAGCTATACAACTTACTATCTCAGCAACACTGTACAATGATTCACCCATACATCAATCGCATGCACCTCACTGCATGGCTCTTAGTTGGCTCCAAGCTCCAGAAATGAACTGTTCTCAGGCTGTCAAGCATGTGCTTATAAACAGCAAATGTCACACTACTAGGAAAACTTACCTCCATAAATGGATCCGGTTCCAGTCTTGGTGTTCAGCGAGAGCTCTCGACCCTCTTTCCTTGCCTATCCAACAAGTACTTGATTACATTCTGCACCTGAAGACGACGGGTTTGGTGACTTCTTCCCTCAGGGTCCACCTCGTGGCAATTTCGGCCTTCCGTCCTCCAATTGACGATCATTCGGTACTTGCACACCCACTAACCAAGAGGTTTTTGAAAGGGCTCGAAAATCTGTATCTTGCTCATAGGATTCCACCAGAGCCGTGGGACCTAGCTATGGTCTTAGCCACCTTGACTCACCCCCACTTCGAGCTTCTTGTGACGTGTGACCTCCGCATCTTTACGATGAAGGTGGCGTTCCTGCTTGCCATAACTTCTGTGCGGCGAGTGAGAATTAGTGGCTCTCTCTGCCAATCCACCATACACAATATTTAATGCACAGGGGGTAGTGCTTCGTGTTCATCCCCCCTTTTCTACTGAAAGTGAATTCTGTTTTTCATATAAACGAAAGCTTGCCGACATCCTACCCAAAGCCTCATTCCACCATAGAAGAATCACATTTGCATATGCTGGACATCAGAAGGTCACTGGCCTTTTACCTTGACAGAACACGTGGGTTCAGGAAGTCTCGGCGCCTTTTCTTATCTACAGATGAGCATTCAAAAGGCCAACATCTCTCCACACAGAGCATTTCCAACTTGATCGTCACTTGCATCACATGTTGTTACGCCTTGTGCAATAAATCTTTGCTGCAACAACCTCACGCCCACTCCCCTAGAGGCATGGCCACATCCACAGCTTACTTTAAGGGTGTATCATTACAGGACATATGCCGTGCAGCAACCTGGTCATCTACTCTTACTTTCGCCAGACATTATAACCTTGCAAAGATATTGAGGAGTGATTCTGCAGTGGCCCA
This sequence comes from Pelodiscus sinensis, assembly GCF_052426305.1. Lineage (NCBI taxonomy): Eukaryota > Metazoa > Chordata > Testudines > Trionychidae > Pelodiscus > Pelodiscus sinensis. The sequence continues at coordinate 123,481,191 of NC_143056.1, read as the reverse complement.
GGCAGTTATGTCCACAGCACAGAAACCGTAAGTCCGAAGCACACTTATAGCATTGGACCACTGCTATGTACTCACCTTGAGTGGAGCACCCACGGGTACCACTCAATGAAGAAGAGAAAGTTACTCACCTTGTGCAGTAACGTCTGTTTTTTGAGATGTGTGTCCCCATGGGTGCTCCACATCTCACCCTCCTCCCTGCTTCAGAGCTATTCTTTTTGTCTTTTCAGACCCTTCCGGTTGGGAGGAAACTGACGGGGCTGGACTGTCCTCAGCACAAAGGCACGAATGGCACAAGACGGTGGGCGCGCATGCGCAGTCCGGATGGGCTACTGTTGATGAAGATTCTCCGGATTGTGGCACCGGGATGAGCCCGACGCCTTGAGTGGAGCACCCATGGGGGGACACATCTCAAAGAACAGATGTTACTGCAAAAGGTGAGTAACTCTCTCTTTTGGTGCCCTTTCTCTGAGTTAGGTTAAGTGGGTGAAGCAAGTGTAGGGGCCTGTTCCTGGCCTGGGCTTCTTGAGTAGCAGGCAGCACAACAACAGTAGTGCTGCAGATGTCATGCTGCCAATAGGGTGGAGAAGGAACAGTGTCTCCTTGCCCTCCCATGACCACAGTATCCTACATGGTCACCCACCTCAAAGTCTGGCCCCGGTCATGAGCTAAAATGGTAGATCTGTGGATTAGATTTATCGTATTTTCACGGGCAAGTAAGATGGGGCACAGCTGCAGTGCCACAATAGGCTGCAAGAGGGCAAATAGGAACTGTCCTGCACCTTTATATAGACTATTTCTTTTGAATTAGTGTAATAAAGTTTAAGTTTAGCACTTATATAGCCATTTAATTGAGTCTATGTGATGGTGATCATGAAATTGCTTCAGAACATCAGCTCTTTTTCATGTATTGTCCTATTTTGAATAATCTTAAGTGAACAATGATTTTTGTACTTTGGATATGAAATTATGAATAGTCTTTAAAAGTCATTAGGCTGTGTACAGAAAAGTCCACCCCTTCCTCATGTGCAAATTTATATTACAGATAAATACCTATACCATAAACAAACAGATCTGTACCTCTTAAGAGAGTAACAAATAAGTCCTAACTGCTTTTGTATTTTTTCCTCTCAAGACCCTTCGTCTCACTTTTGCTGTGCATCTTCACAGGATTATTTTGCATTGCTACCCCCTAATGGTCAGTTTCTTGGCTTTAACTCTAATACTGGTAATTTTGTCTCCCACGCTATACAGCTTTCAGATAAAAAGAATACAATAGCTTTTGTTCACTTTAGTAGAGAAAATAAAATAACAGTAAAATAATAGTAAAATTACTTTCAGGCATTCATCACCTAAATTTTCTTTTAGGTTGGTGAAGGGTTTTTTTTCCAGTTTTTCTAAATTCTGATAATAAAGAGGGTTATGGTTAATTTGCGGATAGAGTAACCTTTTTCCAAATGCACCCCACTCAATAAATGAACAAGCTGCTTACAGTAATTAAAGTAATGTCATCCTGTGTTCAAATTGCTTGTGCTAATAAAGCTAATTGGCAACAGCAAGCATTATCTGTGATTAGTCATATGAATCTAATGTCATCACCAGTGCCTGTAATTTTCTACATAGAGGGAATTTCACATCTGTTTAAAATCATTTGTCTGCTTTCTGCATTGGTGTTCTTTCCTTTATTCTATAAAAGGGATTCTTCTAATCATATACTGTACATGAAAGTTGGGGTTTTTTCCCTGCACCTCCCAGGCAAATGCCCTATACCCTAAGCCACTCCAGAACCCACTGCACCTCCCTACCTTCAAGAGGGTCCTTTATCCTGCCTTCCTAAGACGGGAGCCAGGTCCATTGCTGGGTAGTCCATGTTGGCTGCCAAGCTCCTCACAGGGTGGGTGGGACTTGAACCAAATGACCTATCCCCTAACCACTCCAGGACCCAGCCCAGCTCCCTGCCTTCACAAGATCCATTATCCTGCCATCTATGAAGTGCTAGATGTTGGGTAACAGTATACCATCTACTTTATTCTTAAGCATATGTATTTATATTTAATAATACATTTGAGATTCCAGTATATTGCATTCATCAAAGTCTCTTTATGCCAGTAGCCTATTCTAAAGGATGTAGTTTGCTTACAACAGAACATTCCACTGATGGAATTAATCAGCAGGAGGTATTTTATGGTAAAATGGATGGACGCAAAGGTTTGGCTCTGTAGGAATTTGTTTGGTTTGTTTTTCTGTTGTTTGTGAGTTTTTCATTTGTTTGTTTAATCCTGAAAGAACTACTTAGGGGACATATGTTCAAAGCTTTTACATGGTACCTATTATTAGTAAACTTATGTTGGAAGTGGTATTTTAGAGTAGTCAAATGTCAATGTCAGAAAATTATTCATATACAAAAATAAGTGACTCAATTAACTTAATTTGATTAAAAACATTTTTTCACAAGAATCAAAAATCTGTATATAAAATATTAGAAAATTTACACTACATTGCTTGGGTCCTTAACAAAATAAATTTTTGTTTTTTTGGAAAATAAAATGAAAATATATATTCTTCATTTAAATAATTGCTCTGGGCTGGGGTTGGTGATGAGGGGGTTCAGTATGCAGGCTGCCCCAGGGAGAGAGGACTACCCCAGCTCTCTCTCACTGCAGTGGTGGAAAGCACTTCTCCATGGCTGCTGCAGCTCCAGCAGGCACATATGGAGGAAGGGTGCATATCCCCCAGCTGAAGCAGGTCCATGTTCCTCTGTCCCCTGCGCTCCCCAGCCAGAGTAAGTAATGTAGCAAATTGTGCCCTTTCCCCTCGCTCCCTGATGAAGGGGAATGGCCAGAAATGTTCCCGTATGAATTGGAAGGGAGAACTTCAGCCTCCCTAAAGGGTGCCTCTGGGGCAAGAGGCTTAGTGCTGGGACAGTTCCAGATGGGGGGTCCACCCCCAGCCAACCCCTTTCACCTGCCCGGTGATTGTCTCTTTTCTGTATGATTTAAGGAAGACATCCCATTCTAGGCACATTCCATTTTCCTTACCTTGCTTTAAATTATATTAAGAGGAAGCTATATTCTGAATTTGGTGGTCCTAGTTCTTACTGGATAGGCTTATGTGTAGTGCTGGGGAGGAGCCGGTGGTCAAGGTACATGTAGGTACTAATGACATAGGGAAGGGGAGGAGAGACTTCCTGGAGGCCAAATTTAGGCTGCTAGAAAAGAGACTGAAGTCCAGGAGCTCTATGGTGGCATTCTCAGAAATGCTTCCAGTTCTACGCACAGGGTCGGATAGTCAGGCAGAGCTTCAGAGTCTCAATGCGTAGATGAGACGGTGTAGGGAGGAGGGGTTCAGATTTATAAGGAACTGGGGAAACTATTGGGATAGAATAGGGGGAGCCTATACAGGAAGTATGGGCTCCATCTAAACCAAAGTGGATCCAGATTGCTGGAACTTAACATTAAAAAGGTTGCAGAGCAGTTTTTAAACTAAGAGATGGGGGAAAGCCGACTGGTGCAGAGGAGCACTTGGATCAGACAGAGACGTCTCTTAGAGCGGTGGTGCACAACCCGGGGGGGGGGAGGGTCAAAGCACCGGGCCAGCTGCCATTTTTTTCGTGGCATGGCAGGCGAGCGGAGCAGCATTTAAAGGGGCCGCAGTTCTCTTTCCCCCTTCCCCGGGGGTCACGCCAGGATAAAGGTTGCACACCATTGTCTTAGAGGAGTGTCTATTGATAAGAGATTCTCTAGGTTTTAGTCAGGAAGAGAGGATGGAAGAGGATAAAGTATGGGACAGATCAAATGAAAAACATTCACATAAAAACGAATGTGACACATCAGAAAAGGGCGGACAAATAAACAGTGACAAGTTTTTAAAATGCTTGTACACAAATGCTAGAAGTCTAAATAATAAGATGGGTGAATTAGAGTACCTCGTGTTAATGGAGGATATTGATACAGTAGGCATCACATAAACCTTATGGAGTGAGGACAATCAATGGGACACAATCATTCTGGGGTACAAAATATATCAGAAGGACAGAACAGGTTGTGCAGGTGGGGGAGTGGCACTATATGTGAAATAAAATGTAGAATCAAATGAAATAAAAATCTTAAATTAATCAACATATTCCATAGAATCTCTATGGATAGTAATTCCATGATCTAATAGGAATAAAACACTAGGGATCTATTATCAACCAGCTGACCAGGACAGTGATAGTGACTATGAAATGCTAAGGGAGATTAGAGAGGTTATCAAAATAAAGAACTGAATAATAGTAAGGGATTTCAATTATCATCATGTTGACTGGGTACATGTCGCCTTAGGACAAAGTACAGAGACAAAATTTCTCAGTACCTTAAATGACTGCTTCTTGAAGCAGCTGGTACAGGAACCCACAAGAGGAGAGGCAATTCTTGATTTAGTCCTGAGTGGAGCTCAGGATCTGGTCCAAGAGGTAACTATAACAGGACCTCTTGGAAATAGTGACCATAATATAATAACATTTAACGTTCCCGTGGTGGGAAGAACACCTCAGCAGCCCAACACTGTGGCATTTAATTTCAGAAAGGGGAACTACGCAAAAATGAGGAGGTTATTTAAACAGAAATTAAAAGATACAGTGACTAAAGTAAAATCCCTGCAAGCTGCATAGACACTTTTCAAAGTCATCATAATAGAGGCCCAACTTAAATGTATACCCCCAAATTAAAAAATACAGTAAAAGAACTAAAAAAAGAGCCACCCTGGCTTAAAAACCATGTAAAAGAAGTATTGAGAGATAAAAAGACATCTTTTAAAAAGTGAAAGTCCAATGCTAGTGAGGTAAATAGAAAGGAGCATAAACACTGCCAAATTAAGTGTAAAAATGTAATAAGAAAAGCCAAAAAGGAGTTTGAAGAACAGCTAGCCAAAAATTCAAAAGGTAATAACAAAATGTTTTTTAAGTACATCAGAAGCAGGATGCCTGCTCAACAACCAGTGGGGCCCCTGGACAATCGAGATACAAAAGGAGCACTTAAAGATGATAAAGTCATTGCAGAGAAACTAAACGAATTCTTTGCTTCAGTCTTCACGGCTGAGGATGTTAGGGAGATTCCTAAACCTGACCTGTCCTTTGTAGGTGACAAATCTGAGGAATTGTCACAGATTGAAGTGTCATTAGAGGAGGTTCTGGAATTAATCGATAAACTTAATAGTAACAAGTCACCAGAACCAGATGGCATTCACCCAAGAGTTCTGAAATAATTCAAATATGAAATTGCAGAACTATTAACTATGGTTTGTAACCTATCCCTTAAATCAGCTTCTGTACCCAATGACTGGAAGATAGCTAATGTAACGCCAATATTTAAAAAGGGCTCTAGAGGCGATCCTGGCAATTACAGACCGGTAAGTCTAACGTCAGTACCAGGCAAATTAGTTGAAACAATAGTAAAGAATATAATTTTCAGACACATAGAAGAACATAATTTGTTGGGCAAAAGTCAGCATAGTTTTTGTAAAGGGAAATCATGTCTTACTAATCTATTAGAAGCTTCAGAGGGTAGCCGAGTTAGTCTGTACAGGTAAAGTGAAAAAACAACACAGAGTCTGGTAGCACTTTATAGACTAACCAAACATGTAGATGGTATCATGAACTTTAGTGGGCACAGCCCACTTCTTCAGATGACCAAAGTGTTAGATGTCTAGGATCAAAATAAAGTATAACTCAAAATCTATTAGAGTTCTTTGAATGGGTCAACAAACATGTGGACAAGGAGGTACTTTTAGCCAGTCATGATTTTGAGAGTTATGCCTGATGAAACATATTCCTGATGATAAAAGACTCATAATAAAATCTATTGTTCAAGAGGGATACACTACATCCTGCACAGTACTGCAAATGGCTCTCGATTCTGCTGACACCATGGCAAGCACAACAGCAACATCCATAGTGATGAGGCACATATCATGGCTGCAAGCAGCTGGCATCCCCAAAGACCTCCAAACAAAGATCGAGGATTTACCATTTGATAAGGACAAATTATTTGCTGCAAAGACAGGTCAAGTCCTTCACTCCTGCAAAGACTCACGTACCATCTTATGTATATGCCCCCTACCATAGGAGATGTTACATTCCCTACTAGAGACAAAGAGACTTTTCGTATGGCAGACAACAGCAAAGACCATTCAACCAAAGTCATTCCGGGTCAAGGAACCAATTCTGGCAAATTACTAACACCCACTTGTCCAACCCACAGGCCTCCAAACAGAAAGTTTGAGGCTTTGATTGATAGCCTGCACAACCTCTCCTCTTCACCAGCGCCACCCGAGTACACCAGATTCCATTATTGTTTGCATCCTTTTTACAAGTAAGCTGCAATTACTTGGGTTGATTTCCTTGGGTCCTGGAAATCATCAAGTGCAGATATTCTATTCCCCTGATGTCAGTTCCTCCAACCTCCTCACCTTTCCCATCCCTCTACAGGGACCCTTCTCACAAAGCACTGCTCCGTCAAGAGGTCCAACACCTCCTATGCATAGGACCTACAGAGAGGGTACCCATGGAATATCAGGGAAGAAGATTTTACTCAAATTATTTCCTGAAGGAAAAAAGAATGGGTGGTTGGAGGCCCATCCTCGACTCACATCAAACAAACAAATATGTCTGCAAGCAGCATTTCAAGATGGTCACACTCACAGCAATTATTCTGGCACTGTGGCTGAGAGCAGGGAAGAGGAAACAGGGTGCTAGGAGGACAGGTTTCTGCAGCAGGGGACAGGTTTCTGCAGTAGGGAGTGGGGGGTAGGGAGCCTGGGGCAACAGGTTTCTGCAGAGGAGAGACAGGTTTCTGCAGTGGGGGGCAGGGGGACAAGTTTCTGCAGTAGGGGGTAGGGGGCTGAGGGACAGGTTTCTGCAGAGGGGGGCAGGTTTCTGCAGTGAGAGGGCGAGGGGACAGTTCTATGGCTGGGAGCAGGGGAGAGAAAACAGGGACAGGAGGGCAGGGAACAAGGTTCTGCAGCGGTGGGGGGGCAGGAACAGGGTTCAGGGTCAGGGTGCCAGGGCGGTCAGGGAGTCCCCTACACCAGCCTCGGAGGGAAGCCTCCATCGCGCTCTCCCTCCGGGGCTGACCCTCCCGCCGAGCAGGGAAGCCCACATACACGACCCCTCAGGGACGACCCCCTCCCCCCCACCAAGCAGGGAAGCCTCTGTTGCGCACTCCCTCTGGGGCCAAAACACCCCCCCCCCCCCACCGCAGAGGAGGAAGCCCCAACAGGTGCCTCCGCCGGGCCTGACTCCCTCCTCCCGCAGAGCAGGGAAGCCCGTGCATGCGACCTCTAGGGGCCGACCCCCCCCACACACACAGCAGGGAAGCCCGCGCACGCGCTCCTTCCAGGCCCAACTCCCCACTCCCGCAGAGAAGGGAAAGCCTCTGGGGACCTACCTGGTAAGTTCCCAGAATGCCAGGAAACTGGAGCAAGGAAACAGCTAGCGCATTTCCTCAACCCCCGGAAGTAATGTGCAGCTGTGGGAAGCTGCCACTACCTCCACTGTTGCTCGAGGTAGGTTGTGGGGCTTCTTGGGGTTGGAGAGAAATGGGGGGCCCAGAATGCCTCGTGATCGACTGGTTGGTGATCATGGCCCTAGCCTCTGTTAGGGCTAGAAATGTGCGACTGAGTATGGCCGTTCCTAAGTGCCACTGGATTTTTAGTAGCGTAAAATCTCCCAATAAAGTTGTTTACCATCTTCCCTGAGCAAGACTGTACTCGTGAAAGGGTTGGCTGACCCTTTAAAGGAGGTAACAGGCCCATTAATGCCTTGTTCCTAGTTTCTGGTTAGAATTTTATAGCATGGGATTTTGGGAAGGGGTGTCTGGGGCAACAACTTCCCCTTTATTTTATTTTTTATAGATGTGTTCACTTTGCCACTAAAGCAGGTCTTTGTTTTAACCGGCACAGTCTTCTTCCTCTTGTAGGATTGTGGGGTTTGGTGCATCTAAAAAGATGTTCTTGAATGATTCCTAATTATAATTTAGATTTTTCTGATTACATTCTTCTTTGCACCTGGTTTGGCTCATAATTGTTTTCAGCTTTGGGTGTATTAAATTATCAAATATTACAGGTTGAACCTCCCAAATCCGGGTCTCGCTCGTTTGGCAACATTCATGGTTTGGCAGGGGCAGTGATGTTGCTAGACCAAAGAACCCCAGAGCAATGCAGGGGCTGGAGAGCCCCATCTGAGCCAAGCAGTATCTGGGGAGCCTCTGCCCTGGCCTGGAACCCCCGGCATTAACAAGACCAGGCAGTGGCTGGGAAGCTCCCACTGGAGCCAGGGAACTCCCAGCATTAGCAGGGCCATGTGGCCAGGAGGACCTGACCTCAGCTGGGGAACCCCCAGCTGCAGTTAGGCTACCTGCTGCTGGGTAGCCCCAGCCAGAAACCCCCAGCTGAAGCAGGGCTGACTGAGGTGGGTGGCTGAACTCCCTAGCACCAGCGGGACAGACCCAACAGTGGCATGGGGTGGCTAGGCGGCCCAGGCAGGGGAACCCCCAGCAGCAGCAGGGCCAGTGGTGACTGGGTAGCCCCAGCTGGGAACCCAGAGAACATCCTGTGGCAACGGGACTGGCAGTAGCTAAGGGTATGTCTACACTACCCTCCTAGTTCAAACTAGCGGGGTAATGTAGGCATACCGCACTTGCAAATGAAGCCCGGGATTTGAATTTCCTGGGCTTCATTTGCATAAGCGGGGAGCCGCCATTTTTAAAACCCGGCTTGTTCGAACCCCATGCAGCGCGGCTACACGGGACTCAAACTAGGTAGTTCGGACTAGGATTCCTATTCCGAACTACCGGTACACCTCGTGGAATGAGGTGTACCGGTAGTTCAGAATAGGAATCCTAGTCCGAACTACCTAGTTCGAGCCCTGTGTAGCCTCGCTGCACGGGGTTCGAACCAGCGGGGTTTTAAAAATGGCGGCTCCCCGCTTATGCAAATGAAGCCCGGGAAATTCAAATCCCGGGCTTCATTTGCAAGTGCGGTATGCCTACATTACCCCGCTAGTTTGAACTAGCGGGGTAGTGCAGACATACCCTCTGAGATCCCCACCAGGAGACCCTGGGGTAGCAGGCAGCAGCAGGGTGGGGAGCCATGCCAGGCCAGTGTTAGGGGGTCAGTGGCAGGGAAGGGAGCCCCAGAAGGGGAGCCCAGGAGTTGTGCAGCCCACAGGGAAGCACTCACCTCCTCTGATTTGGCAAACTGCCTGATCTAGGACAGCTCAGGTCCCAAGGGTGCTGGACCAGTGAGGTCCAACCTGTACTCATCTGTACTTTATTCTTCCTAATATGCTAAATATAACCTCACTTGTTCCTAAGCTACCATTATTTTTTTTAGTTCTGTAATTATTACTCTCTCAGCATTTGGAGGCCCGGGGAGCTGAAAGATCAAATGGGCATAGCTTTCTAGAGACTTCCACTACAAAAAAGTGGGGGGAGATGATCTCCATTCTGATAATTCCAGAGAAAAATAAAGCCAAGCAGAACTTCCAGATAATATTTTTCTAGGTTTTTGGACCAACATAAATGTTGGTCATATTCACTTATGTTTGGATTTCACTATTGGTGAAAGGTTATTATTAATATTTAATGTCTGGCTCATCTCTCTTCCTTTTGTTTCATTGACTTACTTTTTTTTCCCCATTTGGAGCCTTATATTTTTATTAATTTATTTTTTTATTAATGTAACAGCTTTGTGGTTCCAGTCCTTGCTATGGAATTGACAAAGACATATACGAGCAGAGATATCCTACAACGCTGATATACACTGACTACCTGGTCAGTGGCGCAATAATAGGAGAGCTGAACTGCCTAACTAAGCAAGAAATGGAATATACTGTTACCTGTGAAACTGCTGTTCAGGTCAGCAAACGTGACTTTAATCTTTATCTATATCGGAATGTTCTTTTATCTAGTAAATCAGAATTTTTTCAATTGCTATTTATAATAAAATGATGTAGACCAAACTATCCCATAGAGCTCATTGACTTCCAGGTTGGAAAACTTTGGCCCTAACTTTAAGTCTTAAAGGCAAAACTGTTCTAATTCTGTTATTGCCAATCCCTGGTTTAGAATTAGACCAAGGATTGGCAATAAGACAGTGGCAATTCACCAGGGCTAGCCCCTGTTGGGCCACTGCCACTGTATTTAACTGCATGGCTGCAGGTAGCAGTGATTGCAGCTCCTGTTGGCCGCAGATCACTATTCCCAGCCAATGAAAGCAATGGGAAGCAGTGTGGATTGGGACACTGATTCCTGTAGCTCCCATTGACCTTGAAATTAAATATCCGACCAATAGGAGCTGCAATAGCGGGTATTTGCCTATCCCTGAATTAGACAATTTCATAGTGTCTAGCCAAGTAATTCTACAGAATGGAATCTCTCTTTTCTAGCTCTTTTCTTACAAAGCAACCTCAGCAATTACATTTAATGTCTTAAGAAAAGGTTAAAATTAAACCATGAAGCTGCATATGACAGAATAATTCGTATGATAAGTAATGTATATAAGTATTAAGCCATTCTTAAATCATTTTACAGATTAAGTACATGCAGTGATTGTGAAAATTGCTGGCATAGATAGTTCAGAGGGGGAAGTTTCAGAAAGGGCACTGTGAAACCTTGTCCACAGAATGGAAGGTATCATAATCTCCATATCATATGAAGCTTTTGGAGTTGCTTTTGGGATCTTTTGGAGTTGCTTATTTTGTAGTCCTTCCTATATGAGGAAGGTTACAGAGGAACGGCATCACTGTTCGGCACCAATGGCACTGGCTAGGCCTGTTAGGATGCCGGGCAGAGACAAGTCCCCTTATAAGGATAATGGGAAGAAGAGCAACCAGACAGTGGACAGGCCAGAGAAGACCCAAAAGGCACGGAGCCTGCATCTAGGACACTTACATTGGTGTTGGAGGTCCATTTCCCATCCATGCCATAGGCCTTCCAGGCTGTGCAAGACATAAGTGCCATGCCAGTACAGCCACCCCCCAACACCAATGGGGACCAAGCACAGGGGTAAACTACCATTCAGCCTGATCTCCTAGTATGGTCCAATCATGCTCTCCTTGGGTGTCCAAGAGGAGAGCATTCCGAAGTCCCCATAGGTCTGCACATGAGAGACCGAGGCATGATGCGCGATCTCCCACATCACCAGAGTCAGTGTGAAGACCTATGCAGGCATGCACCCCCTGATACCAAAGGCATCAAAGAGATAGCAACTCTCCCTACTCACTGCACCACAGCACCATGCTATAGATGCTTGCTGGCACTGAGCCATTTCTCCCAGTCCCCATCCTAGCACTGTGGCTTGTCTCTCCCACACTGTTCCCTGAACTCGAGGAGTGGTTCTTTGGGGCACCATAGCTCCCATGCTCTAAGCACTCCCAGTCTCCGAGGTCTCCATCAGTGGTGGAGTCCCTGCACTGTAGCAATCGCCGCTCCCACTCCTCACCTTGCGTGTCACAAGCATCTGTTCCTGCTGTGTGGTTTTGAAGGCAGCCTCCATCCCTTCAGCACAGCAGTCGGCACAACCCTCGGTGCTGGCAACTTCGCCACCAATGCCATCTTAGGACATTCTGAGTAACAGGCACAATGGTTCTTCTTCAAGAGGCATCCCTGGGGGTGCTCCACATTAGATACTGAGTAGCCCAGCACCTCTGGAAAGGTTTTTGTATAGCAGTGCATTAGGTGGCTGCACATGTGTGGCGCACCAAGCACACAGGCTTCCCCTAGTGCCATCATGCATTTGCACCCCCCCCTCACCTCCCTTCAATTCCTTTCTATTGTCCCTGGCTTTGGACGGAACTCTGCAGTGCTCTTACTAAAATTTCTTACAAACTAATTGTTCATAGTTAGATAGTATTAGGCTTATTAGTAGCTTTAGTGTTGTTATTGTTAGTGTTAGTTTAAAAAAAAAGAAAAAAAGAAGGTGACTTCGGTCTCAAACTGCCTTCAAAGCCATATGCCAGCATGGGCTCACCCAGCTTCAAACGCTGTGAACTCTGCAATGATGCTGTGCCTCTGATGGGCATGATAGATGTGTTAAGTGCCTGGGGTACTCACACTAGCAGAAGGACTGCCCACACTGCGCTAAGCTAAAATCGCGAACGTGCAAAGACAGGGAGCTCCAGCTTAAAATGCTCCTGTCAGACAAGGGCAAGCGACATGCCTCTGACCTGGGCTCAGCACAGATGAACATATCAAAGAAGTACAAGCCTAAGTCGTCCAAGAGAAGGGCAAGCTCACTACCTCAGCAGTCCCCACAGAGGCATTTTGAGGGGAAAAAAGTCAGACCACTCAGATAAGAACAGTCTGAGTACAGACAGTCCCCGAGTTACGCGGATCCGACTTATGTTACGAACGGGGATTTCTTGCCCCGGAGAACTAGAGCAGCGGGACACCTGGTCCCGCCGCCTGCCTTCTCCGGGGCGAGAAAAGCTGCTCCCCGTCTCCCTGGTCTGCTGGCGGAGCCAGCAGACCAGGGAGATGGGAGCAAAGCGGCGGAGCACTGGGGCCGGACCCGCGGCCACTTCCAGATCAGCTGGAAGCGGCGCGGGTCCTGCCGGGTGCTCCGCCGCTCTGTTCAGCGTCTCCCTGGTCTGCAGACCAGGGAGACACTGAACAAAGCGGCGGAGCACCCGGGGGTCAGACCCGCGCCGCTTCCAGCTGATCTGGAAGCAGCGCGGGTCCAGCCGGGTGCTCCGCCGCTTTGTTCAGCGTCTCCCTGATCTGCAGACCAGGAAGATGCTGAACAAAGCGGCGGAGCACCCGGGGCCGGACCCGCGCCGCTTCCAGCTGATCTGGAAGTGGCGCGGGTCCTGCCGGGTGCTCCACCGTTCTGTTCAGCGTCTCTCTGGTCTGCAGACCAGGGAGACGCTGAACAAAGCGGCGGAGCACCCGGGGGCCGGACCCGCACCTCTTCCAGCTGATCTGGAAGTGGCGCGGGTCCAGCCGGGTGCTCCGCCGCTTTGTTCAGCGTCTCCCTGGTCTGCAGACCAGGGAGACGCTGAGCAAAGCCGCGGAGGACCCGGGCCGGACTGCGGCGCTGATCTGGAAGCACCACGGTTCGGCCCGGGTCCTCCGCAGCTTTGCTCTACGTCTCCCTGGTCTGCTGGCCCCCGGGTGCTCCTCCCCCTCCGTTCCCAAGGGCAACCCCTCATGGTGTGAGCTCTGCTGACAGGGCCCAGCAGGCAGGCTTCTCTCAGCTAGCGCAGCTTCTGTAGCACACACTCACCTCATTAACTACAGGAAGAACAAAGATTCAGAGATCTCTTCTAGACTTCACACTCCTATCTTGAGTGAAAACAAATACCTTCACTCTCTACTCTCCGATGACTCAGACTCACCCTCCCCCCTCTCAGGAGAAGAGGGAGAGGATTTACCTGCCTTTTCACCTCAGCTGTCTCCTTACACAGAAGGGCCAGTAATATCAGCTGCAGCTGCAGATCTTCTCAGAGCACAAATGGCTCCCTGGTGTGTCTAGACTACAGGGTTTTTTCCAAAAAAAGTGACATTCAAATACCTTTTTTCAAAAAAACTTCCACTGCATCTAGACTGCTGCCACGTTCTTTCAAAAGTAAATCGAAAGAACATGGCAGTTTTTTTGACCGCAGAAAACCTCGTTTTACGAGGAATAACACCTTTTTTCAAAAGTGCTTTTTCGAAAAAAGGCTCTATGTAATGCAAACTGTGCTTTTTCAAAAGAGAGCATCCAGACTGGCAAATAGGCAAAAAGCGGCTTGCTTTTTCAAAAGTACTTGTTGCAGTCTAGATGCTCATTTTCAAAAGAGGCTTGTAGTCTAGACGTAGCCTGGGCTTCTTACCTTTGGATGCCACCTTCCATCCCTCCCCCACACCGTGGCAAATGTGGAATCAATACCCACAACAACACAGAAAGAGACCTGTAAAAACCAAACATATGACAAAGTCACTCTCGCCCTTGACCCAATCTCCACACAGGACTATTGGGAGAAAGTCTAATGAAAACCAATATTCCCCAATATCAACGGCGGAATCTTTGGTCCACACAAAATCACTCTCAGTTATGGAAGAGGCAATTCTACCTCCATCCTCTAACAACATGGAGGAGGTGTCCTCTTTTCAAGATCCGTTTAAGAGAGTTGCAGAGGACTTGAATATCCTCATGGAGGAAGTTCAGGACACTCCCCATGAACTCACCAACATCCTCCAAGCGAATCTATCGGCAAAGATCACTCTACCTATCAACCCAGCTATACTGCAACCTGCAAAAACTTTATGGCAAACACCTACCTCGATTCCACCCACATGTAAAAAGGCAGATCGAAAGTACTGTCCCCCCCCAGGGGCTCTGAATTCCTCTTCGCATATCCCTCACCCAGCTCCCTGGTGGTGGATGCAGCACAACAAAGAAATAAGCAACATACTTGTTCAATGCCATCAGAGAAAGAGAATCAGAGACTTGAACTCATTTGTCAAGAAGGTGTATGCCTCAGCCACACTCCAGCTGAGAGTAGTGAACTATTCCACATTGCTCAGCAAATACAACTACAACAATTACATGAGACTTAACAAGTTTATTGCCTATCTCCCTGAAAGTAAGTAAACATGGTTCAAAGCGATTGTCTCTGAGGGACAGACAATTTCACACATAGCGTTACAGGCTGCTCTAGATGCAGAAGGTACAGCCACAAGGATTACAGCCACAACAGTGACTATGAGACGAGCCTTATGGTACAACTCCTCTGCCTTTCCTCAACAACTCCAGCCAGCAGAGGAAGACTTGCCATTTGAAGGTGAAAAGCTCTTCTCCATGAAGACCAATGAAATTCTTCAATCAATGAAAGATTCCAGAGCTATTCTCCATTCCCTGGGAATCCAAAAACCTGCAACAAAAACCAGACAATATAGGTACCAACCATACCAGAGACCAAGGTACCCACAACCCACGTACCACTACCAGAGGCAAGAACACCCACCTTAACAGCAGCGGGACTGGAATAGGCAAAAGAGTCAATGGTCCTAGAGTAACAACTGCAGCCATCCGCCTCAATCAAATAAACAAATTTGATACTACAGTCGAGAGACTGAAAACCAGATCACCGACCCCAGAGCTTCAGAATGGACCCTAACAGTTTCACTTTTGTCTGCTCCCATTCCTAAAACAATGGAAATTAATTACCTCTGATAAATGGGTGATACAAACTATATCATCTGGATAAACTATCCCCTTTCTCTCCCTTCCATCTCACTCTCCTACCCTGTCCTTCTTCAGGGACCACTCTCACAAGCTCATATTACAAGAAGAGATGGACCACCTGCTACAAGTAGAGGCCTGTGACAGACCGGGCCGGGCCTGTGACGGTCCAGACAGTCACTGGACCAGGCCTGTGACAGTCACTGGCATATGCCAGTGTAGTTGCTCTCTCTGGAAGAGTTTTTGCACAAGAACTCTTCCACAAGAGTTCTTGTGCAAGAACCTGCCAGTGCAGACCATCTCAGCAGGGAGCTCTGCTCTCAGCATGAGTGGGCTCTCCACCCCGAGGCGACTGACTTCCTCTTCTGCAACCAGGGCTCTCCCCAGTGGACCTCTTCCCAACGAGCAGAATGTAGCCAATTGTGCTCCTGGTTTGATCTCAAATGGGGTTCCCTTTCAGATGTGTTTCTGTACCGGTGGTCAGAGGGTCTCCTCTATGCCTTCCCTCCGTTTTCCCTCATCGACCAGGTCCTGCAGAAGGTCAAGCGGGACAAGGCAAAGATAATCCTCATTGCTGGTGAGGCTAGGCCGTCTCATTGGTTCAGGACACTGATGAACCTGATGTCTTGTGCGCCCAGGCAGCAGTCACTGAGACCAGACTTACTCTTCCAGGACGTTTACTCCACCCAAACCTCAGCTTACTCCACCTGCTGGTGTGGTTCATCTGTGGTTGAACCACCAGGAGCTGGTGTGTTCAGGCAATGTTCAGAAAGTTCTCCTTGAGAGTCAAAAGCCCTGAACGGTCCATTTATGTTGCCAAATGTACTCATTTCTCCATATGAGCGCAGCAATGACAGGTCGTCCCTGCAGAGGCTTCCCTTCAGGAAATCCTGGACTACCTGCTCCACCTGAAATGGCAATGCCTTGCTTTGGCCACCATTAGAATCCACCTGGTGGCCATTTCCATGTTTCATCCACCCATGCAATGTCATTCTGTATTCTCTCTTGACCATATCAGGTTCTTTGAGGATAAGGTTCAGCTGCATCCAGCCTTCCTTCCTAAAGTTGTCTCCGCCTTTGACATGGACTAGGACATTTTTCTACCGGTTTTCTACCCCAAGCCTCATGCGATCAATGGGGAAAGGTGCTTTTAAGCACTGGATGTGTGCAGGGCACTGGCCTTCTATTTGAAGAGGACATGTGCCTTTTGCAGATCCATGCAGCTTTTCATTGCTATGCAAAGTGTAGGAGAGGGTCCCTGATTTCCTCCCAGCAACTGTCCAAGTGGATCACTTCCTGCAGCCACATGTGCTCTGAGTTGGCAGGTGCCCAGGTGCCAGAGCTGATTAGAGCCCACTCCACCAGGTCTGAGGCTTCCTCATGTGCTTACCTTGCACATGCCCCGATCCAGGACGCTTGCTGAGCAAGCAACATGGTCGTCGGTGCATATATTCATATGCAGTATGCCATCATGCAGCAGGCCAGGGATAATGATGATGCATGTTGCAGAGCTGTACTGCAGTCTGCAGTCTCATAACCCCTACCCAACTTGGCAGACACTGCTTACAGTCACCTATGTTGAAAGGAAATGAGCAAGCACTTAAAGAGATGTGTTGCTTATGTCCATTCAATCTCCCACCCTCCTCCTCTCTGTTGGAGTTCTAGCAAGAAGGAATGAGGAGGGAGGAGCCAGGGGGCACCTTATATAGTATGGCATGTGTGCATCACTCCAGAGGGTGCTAGGGACACCAGCTCCTACAGATATTGCTTGTGGCAGGCACACCTATATTGAATGAACATGAGCAACACATCTCAAAGAATACCAACTACAGAACAGGTAACTGTCTCTTCATTATAGGCAAAATTAATCTGTTTCTTGTATACAGATACTACAGGTTGGACCTCCCTGGTCCAACACTCCCGGAACCTGAGCAGCCCTGAATTAGAGAATTTGCACACCAGGGGAGGCCAATGCTCCCCTGCTGGACACCAGCTTACTCCCAGGCTCCTCTCCAAGCTGTGGGGCTCCCCAGGCTGGGGCTCCCTGCCATGCCACTGGCCCCACTGCTGCACTGGCCTAACTAGAGGTCACTGGAGCCTGGGCTCCATGCCCTAGTGCTGGCCCCCAGGGCTATAGCTTCCCAGTCGCTACCTGCTCTGTTGACACTGATGGTTCCCAGCTAAAGCCAAGGCTCACAGGGCCAGGGCTCCCTGGCCACTGTTGGCCCTACTGCCACCAGAGCTTCCAGGCCGGGGCTGTGGATCCCTGGGATGGGGCTCCCTGTCCACTACCAGCCCGTTATGCTTATAAGAAACATACAGGATCTTTATATGGGGAAAAGGCAATACACCGTGTTTATTGAGAATGCAATGGCAAAGGAATTAGCATATGCTTACATAGCCAGACACATATACACAAACACACAGGCTGTGTCTAGACTGGCAAGTTTTTCTGCAAAATCATCTGCTTTTGCGGAAAAACTTGCCAGCGGTCTACACTGGCTGCTTGAATTTCCAGAAAAGCATTGACGATCTCATGTAAGATCGTCAGTGCTTTTCCGGAAATACTATGCTGCTCCCATTCGGGCAAAAGTCTTTTTCTGAAAGACTTTTGCACAAAAGGGCCAGTGTAAACAGCACAGTACTGTTTTCTGCAAAAAAGCCCCGATCGCGAAAATGGCAATTGGGGCTTTTTTGCGGTCAAGCGCATCGAGATTGGCCACGGACGCTTTTCCGCAAAAAGTGCTTTTGCGGAAAAGCATCCTGCCAATGTAGACGTGCTTTTCTGAAAATGCTTTTAACAGAAAACTTTTCCGGAAAATCATGCCAGTGTAGACATAGCCACATTGTCCTACAAATTGGTGTTATATTTATAAGTCTATGGTCTGTGGCCAACCAGGTTGATCATGGATGGAGGAGTGGGTCCAGGCCAATGCTCCAGTCTTTGGCAGGATGTCCCCGCTCTTAAGGAAAAATAGTTCTCATTTTATAATAGTCCTCCTTCATTGGGATCAGTAAGTTTTTCAAGATCTTGCTATTTTTTCTGACAGATGTTTATCTGACATACTGTTTTTCTGACAGATGGTTGTTTCTCTTGCTCCTTATCTTTGTTCTGCTGTCCAACGCTGGTTTCAATCATAAATATTTTGTTCCAATTGATAGATGCTTGCCTTCTTTCAGAGCCATTGATTTGCCCACTGCTTACATCTCGATTGGGATATACAGCTATCTGTGGCATCTTTATGTCTGTTCTCAGCTTCTTCCTAGAACATTAGGTCTAGTGGCCTTTGCACTTATCTCTCACACATTCCTCACTCTCTCTCACATAACAAGGTTGATTTCTTTATTACAGAGAAGCAACCTTTGTTACAGAGAAGCAATGTGCACATTTGAATAAGAACATCAACTTACAATTTAAAAAAATCACCATACCCTTTTATTTATTTCACAATACTAATTTTAAAACTTAAAACAAAATAAGACTCTATGTCCTGCCTTGGAATCAGCTTTAGGCACAATATTCTGGCTGGTGCACCTTTACCTATGGTAAGGGTAAGGTCCTTTCTTCTTCAGAAAGGGTGGCTAGGAAAGTACACTGAGCCACATTACTTTGCATAAAGCTACATTTTAGCTACATGGATACATTATCCCCCCTTTTGACCCTTCAAGAACAATTCTTGAGTGGGTTACAATTTATACAATCGTCTCAGAGCAATATACTTAGAAGCAATCTGGGCTTGTGGTTGTAATTTAACGTACACCCTTTTTATCCTGTAAGACATACAGCACATTCCCTTCACACAGATACATAACAATATCAAGATAATTAACAATGGGTGAAACAAAATAAACAGTATGCTCTTAAAAGTAGGGGAGCAGCCTGTAAAAATGTTATACCATTGATAGGCTGTCATTTCTTTTTCAGACTTAGCAATTTTTAACATATCTCCATCAGCATGTAATATTTGAATGACACATTTCCCTACATTCTTCTGTGTCTGCTCGAAAAACCAGGTCATCTTTGTTTCTGTTAGTAAGTGATCAATTAAATCATGTCAGCCTAGGCCAAGAACAACAAAGAAGTTTACCAAAGTAGTTGTTATTGTCATTTGTGCCTTCTTAACCTTTGGTAAATAGTGTGATTGCTAGTATATAACAGGGGTGTCCAAACTTTTTTCAAAGAGGGCCAGATTTGATGAAGTGAACATGCGTGAGGGCCGACCATTTTGCCTGACTTTCTTTGAACCATTAAAATTAAATGCAAATTAACTATTTTATGCAAAGTTTATTGCAAACGGCATACTTTTCATTTCGTCACATGGATGACAAATCTAAACAGGTGTTAAATCACTCTGCCTTTCATATCTGAAGGCCAGATGAAAAAAAAATCCAGGAAGCTGAAATATATGTCAGGAACATTGTAAAGTACATTACATATTATTGGTAATAAAGGTTGTCTGTCAACTTTTAAGTTCAAAAAATATGAACAGGAACATAACACCAAGTATATATGTTGTGTCCAAATATATTTATAACTGATTTAGACCAACTGACATTAACTGAGATTTTACAATGTATTCATCTCAATACATATGGATTCGTTGGGGGCCATAAAAGATAGATATTGCCAAATTACCTGTGGGGCCGTATTAAACCAGAACATGGGCCGCAATTGGCCCGCGGGCCGGACTTTGGACATGCCTGGTATATAACATGCTGGCATTACATTTATATTTATTCACTGATGACTGGCTAATACTTTCATTGTCCCAAAATACATCTTCCCAGGATGTAACACATGCACATTGTTCATTATGCAAAAACGCATGTTACATTTGTTCCAAACACATGTTCCCAAGGATGTGTCCATACTATACGGTTCTGTGATGATAGGCAGGGATAAACATACCCATTTCTGAGGGCTCCAATCCTTATACCCTCGAGTTTCCAATAATTTCTGCTCTTTTCCAGCCCACTGACCTATAAACCAGGGTAACCAAAAAGATCCTATTGTCAATTTTTGGAGTGGGTTTACTTTCCATGTTTCTGTCTCCACAGACTGTTGGTGAGCAATTTTAATAATGATCTCTCCTGTTAATAAATCAGGCTGAACCATACTAGAGACAAATTGTATCCATTCATATTTAAATGTATTGAACAATGACCTTTTTCATTATTGCAAAAGATGTGCCAATACTGTAATATTTCCATATATTACCCAATACATTTCATATTCAAGGGATGCGAAGCTAAGACTCTGTATTTCAGAGCATCCTGGTGCTAAGGTAGTTTAGATAGTGTCCTCAAAGGAACCTTCCATTTTAACTCTTACTTTCCTGTGATTTTGTATTTCTGTAATATTTGTAAAATGAACCTTAAGTTCCATTTCACTTTCCCAGGCTTACCTACTAGTCTTTCCTAGTTTTAAAATTCAGCTTGTGTTTTTACACCATTTCACGAGGATTACTGGATTATAATAGGTCACCCATGACTGATTGACAGTAAAAACTTAAAAAACAACAAATGGTATGGTAGCACTTTATAGACTAACAAAACATGCAGATGGTATCATGAGCTTTCATAAGCACAGCCCACTTCTTCAGATGACCAGAGTTTTGAGTTTAGCATGTGCAGACCCAAAATAAATAGGGGAAAAGGGAGGGGAGGGGAACCATTTTAAAATCTTGGTACATGGGTAGAACTGTATTCTTTCCCATAATTCCTCTAATTACCTGAACAGGTAAAACCTTTAGGTACAGATAAAGCCAACCTTTACCCTGGAGTTGCATTGTCTTTAAATTGAAATTGTGGTGATTGAGTGGTGTCTCATATGGATCCCTGGAAGTTCCTTTAGTCTTTCGCTGATCCACTTGTCTTCCTTCTTTCCCTATTACAGTATCTAGATATGTAACTTGAGGCTCTACCAGTTGTGCCTTTTCTAGGCTTTGAATCCCATTTCTTGAATAAGAGCTAAAACTTTTTCTTTCAGCTCCTTCACTCGTGCCTCAGTTTCTCCAGATAGGATGTCATCTAAATACAAAAATACACGCGATCTCTTGCATGGGTGCTCCACATTGCTAGCTTTGAGCTACATTAGTTAACATTTTCCAAGCAATACAGCAAGCCTCGCTCTCTGAGATTCCTTCTGCCTCTTTGTCTGGAGGCACTGGTTTCTGTAAATACAGTCAAAATGCTTGTTAATCCTTTTCTGCCTAATGAACTATTGTTTAACACAATATACAACAATGCTAGCAATAAGACAAACACCCTTTTTGTATCTGTTTTCAGATTTTAGTACTGTACATACACAATTTCTTTCCTACTTAGGGTTAACCTCTTATTTTTAAAAGCTTCAGAGGAGTAGCCAAGTTAATCTGTAACTGGAAAAACTTAAAAAATAACAAATAGTCTAGCAGCACCTTAAAGACTAACAAAACATGTAGATGGGATCGTGAGCTTTCATACCCACAAAAGCTCACAATACCACCTACATGTTTTGTTAGTCTTTAAGGTGCTGCTAGACTATTTGTTATTTTTTAAGTTTCTCTTATTTTTAGGTTTGACTCCTTTTTTCACCTTTCTGGAGGATCACAATCTGAACTTTTTTGATTTCAGGTAGTTTGTTTGCTGAGCAGTTATATTTATTATCTGCAGCTGCCAGCTAGATCATTTGCACTAATAGACACTTTCATAGCTATACCCCAAGGCCAGGCCTCCTCGCCCACCACCAGGACTCACTAGGCCGATCCCCCCCAACCACGACTGGCTACTCTGCTGGGCCAGGCTGGAACTCACCAGGCTGGGGCTCCCTAACAGCTGCTAGCCCAGCCAGGGCTCCCAATCCTGACCTCCAGGGCTCTTCAGTCCAATAACATCTGTTGTCCAACAAGAACATTGTTGCCGGAGCACAAATTTTGCCCAATCAGAGTGCCCTATTTTTGGGACGTTCAACCTGTAGTTGTATATTCAAAGTATGCCTCCTCAAGATGGATTGATGATATGAAATCTACTTTTGAGGTAACTGCTAGGGTAGACTACATTGTTATGATTTCCTAATTCCTATATTATCCATTGCATGGGCACTATATAATAAAGAGAGTTATTTTGAAATAACTCCCTAGTGTAGACCAGGGCTATGATTGAATATATACTAACAGCGCCACTACACTTCCATTTTCTGATCTGAAGGTTATGTCAGAGAAAGGCTATTTTTATTGTGATTGCTCAAGTGAAAGAAATAGCTTCTGAAGCCTGTAATACCTCTGAGGTAGCCTCTTTGTTCTTATAAGGCCAGGTTTATGACTACTAATATGTTTATAATTTACCAAATACTCTGTCAGGATGGCTGAATCCTTGGAAATGATCAGCCATGGAAAAGGAGTCCCAGTCTCATTTGATCAGTGTTGTGGAATTTCTTAGCCAGCCTTTCTAGTCACCAAGGTACAATTGTTCCAGGCATTACACAAACACAAGCGGGTAGCTATCTCTTTAAATTTCACGAAGACATTCAGTTTAACATTAGAAGGCCTTTGAAACCTAAGTGGTCAAGAACATTTCTGACCTCATATATTGCTAATGTAACCCTTCTGCCAGGCCGAGTTAATAGCAGCAAGGGCCGGGTTCAGTATCTAGGGGTCTCCTCCCAACAAGGTAATACAACACCGGCTCGAGCCCCCACCCAGTGACCTGTGAAATCTTACATACACCTCTGGGTGCCTCAAAGAGGCAATTCTTCCCTTCTCGCAAGCACAGAGCCTCAGTATAGCAGCAAACCTTTAATAACATGAGGTTATTATAATATATAATCAGCATTAACTTGGGAAAACACCACAACTTGGATTCATAGACCAAACATGAGCAAAGGCCCTCCCCCCAGCCACGAATCCCCCAAAGTCCCAAAGTCCAACACCACAAAAGTCTCTGCCCCAGGTCAGTGCCGCCCTAGGGTTCAAAAGTTCACCCAGCAGGGTTTTACCATCCCAACCTGGAGGGGCGGAGATTGATATACCTTACGTCGTCCGCCGATGGCTCCGCCTCTCCGTAGGGTTCTGCCACTGCTGTCAATGCGAGTCACTCTGCCACACTCCACCTGTTGTCCAGTGAGCTGCCTCAGCTGTCCCACGAACTGTCCGGCTCCACCAGCCATCTTGGTCCACGCCCCTAGCCGCCAGCTGGTTGCTCCTGCAGCTGCTCCAGTGGCTGTCTGCTGCCGCTCCTACCAGCCGCAGGTCGTCCCCACCAGCCACTCTGCTGTCCACCTGCACCCACCGGTCGTCCCCGTAAACCGCTCTGCTGTCCGCCTGCACTTGCTGGTTGTCCCTGCAAGCTGCTCTGCTAGTAGCTCAGCAGCATAGCGCCAGACTCCCCACAGCAACAGTGATTTCAGCTCTTCTGCAGTATAGCGCCAGGCTCCCCACAGCAAACACTGATTTCAGCTCTTCCGCAGCATAGCGCCAGGCTCCCCACAGCAAACAGTGATTTCAGCTCTTCAGCGAGGTCAGCTCATAATAGAGGAGCCTCAGTGCTAGTGCTCCACTGGCCCACAGAGAAATCAACTCTACAGCTCCCAACTAGACTCCTAATGGAATCCAAATTAACTCACAATGGAGAGAGGAGGAGGTGCAATTTAGGCCCTCAAACAGGGCCCCACCAGGTACAAGAACCTGTCCACAGCATCTCTCAATTTGATTGGGTTTGGAACTCATGCCCCTTGTATAGCGAGTGCTACTTAGTTTATGGCAAATCCCTCTGTCATAAACAGTTCCACCATTCCATGGTCCTTGATTCGCATAATCAGGGTAACAACACTTTCATCCCCCTGCCTCAATAACAGAGAAACTGGGGATCCCACAGTGGCCAAAGTGACCATTTGGGCTGCTGTGAGCACATACTAGACAGGGTGGGTGTGTCTATGCAAATTGGGATCAGCCCCTGAAGCCTCTTTATACCACTCGCCACAGTTCACCACCAGATGTCAGGGTAGAGCTTACCCGACCTCGCTTACACTAATCATAATATAAATGGTGTGGTGTCACTTTTTTGCTGAAATTTCTTGCTATCATCCATCAAAGTAGACCAAGAACGGTCTTAGAGTTCTTATCTAAAAAAAAGACACCCCCCCCCTTTCAGTTAATATTATGCATTTATAAGGAATCCATTGCTGCATGGCCTTTATAAAATAATTATAAGTATTGTTTTCCTTCAAATGGGTTGCATTAACATATTAATATACACAATTGTGTTAACTTATAATTATGTAAATTAGTATTAATTAGTTTTATAGCACTATTGGTATACTAGGTGCTTTAAAAGACATATTCAAGTCACTAGGAACGTGCCTTAAAGTGTAATGTGAATAATTGATTTGACTAATTAAAAATAGGATTTCTTTGTTCAATCATTTAGTAAGTGGAAGGAAAGAGATATGCTGTTGTATTAATTAATTTTATTGCCATTGTATTTCAGACATGTTTTATTTCTATGGATGATTTATTTGAAGCTTTTGATAAGTTTTTGGAATGCCCATCGTTGGAATACAAAATATGGTTAAAACTTGCTCTGGATATCACTTTCAAAACTTTCAAGGAAAACCTTGCTTATCAGGTAAATAATCTACTGTTGCAGTAATAATGACAAATATATATTAATTTGAAGTCTGATTCTGCTACACAGGGCACTCTGCTGAAAGGAAGTTCTGCATAGTAGCCTCCCTGCCTTTTGCACAGAAAGGGAGCTCAGCCACCATAGTAGCAGTATGACTAGATCAAGTGGAGGATTATCCAATTGTCCAGGAATTCATACAAAGAGAGCCAGCATGACATTTCTTGGGGTTATCTGAAGCCATGTTTCTCAACTTGTGGTATGCATACTCTTAGGGGGTATGCGAGAGAAATCTGGGGGCGGGGGGGGGGGTATGGGAACATACATGCCTGTGAAATTGAATGTTCAAGGCAGGAAGTATTAGCAGCCGCTCTGCGCAGATGCCCCAGTGCCTGGAGGGAGAAGCGCGTGGCTGCAGCGGTGGTGACAGCTCTGGTGAGTCCCAGGCATTAGGTTGGGGAGGGCTGGGGGTGCCTGGCTCTGCAGCAGTGTCCTTGCCAGGAAGGTCAGGGAGGGACAGTTGCCCCCGAGCGCCATGGTAGGGTGGCACTGGGCTGGGATGGGAGCGCACAGCCCCATGCGGCGAGCCTGGCGTTGGAGGGCCACTTGCTCCTTAATGCGTGATGGTGGGAGACGGCAGAGCAGAGGCTGGATCGCGCCCCCTGCCTGGGTCCCAGGAGTGGACGGCAGGACAGGGGCTAGCCAGCTGATGCCCCATATGGGCAGAAATGATAGCAAAAACAAAGAAACCACATACCATTGCTGAGAAGCTTGTTAATCCAGCTTCTAACAGAATAGCTGAAATTATGTTTAGTGAAAAAGAAGTCGTTAAAATTTAAAATATCCCACACTCGAACAATACAATAAGAAGAAGAATTGACAAGGTGGCAGAAGACATAAAACAAATTACTGAAAAAATTATTCAGAAGAAACAGTTCACTTTACAACTTGATGAATCAACAGATATTTCCAACTGCACACAATTAATGGTGTTTGTCAGATACATTGACGATGAAGATGAAAAAGGAATAAGTGAGCAAATATACTGCTGTAAAGAATTCAACATTAAAATAACGGGGAAGAAATTTTTAACTTAAATGAATAGATTTTGAAACATGGATTATCATGGGAGTGGTGCATATCTGTGTGTATAGACGGAGCAGCAGCAATGGTAGGTCGACAAAATGGTCCTATTGCTCGATTAAAAACTATAAACACTTCAATAAAGTAGACTCATTGTATCTATTCACAGAGAAGCATTGGCTTCAAAACAGTTGAATAAAGATTTAAACTGTGCTAGAAATTGCAGTGAAGACAGTTAACCTCATAAATTCGCTGGCTCTAAATTCACGTTTTTCAGTGGCTGTGCTGTGATATGGGGCCTGAACATTTTACTTTATTACTTCATTCCAATATTCGATGGTTGTCATATGGAAGATTTTTCAACCGTCTATTTGAGCTAAAGGCTGAAGTTTCAGTTTTTCTCACAGAAAACAGATCCGAGTTAGTATAAAATATTCAAGACGAATTATGGATTTACAGATTAGCCTACCTTTCTGACATATTTGATAAAATCAATAACTTGAACCTACAGTTACAAGGTTTTAATACAAATATCTTAATCTTGCAAGATAAAATACAAGCATTCAAGAAAAAATTAGCATTCTGGAAAAATAATGCTTTATCTTGAAATTTTATGTTATTTCAATATCTTTCGGAATTTTGTGTGGAAAATGAAATTATTTTAGATGAACATGTCAAAACATCAATAAAGGAACATTTAACAAATTTGGAAGTAATTTTTTAACAATATTTTCTGAGCTTTGATGAAGCTGAACATAGGCAGAAGCTTTGGATTTTGAATCCGTTTAATGACAATGCTATTGAGAAAGCAGGGATTTCAGAAAAAATGAAGGAGCAACTTTTTGGAGCTTTCTGTTACTCATATACTAAAGATTCAAGACATGGGACTTAGCGACATTCCCATATTCTGGCAGAAAATGAAAGGTGAATATAAACAACTGAGTAACGTGGCTCTCTCAGAACTCCTACCATTCGCATCAACCTATTTATGTGAGGCAAGTTTTTCGGCTATGACTGAATTAAAAACTAAATTAAGAAAATCGTATGTCTTCAGAAAATGATTTAATTGTGGCCCTTGGCAGTTTGAAATCTAGGTTTGAAAATTTGATTTGATCCAAACAAGCTCAAATTTTGCATTACATTAATTATGAGTTTTCTTGTAATTTTATTGATCATTGTTCATTGCTGTTTGTATAAAACTATATACATATGTATGTATATGTATGAATAAAAAAATTGGACTTATTTTATGTTCATCTATTTTTTTTTATTTATCCTTTCCACACAATCATAAGTACGATGGCAAGTTTATTGCTTATAAGCATTTTTTTCCAACCAACCAGTTACGATTAAGTTGTTAAACAAACGTGTTGCAATGGTAGAAAAAAATTTAGCGTGTTGAAAATTTTAGGTACTGGGGTACTTCATTTTTTTTTAAACAAAGGGGTACTTTATAAAAAAAAGTTGAGAAACACTGATCCAGACCTACAGTCCCTCCACCGTACGGCTTGGAGTTTCCATAACTAAGCCCAAAATGGGTTCTCACTTTCACGCAAAACAGAACATCTTTTTACCAGTTTTCCACTCAAAAACCTCACCTTATCCCCTGTGAACAAAGCCTATGTATCCTGGACGTCAGACAGGCACTTATATGAACATAAGAATGGCCATACTGGGTCAGACCAAAGGTCCATCTAGCCCAGTATCCTGTCTGCCGACAGTGGCCAGTAACCAGGTGCTCCAAAGAGGGTGGACCAAAGACAATGATCAAGCAATTTGTCTCCTGCCATCCTTCTCCAGCCTTTGACAAACAGAGGCCATGGCACCATTCCTTACCTCCTGACTAATAGCCTTTTATGGACCTAACCTCTATGTATTTATCTAGCTCTTTTTTAAACTCTTTTATAGTCCTAGGCTTCACACCAAGAACCTGTAGTTGTCTGCCTTGTTGTTTCCGAGAAAATGTATTGCCACTAACTGGAAAGCTTTCCATGCCGTCTTTTCCTTGCCACGCAGTGCATGGTCAAATGCATCATCTCGAAGAAGTTCACGAATGAGAGGACCAACAAAGACACCTTCCTTTATCTTAGATTCGCTTAACCTTGAAAATTTTCCACGGAGGTACTTGAAAGCTGCTTGCGTTTTGTCCATGGCCTTGGCAAAGTTCTTCATCAGACCCAGCTTGATGTGTAAGGGTGGTAACAAAATCTTCCTTGATTCAACAAGTGGTGGATGCTGAACACTTTTCCTCCCAGGCTCCAATGACTGTCGGAGTGAACAATCTATCTTGATGTAGTGGGAATCTCTTGCACGACTATCCCATTCGCAGAGAAAACAGTCTGTGTATCCAGTCTGCAGACCAAGCAAGAAACCAACAACCTTCAAATCGCCACAAACCTGCCACTGATGTTGGTCATAGTTTATGCACCTCAAAAGTTGTTTCATGTTGTCATAGGTTTCCTTCATATGGACTGCATGACCAACTGGAATTGATGGCAAAACATTGACATTATGCAGCAAAACAGCCATGACTTCTAGGAATAACATGATGCAATTCATATCATGTATGACGCAATACCAGCTTCAGATCGCATCATTCATTGTTTTGCCTAAAAAGCAAATACTGTCCAAACCCAGTAATAGATTTATTCATAGATCCAGTCAAAGATGTATTTTAGTCATTTCTGGTTTAAATTGAGATCCCTTCCCTTTATAACTCACTTATCCTCCGCCATTCGCAAGTCAAGGGTCATATATACTGACCCAATAGCATATCTTGAAAACTAGAGCCAATCAACAATTTTAAGCATCATTTTTGTTCTCAGTGACCCAGAATTAGTAAAGTTTGACTACATTTATTTCAGAAACATTTTGGCTGTAGAGCAGTGTAATTGAAATCCCCCATTATTGAGTTTTTTATTTTGATAGCCTCTCTAATCTCCCTTAGCATTTCAACTTCACTATCACTGTTCTGGTCAGGTTGTCGATAATAGATCCCTACAGTTATATTCTTATTATAGCATCCATAGTGATTCTATGGAACATGATGATTCATTTAAGATTTTTACTTCATTGATTCTAGATTATCTTTCACATATAGTGCCACCCCTCCACCCGCATGACCTATTCTGCCCTTCTGATATATTTTATATCCCGGTATGATTGTGTCCCACTGATTGTCCTCGTTCTACCAGGTTTCTGTGATGCCTATTATATCAATCTCCTTTAATACGAGATACTCTAGTTCACCCATCTTATTATTTAGACTTCACAAACCCAACTATCTATGTTTCTAACAATCAAGTCACCCACTACTAACACCTGCCTCTTCCTAACAACTGACGTTCCCTCCCGCAGAGAGGTATCCGCAGTGCGAGAGGATACCATAACATCCTTTGGAAGGAGGGTCCCAACTATGGGATGGTTTCCCTCTGCTCCCATTGAATGCTCTCTTCCCCTGAGCCTTTCATCCTCCTTAACAGGGCTGGGTCTGTGAGACTGGAGGCGGGACGGTACTACAGTGTCGCGGAAAGCCTCATGAACATACCTCTCTGCCTCCGTTAGCTCCTCCAGTTTAGCCACCCTGGCCTCCAAAGCCCAAACTCAGTCTCTGAGGGTCAGGAGCTCCTTGCACTGAGTGCACCCATATGCCACTCACCCACAAGGCAGGTAATCATACATGTTACACTCGACACAATAAACAGGATAGCCCCCACTCTGCTGCTGGGCTTCTGTCTGCATTTTCTCCTATGAATAAATTTGATTATACACGTGGTTTTTATTTAAATGTTTGGGATATAGATTATAAAAGTTTTACCTTTAAAGAAAGTCAGACGTAACTAGCGCCCTCTAAGCGCTCCCTCTCAAAACTCCCTCCTGTTAGCAAGCTCCCTGGTCGCCTCCTCAAAGGGTTTATAAAGCTCTGGCATTCCTGATAGCTCCTCCCTCTGGCTACAGCTTGACCAATGAGCAAAGAGTTTTATATTTGTTACACAAATTATATAGATGATCCACACACTTGTTTGTGGTGGTTGCAGAAAGGATGAAAGGGCTCCCAGTTTCCATGCAACACATCTCCTCTTGGATCACTGTTTGTATTCGGACCTGCTATTCCTTTGCCAAGATTATTCCACTTAACATCACAGGTTACTTTACAAGAGCACATGCCTCATCTGCTGCATTCTGGGCTCAGGTGCCTCTCATGAAGTTCTGCAGGATGGCAACATGGTCCTCTCTTCACACATTTACCTCGCACTATGCCATAGTTTATCAGGCCACTGAGAATGCATAGATGAGCAGCACTACAATCTGCATTTCCAGATTATAATCCCATCATCTACATAAGGTTTGGAAGTCACCTAACTGAAATTGGTAGGAACAAACACTGAAAGAAGGAAAAATGGTTACTCACCTTTTAATTGTTGTTCTTTGACATGTGTTGCTTATATCTATTCCTTACCCACCCTCCTTTCCATCTGTCTGAGTAGACAGCAAGAAGGAACTGAGGGAGGGTCGGGCTGACAGAGTTATATATAATGCATGACTCCAGAGACTCCCACTTCCAGCCCAACAGATAGCTACTAGGAAAAAACTTCTGAAAGCTGTGCACATAGTGCATGGACACTAACCAGGGTAGATATGAATAACACATCATAAAGAGCATTTACATGAAGGTTTTTTTTATAATATGAAGTTTAGAGAGTGTAACTTTCTCATCTTATCAAACAGTAGGTTAAGAGTGATTTGATCATTGTATACGGATACTTACATATGGAAAAGATATCGGAGAGTGAGGGGATTTTCAGCCTTGCTGACAAAGATACAACATAGAATCCAATGGTTAAGAGTTGAAGTTGGACAAATTCAGCCTTGAAATAAAAAAAATTACCCACCTTTTATAACTATTGTTCGATGTGTTGCTTGTGTCCATCCAAATCCTACCTGCCTCCCCTCTGTTAGAATATTTTGGCAAGAAGGAATTGAGCAGGTGTTGAGTCAGCAGGGACCTTTGCAAACTACCATAAAAGCACCACTCCAGAGGACTCCACATTTGACCTAATGGGTACCACTAGGGAAAAGTCTTCCAGTGATCATGCATGCACATGTCAAAGCACAGTTATGGAAGGTAGGTAACCCTCTTTTAGTGAGGGAGGCTATATTCTGGCTTTCTGTAAGTAGGGATTGAACTCTGTAGGAATGAAGAACCATGGAGGTTGGTAAGACTGCCATATATTTAGATAGTTCAGCTAGAAATGTGAAGTTCTGGATATTTACATAGCCATATTGGAACCATTTTTGCTATGCCACATTATCTGCTTTTATTTAAGAAAATGTACATGAGGAGGTTAGCTTCCTCTGCATGCTACTGTTTGCATTTTTTTATAGCCCTGGTCCCACTGCATCTGGTAAAGCTAGCACTGATATGCATGTGGTAATTAGGAGCCTAAATACCTTTGAAATTCTCTGCCTGATAAATTGCAGCAAGGCTGGCTAGAATCAAAACCTTTAGCTCTAAATTATGTCTTCTTCCAGACCAACTTTGCAAGTTTCAAGGTATGAAGGAAAAAGTAAAACTTTCAAACTGAACAGCAGGAAAATTATTGTGTCCGTGTTGACAACTTTTCCTTAGGTTTCAGTAGACTCTCTATTTTTCTGTGAACTAGTTTCACTGACAAACTGATTATCAGATAGGATTCCATTCTCAAAACTATTTATGGTGAATATAGCAACATCTGTAATGTATTTTGGCTATTTTGATTTTCATTTTATGGAATATAATTTATTTTGAACAAATCAAATGTTTCAAAAATGAACAGTACAAGGCTTTTTGTTATGTTTTGTATGGAAAAATACATATTACATGACTTCTAATTGCAGGATTGGTCATACAAGATGTGTACAAAGTTTCCTAATGTTTATGTGATGGATGTACCAACCCACAGCAAATGTGATATTTATGATGGAACCATGGATGATGTTATTCTTGTACATGGAAGTGTACAAGATTGTCAACAACTACAACCTTATTTTGCACCCTGTATTTTACCTAAAACCTGCCATCAGGTAAGAAGAACTGTTGTTTTAACAAGTCTACAATATGAAAAAAAATGCTTATTAAGGAGTGTCTACACTCTCAGACAGCTCTTTGTCCTCTACAAAGTAATTATCAGAGCACCAAAAATAAAAGGAGTGTTATTAGATGCTTTCAGATTCTTAGAAAATAATGAGAAATACTCCTCCTTTCAAGTGGAGGCCATAATGTAAAGCATAGATATTTTAATCAGGATTCTTTTTGAATGCATTGTATGGTTAGAGATGAGCTTTTGTTCAGTCTCAGTTTAGAGACCAACTTAATTAATTTAAAACTTAATTATTTTAAATTAATCTAGCATATCAAAACACAAAATTGAGGAAACTAATATCCATGCTACAATGAAAACGATGAGGAGTCCTGTGGCACCTAAAAAACTTAAAAATTTATTTGGGCATTAGCTTTCTGGGATGGAGCCCACTTTGTCAGATGCTCCAACCCATAAAAGCTTATGCCCAAATAAATATAATGTACCACAGGACTCCTTGATGTTTTTGCAGAAACAGATTAATATAGCTACTCCTCTGAAACATGATACAATGAAAACACTCATGTAACTTAATGCTCCTTTTCCACTATATTTGCTCTACTTAATAATTGTGAGGTCATATATAAAATTCCAAACAAAAACACCATATGTGTAACAGTTAAGATACAGCATGTACAATCTATCCAAACATGGAAAAAAACCTTTGTGAAATCCAGTGACATCAAACACACTATACAGCCATTGCAGTTCTTCATCTGATCCCGTTTATTATTCATGTATACCATCCACAGCAAATGGCCCACCAAAACATTTACAACTCTGGCTCTAGAAGGATATTATTTTATAATTTTATTTTTCCCCATCTGTTATCTACAGCCTTTTTTAAAAAACCATTGATTCACACAATTAATGATATTCATGACCACATATGTTATTATTTAATATAACAAGAGTTCTAAGGGATAAAAGATACTCCTCTTATTCTATTACCAAAGTTATCTTTAATTTTGTATTTTAATTATGGTTTTCAGCATACTATTTTTCATTAAAGTTTGTCTTTGTGCAAGGCTAGAATTGCAGAGTATCTGAATAAAAAAAGAGTAAAATTTTCTTGTATGCTTGGATCACCAATAATTTCAAACCCATTGCTACAAATGAAGAAAATCGTTTGCCTTTTCATTTATTTACTTTTGCATGACCACATGAGGGTAGAGTTAAAGTAGTTTTGGTTGGGTGTTTGTTTATGGATGTAATTGATTTTCTACTTAAAGTTTGTGCTTTTTATTAATTGTTGATTGGCTGTGATTTAGTCTGTGATATTCATTGTATTTGAGCACAAGCTAGTGTTGAATTGGAATCTCACTGGATTTTTTTTAAGTGTTACACTATGCAATTATGAATATAAATAAAATGCAGACATTGAGTTACACTGAAGTTTAATTTAAAAATTAATTTAGAAAATGTTTATTTCAAGTTTATAAAACTATATAATTAGTAGATTTTATTTTTATCAAAATATTTAAACTATAAAAATGGTTACTCACCTTTCATAACTGTTTTTGGAGATGTGTTGTTCATATCCATTCCAAGCAGGTGTACCAGCTACTCCAACAGAGGGGAAGAAGGGTAGGTATTGGAATGAATATGAACAATACATCTCGAAGAACAGTTATGAAAGATGAGCAAACATTTTTCTTTTTCACGTGCTTGTTCATATGCATTCCAATAAGGTGACTCACAAGCCTAACCAGTAGGAGGTGGGGTCGGAGCCACGAGCTGATTAGAGCACTGCCCTGATGAAGACTTTATTGTCTCTGGCCTACTTGGTGATTGCATAATGGGCAGAGAACATGTGGACGGAAGACCATATCGCCACCCTACATATCTCATGCATTGATGCATTGGGACGTGAGCAAGCAACACTGTGTATGAGACCTGTGCTCTAATACAATGCGGTAATTGCCAGTGCAGGAACTCATGCAAGGTTGTAGCATTCACAGATTCAGGAGACTATCCAGGAGGAGATCCACTGCGGTGACACAGGGTGGCTTTTCCTCCTATCTGCTACAGCTACAAATAACTGTGCAAACTTCCTAAACAGCCTTGTCCTCTCATTGCAGAAAGCCAATGCCCTGAGTATGTCTAGGGAGTCTTTGTTCCCAAATCCTGGAGTATGACTTAGGATAAAACACCAGAAGAATATGTCCTGATTGATATGGAACTGAGAAACCATCTTTGGAAGGAACTCAGAGTGAGACCTTAGCTGCATCTTATCTTTAAAGAACACAGTGTAAGGGGGGCTCTTGCATTACAGCCCTGAATTCTAACACTCTCTGGGTATGTCTACACTAGCACCCTCTTTTGAGGGAGGGATACAAATGTAGCAAATCGAAATTGCAAATGAGGTGGGGATTTAAATATCCCATGCTTCATTTGCATAATTGCGAACTGCCGCTTTTCTGCAATAGCGCTATTTAGGGACATCAAACTCAGTCCCCGCGGGTTTATTTTGAGAGAAAACCTTTCCCTCAAAATAACCCTTAAACCTCACTTTTTGAGGAGTAAGAGTTATTTTGAGGGAAGGGTTCTCTCACGAAATAACCCCGCGTGGACCAAGTTTGATGTCCTGAAATAGCGCTATTGTGGAAAAGCATCAGTCGGCAATTATGCAAATGAAGCGCAGGCTATTTAAATCCTTGCTTCATTTGCAATTTTAATTCTCTACATTTGCACTCCTCCTTCGAAAGAGGGTGCAAGTGTAGACATACCCTCTGAGTCTTATGGGTGAATGTGAGAGACTTTGGAGCTTGAAGTGAAGGAAATAGTCATGGACATGTGGGAGCAGTGCTAATACAGAAGACGAATCAAGCTGTGACGTCCAAACAGAAAACCTTTTCCACTTAGCTAGGTAGGTAGCCCTTGTGGAAGGTTTCCTGCTGACCATGAGGACCTGCTGAACCTGATCAGAGCAGAAAATCATAGAATCATATGGTTGAAAGAGACCTCAGGAGGCCATTGAGCCCAATCTCCTGATAAAAGTAGTGCCAATCCCAACTAAATCATCCCACCAGGGCTTTGGCAAGCCTGACCTTAAAAACCTCTAGGGTTGGAGATTCCACCACCTCCCTAAGTAACCCATTTTAGTGCTTCACCACCCTCCCAGTGAAATAGCTTTGCCTAATATCCAACCTAGACCTACCCCACTACAATTTGAGACTATTCCTCCTCGTTCTGCCATCTGTCACCATTGATAACAGCCTTTCTCCATCCTCTTTGGAACTCCTCCCCACCCCTTTCAGGTAGTTGAAGGCTGATATCAACATCCCCACTTCATTTTTGTAGACTAAATAAACCCAAATGCCTCAGTCTCTCCTCATAAGTCATGTACCCCAGCCCCCAAACATTTTTGCTGCCCTCTGCTAGACTCTCTCCAATATGTCCACGTCCTTTCTGTAGTAGAAGTCCCAGAACTGGACACAACACTCCAGATGTGACCTGACCAGTGCTAAATAAAGGGGAATAATCACTTCCCTAGATCTGCTAGGATTCAGCCATGGATCTTCGAAGCTGTGAAGTGTAAGGATTCAAGGTTTGGATGATAAATGGCCTTAGTCTTGCGTCAAGCCTGGGTAAAGAGGAAGTGCTATTGGCACTTCCAGTGACAAGTCCAGGAGAAATGTGTACTAAAGCTGTGAAGCCAGGCTAGCGCTATTACTATGACCTGTGCTCAGTCCCTCTTGATTTTTAGGAGTGTTCTGTGAACCACTGTAATTGGTGGGAAGTTGTAGAGAAAGTGACTCCACCATACAAGGCATGAATTGCCATAGTATCTCAGACTGTGATTCTGAAATGAGCAAAACAGGTGATACTTCTTATTGTGATATGTGGCACATAAGTCCACTTGGGAAGGGTCCCACCTTTGGAAGAACAAATTGGCCACATCTGGATTATGTTTGTGGAAAGACCTGATGTAATGGTCCGCTAGCTTGTTCTAAGTAAGATTCTATCAGTGCACTGAATAGTCTATACAGAAGGCTCATAGGAGAAGGGCTTATCTGCGCAGGAGTGAGGAATGAGCACTCCTGTTTGTTGATGTAGAACATTGTCATTGTATTGTCTGTCATTACAGATACACAGTGTCCCACTATGAGTGAGTAAAAGGTCTGGCATGCTTTTTTACATGGGAAGTTACCTGGCCAGTCCCTACCAGTTAGGGAGGTCACATGACTTCCTAGGACCAACCACTGCTAAGACTTAAAGGACCAAAGGGGCTGCTTATATATGATTGCCCAGATATCGAGGCATCCTTGATGGCTTTCCTTTGTGCATTTAAAAACCATAAACCATTCCATGTGCCATATATCTAACTTTACACACAAGAATGATAGATACACCAAAGTAAGATATACAGACCCAGTGGATTAAGACATTAAGATTGATAGGTTATATGAGGCAATTTGTTACAAGCATCTTCGGGTTATGCATATTTGTGTCCATAAATCCATTTCTTAAAGCATGGGGGAAGGGGTCCGTCATAGCTTGTGCCTGGCATACTGAACTATGTAGGTGCAAGTGGCCATGAGTCCGAGAAGTTTGAAGCTGTTCTTTGCTGTCGCGGTGGGGAACAGTGAGAGGTTGTGGTGATGTTGCTCAAGGCCTGATATCTGGACTTTGGTAGATAAGCCATGGCTTGGATCAAATTTAAGACCACTCTTAAAAAACTCTGTCCTCTGAACATGGGATAGAACAGATTTTGCCTCATTCAGAAGAAGGCCTAAGCTGTTGATAGTTGCTCTGACCAACTGGATTTGCATCTCCACATTATATCTTGAGCAGCCTTTGATCAACTAGTAGTCCAGGTATAGGAACACTTGCATGTGTCATTTGGATAGTAACACTGCCACAACTACCATGCATTTCATGAAGATCTGAGGGGATGAAGACAGGCCAAATGGCAGGACCATGAATTAGTGGCTGATGCTCATGACAAATCAGAGATATTTCCTGTGATGTGGAATGATAGCTATATGAAAATATGGGTCCTTTAGATTGCAGCATTCTAGTCCACTGGATACTAGTCCACTGAATCGAGGGATGGGATAATGGAGATGAGGAATACCATGTGGAACTCGAGTTTCTTCACAAACATGTTGAGTTCTTGCAGGTTGAGAATGAGCTTGGCCTTTGATATTAGGAAATACTGAGAGTAAAATCCTTTGAGCCGATGCTCCTGAGGAACCTCCCCTACTGCCCCTAGAGATAGAAGTGATTTCACTTCCTGTATAAGGAGTTGCTCATGAGAAGAGTATCTGAAAAGGAATAGGAAAGGGGGGTGGAAGAGTGGGAAAGAGGGAAATTGGATGGAGTATCTCCTCTCTACTGTGCCAAGTACCCAATGGTCCATGGTAATATGGGACCCGGCAGGGTAAAAAGGGTGTAGTCAGTAAAGGTAAGCTCATTTGAATCCAGAGGGGGGACTGGTACATCATCCTCGAGCACACTTTCAAAAGTCTTGTTTAGAGATGGAGGAAGATTTATGCAGGCTAAATCCTTGGCCAGAGAAAGGATGGATGATGTCATTTCCTGCCACTACAGAATTTCTTATGGGAAGAGTCCTGGTGGTTCAGAGACTGGTATGATAAGCTGTGGGCTGCAGTCTAAAATGTCTGTGTTGTGGGGCAAGGATGAGTATGATCAGGGCCTTCAAAGAGGCCCTGGAGATTTTTAAGCTATGAGTCTCATGTCTGTTTTTTCCAAAAATAAAGGTAGGCCCCTTGAAAGGCAAGTCCTGTAGAGTCGGTTGGACCTCTTGTGATAAGCCAGAGACTTGTACCCAGGAATTTCACCTCATAGTGATTCCTGTGGCTAGCATACACATCCTAAGTCTCTGCTCATGATCCTTACATGTCCGTGGTCAAAAAGTCTTGCAGATGCAGCACTTATCTTTTTTATGGCCCTCACCTAGACACTTTGAACAGTTGGTATACTGAGTACTTTTAGGCATAAACTTGCCACAAGACTGGCAAGACTTGTACTTTGGGAACTGAGATATGTCCTGAAATGAGGAAAGAAAAAAGAAGAGTTAAATCCCCTTAACTATCTTACTAGTATATCTACACTATAACTACAACTACTGAAACTATGTATAAAAAAACTGCTGCTGGAAGTGCTTCCTAATCACAAGAACAGGAGATTCCCGCTGCTGTGACCAGTAAGAAGGAACTGGGAGACTGTAGGGTCAGCAAGGCTATATCTCAAGTTCCACTTTCTAGACTTGTCAAGTATGCAGGACTTTTAGGAATACCTTAGCGAGTCAGTAAGAACTACAACAGCTCTCATGGGCTTTTAAAAGAATGCATGGACTGAAAACTGGAATTAGGGTGGGCAGGCTATTGGCCCATGGGCCAGATCTGCTCTGACAATCCTTTTAATCCAGCCCACCCAATTCTTTGGCACAGAGCAGCACCACTCAAAGTGCCAAGCTGCTCCCTGTTGTTTTCTCCACTGTGGGAGGGTGGAGGCTCCCACACCCCAGCAGAATTTCTCAGCTCCTGTTATACTGGGGGCAGGAGCAATTCAGCACAATTTCTATGTTCCCATTGACCAGTTTCCAGCCAATAGGAGCTGAGAGATTTTGTTGGGGGGGAGGGGAAGGGGAGGAAGTGTCCAAATGTTCCCTCCCACCCCAGCACAGACCATCTCATGGAACAGCCAGTGAGGGGCTATTAGCAGGCAGGGAAGCTTGCTTGAGAGTGCTGTTGACCAAGAGCAGCTATGGTAAGCACCTCCTAGCCAGATCCTGCTTCTGACCTACCACCCCCAATTTCCTCCCAAACCCTGCATCCCTTCCAATGCTCTTCCCCCATGCCAGAATTCTCTCTTGCACCCCCACACTCTCCCAGATCCTGCACCCTAATCCCCTCTCCCAAACTTTATGCCCTCTCCCTCTCAAGCCCCTCATAGACCCTGAACTCACTCCTACATCTATCTCTCCTCCAGACCAGAATCTTCTACTGCACTTGTACTGCCTCCCAGACTCTGCACCCCAATCTCCTGCCCTCAGGTCATAATCCCCTCCTTCACCCAAACTCCCTTAGACCCCATACTGTCTCCTGCACCAGTCCCCTACTGCATGCTCTTCTACTACACCTATACTGCCTCCCAGACTCTGCACCCCAATCTCCTGCCCCACGCATGTGAAATTGACAAATCAAATTTTAGAACAGAGTGGGGATGAAGGGGGTAGGTTAGTGTCTGTGAGGTAATGGCATAGGGGTGATAATAGGGGAAGTTTCTGTGAAGTAATGCCATTAGGGGGTGATAATTGGAGAAGCTATCTTTGTAATGGATGAGATAGAGTCTTTGTTTAAACCCATACATAAAGAGTCAAATTTAAGCATGAATGACAATTCTGAAGCTTCTCATTGAAGTCTGGAGTTAAAGTCTCTGTGAAGCAATATGCATGTTTTAAGGTCATTGAGGGAATGGTCAGTCTGGTTGAAATGGCAGGCAACAGTTTTCTCTCTCTGAGAGAGTCTTATGTCTGTTGTGTGTGCATTGATTCTTTGGCGAAGTGTCTGAGAAGTTTGTCCAATGTCCATAGCAGATGGACACTTTAGGCACATGATGGCATAAATTATATTTCTGGATGAACAGGAATATGTGTCCTTGATCTTGTAACTGGCATGGTTAGGTCCAATAATGGTGTCAGCAAATATGTTGACAAAGCTGGCAACAGGGTTTGTTGCAAGAGAAAGTTCCAGGCAGGGTTGGTATTAGTGTGGTATGTCCTGTGGTTGTTGGTAAGAATCATCCTGTGGTTAGATGGTTGTCTATAGGAGACTATGGGTCTGTCTCCCAGAGCCTCTCGGAGTGTAGTATCCTGTTCCATTATAGGTTGTAGTTTATTGATAATGTGTTGGATGGGTTTAAGTTGGGAGCTATAGGTGATGACAAGTGGTGTTCTATTGTTGGTTTTCCCAGGTCTGCCTTGAAGTAGATGGTTTCTGGGTATTCGTCTGGCTCTTTCAATTTGTTTTTTTATTTCTCCAGGTGGGTAATTGAGGTTTAAAAATGCTTGGTAGAGATCCTGAAGTTTCTGGTCCCTGTCATCTCTACCAAGCATTTTTTTGATTATATCACTCTGGTATATATGGTTGTTCCGATTTTCTTCCACATATTGATCTGAGGAAGTTGGTCTGGCCCACAAAAGCTCATCATCTAATAAACCATCTTGTTAGTCTTTAAAAGTCTACATAGTTCTGTCTTTTGTTTCAGCTAGACCAGACTAACACGGCTGCATCTCTATCAGTTTTCTGTTGATAGCCTCATGTCATTTGCCTCTGTTGGTGAAGACATGTCTTTTATCGCTGTTACAGTGTTCCTCATTTAAAATCAGAATTTGCCAAAATTTACTATAGGGCATGAAATGACTATGCTACCTCAGATAACACTATGTGCTAACTGATGGCAACTGATGAATATTCTAGTGTTTGGGAGAAGTAGGTATTAATGCAGGGCCAGCCCACAACATTTTGGCACCTGAGACGGGGAGTTCAAATGATGCCCCCATGTCCCCTCACTTGGGCCAAAACTTTGAAAGTTCTCAATTCTGCCTTCTTCCTGTTCTACTCCTCTTATGGTACTGTAGAGAGAATACACATGTACCAGCAGCAGACACAATTTTCTACATTCTGGGTCCTAGTGGCACCCCCCCACACACAGTCTGGCACCTGAGGCGGCCACCGCAGTTCGCCTCATGATAAGGTATTAACGGGACAATGTTAGATTGGAAGAAGGTCCGTAGTAGGGTCCCACAGGGATATATTCTGGAATTGGTGTTGTTTACTATCTTTAGTAATGATCCTGGATGTAGGAATGAGAGCATATTAATCAAATTTGCAGGTTATACAAAGTTGGTCAGGGGAAGGGTTGCAAATATTGTGAAAGACAGAACTAAAATTCAAAAGGATCTTGATAAATTAGAGAACTGGAGTATATCAAAATTCATCATGAACAAATGTAAGATCTACACTCAAGGAAGAAAAAAACAAATGCAAAAATACAGAATTTCTCTCTCTCACACACGCATATACACTCTGAATGCATAGGCACCTAACAATTTCTTAATGAATATTTATTATTTTGTATTGATGCTAAATCAATACGCAGTTGTTGATTATATATTAAAGGGACTTTTCTGTTATTCACAAGGGGGTCTAAAGCCTGCAGATACTATACAAAATGTAATCAATAGTTAGATTATGTACTGTGTAGCAATGTGAATTGAAGAAAAAGGCTGGATGAAATTTTCTGGTGATATTCCTAAATCCATCTTCTGAATGTCATTAACGTGCAACTGCAGAATGAGCTTTTAGAGTCAATGGTGAGGGATAATGCATTTTTTTTATGCTTTAACAATTATACTTTGGGCTGGGAGAAAAGTGCAGATGTTGGGATAAAGGGGGCACTGTGCAGAAGATAGGGGCAAAGCTCACACATTGCAGGACTAGTTGTAAAAGGTGCACAGCATGGGGGCCCAGGGGTTGGCCCATAAATGCAGGCACAGTGGGAGCAAGGCTTGGTGGGAGTGTGACTAGGTGCCAAGCTGAATGGTTTTCAGGGTGTGTGGAGGGTCCTGCACCTTGTTAATTATCCCTTGTTTTGGTATTTTTTCTTCCATGACAATTTCATTTTATATATGTATATTATATATGTGTGTGTGTGTGTTAGTAACTGGTGGGTGCCATGGTGGCAATGTACAAACATGCACATATGATGTGAACATTGGTGCACAAGGCAAAACTCATTACACTTATGGGTGGAAAAATATTAAAGGGAACACTGATCAACAGCTCCCAAACCAAAAAAGTTTCCCACCCCTCGTTTAAAACTAGATCCGAACAAAGAACATTTTCTGGGTAGAAGAATGGGTGAATTTCAGATGGTGTTAAACTTAGACTGAGTTATCATAAAAAAATGAATCAGTAAGACTGTGTCTAGCTCTTTATGCCTCCAACATATAATTTGGACAAAATGTAGTACAACCAGCAGCAAGAACTACAGGAAGGATGAAGACAGGTAATACACAAGCCCAAAATGCAATGCATTGATTGGATTTTGTAAGGGGATTGTAGTGTTGTGGTTTTCTATACTAAATTTTGGTTCTCATGATACTTTAGGTACAAGGCACTGCTGCAGTAACAAAACTGCTAATTGTACGAACTGCTACCAGTGTGAAGAGGAAGAGTAGTAGAAGATGTAGTAATGTTTGTCAATACCATTCATCTATGCGGAGACAAGGTGAGGAAGAATTTTTGGCTCAGATTCATGTAATTGCTTGTGTAAAAATACATGATATTTAGCACTTAGTTGCAGACAAATGAAACATTGGAAGTAGAATACTATTGGTGACATAGCAAAAACTGAAGATGGAAAAACTAAAGTATAATTGCCTCTCCACACCTGCTTCAGTCAAACACTAACTTTGGTCTGAACACAGAGGTAACTGAGGGCAATTCTACATTACTGAATAAGTTATCCAACAGGTCACTCAGAGGTGTGAAATCTCCCTTCCCCCCCCACCCCAGTAACACACGTTTTCCATTGGGGTTGTCAACAGGAAAGCACCTCCCACCAATATAGCTTCTGCATCTTACAGAATTAGAATAATTATACTAATTGGGGAGCATTCCCTCATAGGCATAGCAAGTCTTCACAAGACACTCTACAGCAGTACAGTAGCACTGATGCTGCATAGTAGTATAGATTTGCACTGAGTGAAAGGTGATGGCCAGCATTGAATGGAACAGACATAATGGCCTTTCCTGGCATTTATCTATGCATCTGCTTCCTAGCCACCCTTCTGTTTCAGCCATCAATGAAGGGGCAATCTGTATTCTGACAAATCTTAACTTTTGAGCAAATGACTTTTCAGTCTTAATTATACTTTTTAAAATTATGTTTTACATTTTAAAAAAGATCACACACATTTTATGTTGATCTGTAACAAACACCTTCCTCCATGAGTCATCAGTAGGGTTATGTTCCAGAGAGCAGCTAATAAAGCAGGAAACATTATACCAATAGAGGTTTACATGTGTAGGAGTAGCCCCATTTTAGACAGTCTAAGGACAAAAAAATTGTCAGACTGTGTAGTTACAGCTTGTCTGCCATGAGGGAGCAGCGTTCTACTCCCCAGCTTGTATAGTCTCTCAATGGGGAACGAGGCCTTATTCTCTTGCTTGTTTCTCTGCTGTCTTGAGTTTGACCTCCAGTGAAGTGCTG
Organism: Pelodiscus sinensis; assembly: GCF_052426305.1. Lineage (NCBI taxonomy): Eukaryota > Metazoa > Chordata > Testudines > Trionychidae > Pelodiscus > Pelodiscus sinensis. The sequence goes on along the minus strand of NC_143056.1, from coordinate 123,437,944 downwards.
AGGTAACATCAGGAAGCAATGCATGTGCAGTGTAATGTTGAGGGGTTTGGCAGGAAGTAAACAACAAACTATGCAAACCACACATGAAAACTGTGAAAATGACAATTACAAGGGACTTATAACCCATATCTAAGCACATCCCATGGTATTGACATGTAAACTGTCTATCCCCAAACCGGTTGCCAGTATAGGGCATACGAGGCACACTGGTTTCTATTAATCCCACAAATCACCAAAGTTTAGGCCAATTGAACTTGAATAGATTGTTTATGTAATATAGCTAATATAGTATTTTCTTCTTGCATACACAGCTACTGTTGGAAATACTGTGAAAACAGATGGTAGCAATCAGCATTCACTACGCCCAGATGCTGTAAGTTTAAAACATACCAAATATAAATCTGTTTTTGAAACAGGTACATTAAGAATACTGTACAAGACAGATACAACAATAATTTTCACTCTTTAGGAAATTATACTCATTTTTATATTTCTAAAAAAGCAGTCATTACAAATGTCTAAGTGTAAGCAGAAGAACAGGACAACATAAAAAGATTCTTGCCCTCTTTATATAGTGTAATAGATAGTCATTCCTTCATGCAGGCAAAGGCTGAGACATAGGTGTGCCCTAGGTCCCATGAGGAGCAGACTTCGGCTATCAGCTAAACTGAAGATCCTGTAGTAGAAATTCCCCAGCTTCAGATATTCCATTGTTGTATATATGGACAGGTGAAGAATTAAACTAATTATATAGTAAAAATGTTTAATGATACCGACAAACACCCCTTTAATATGCTTTTAACAAGTCTTAAAAATCTTGCTTATTTAAATCTTATTTCTTCCTTCTCGCAACTCCAAAAAACTCTTGATAATCTCTCTATATAAAAATACTTTTCCCGTGGGACAATGGAGTGACATCACCACGTCAGTCTGTCCCACCTGTCTCTTCCTTCCCCTTTCTCCAGTGCTCAGCTGCCACACTGCAGCCTCCCTCCTCCTCATTCCCCAGGGGCTAGGGGAAGCACATGGGGCCTGGTGAGACCCGGAACTGGCCCCGTCTCTGGTGGCCAGAGGGACAGTGTGGGGCCTGGCCTTGGAGCTCCCTTCCCTCCCCAGCAGCCAGGAGTGAGGAAGAGCCAGAGCTAGGGAGGGGAAATGGGGGGGGGGGAAGGGGCTCAGGGCCAGGGCAGCCTCAGATCTTGCCTGGCGGGGAGAGGCAGAGGACTCAGCCTGGGCCCTCCTGGCAGCCGGAAAGCAAGCCAGGCCTACCTTGGCCTGGTCCACTTACTGCCCCTCTCCCCTCATAACAGCCAGAGGGAGAGATCCAGACCAGCCAGTCTTGGCCCAGCCCAACCGCCCCCAGCAGCCAAAGAGAGCCGGTCCATCTGTGGCCTCAGCCTGGTCCAAGTCCCAGTGGCCAGAACGGGAGAGTCAGGGCTGGTCTGGGACAAACCAGACTTTCATAAGGTCCTTAATCTACCCATTCTTGCAGTGCTCTGCTCATGACAGGAAAAAGACAGTTTTGACAATGAATGCTGTTAACTTTGGGACTTACTAAAGAAGGAGCCACACCAATAAATGTTATAACAGAAAATGTGCCAGCTTCTGAATGATATAGGTGACAGTAGATACTAGCTAAGGTGGTACCCCTATAGCCATCCTGGAGTCTTTCAAAATCCATGGATCCAAAATATGCATATCAGCATATAATTTACCACTTTTGCTCATAAGGTCCTTGTTCAAATCACTAACTACATGGCAGGGAATAAGAATCTCAGATTCCTTATTTTTTCCAATTTGCTGGGTTTTCTTCCTCAAGCTATGCTAAGTGAATATTCCTCCTAAACAAAACACTTTCAGACTAAAGAACTGCATTTTGATGACCTTCCAAACATAGTTCAGTACTTGCTTTTTCCCCAGTGATTTTTGTGAAGGGCAGAAAATATATGGTTTCCTGGAGGCAAGGATGTTTAAGTGCTAGGAATTGATCTATAGGAACTAGTTTTCCAATTTAATATGCTGAATTGCAGTTTAGGGGTGGAGGGTGCGACAGCCACAGAACTGGATGAAGCGTTATTAGTTATATTTTTGTTTCAAATTACAGAAAGGCCATATAGTGCGTGTCATTTCAATTCAAATAATGCAAGAAGTATTTTTAAAATAATTGCACTCTTCATACAGGACACTGATGTGTTAACTCCAGGACAGTCCATCAGTGTGTCAGTCTTGTGAAGGGTAAAAGTGCACCAGTATCATCCACCACCACAGGAGAAAGTTGTGGAAGCAGAAGAGGTTAGAGTCTATTAGAACCAAATACCCTAATGTTATTTTTTTTAATATAAGTGATTTCCATTTTTATTGTGAAATCTAGTTTGTTCAGATGCATCTCCTTTAGCATTCTATACAAGTTTCATTACAGAATTGAATTTTCCTTAGAATAGAGTAGCATTAGCAGTACAGAATTTACAAAGCTATATTTATACTTTGCTAGTAAACCTTTCAAAGCTATCAAAATGTTTCAGATGTTTTTAGTCTATATGTAACTGACACCATATAACGATATTAAAATTTTTAAGAAATAAGTTTGTACACAGCACCTCATTTGCACAAAGCACTTATTTGCAGTAACCTAGACCCATACTGTGCCTTAGTGGCAGTTGGTAAAAGGATTGTTTTCTGATATTATCAAGAAGCCATCTCAGTGGCTCTGAAGGCTACACAGATCTGTTGAAAGTCTTTCCTACATTACTGCAGGACAATATCAGTCAATGGGAGAACTTCATAATGAAAGCAAAATTCAAAACCTACTTAATCAGTAACAAGAAAAGTTAAACTTGTATTAGCCCGTAATGCATTTGGGTTATCACAAGGCAGCAATGGTAGTTGAATTTTTGTTTCTAGATAAGATTAGATATAGAGGGAACAGAGAAGGGGACCGAAGACAGAATGCTAGGTACAGCCAAAAGAACAAAAAAGTGTAAGCTATTTTATCAATTGGAGGCTGTTCTGACAATAGATGTTTGGAGAAGCCACGCTTCTGAGAGGGCTGAAGAGAACTGCATGGTTTTGCATATCCTCTCACTCTGGTTCATCACACATTGAAGGATGGGCTGCAGTGATTCTAACTGTTCTGAAACTGCTACGGCAACTGCTCTGAATACTACTGAAGATTCACTAAGGAGAATTTAGAATACCCTGGTTTTAACCTCTAAAACTGAAAGAGCCTCAAATTGAGATTATGACCAGGTAAGAAAAGAGGCACTTACATATGCAGACTTAGAGTAGAAAATGTGTTGAAGACATGCTTCTGTTCTGAGCAAAGCTCGTTCCCTTACTTCTTTTTTTGTGTGTGCGCGCGCGCGCCAGTAGAGAACAAGGAATAAGTATTGACAGGAAATATGTTTGTAATAAAAATCTTTACAAAAGCAAGAGAATATTCCTTTGCTGCTTTGTACTGTCAGAGACACAGTGTTCTAGGGCAGCAATGCAATGGGCTATTTTCCAAAGAATTTACAACATAAATTACCTTCTACAATGTTACGGTACCCATCTATCATGGAACAGATATCTCCAGAGAGAAGCTTGATTATCTCATCTTTCAGATCCTAATTCAGCAAGATACTTTAACATGCAATTTAGTTCCCACTGAAGTAAGGGCCTAAGGCTTCATCCAGCAACTAACCAAGGCTAAAAACTCTTCATTGGATCAGGAATCAGAAAGACAGTATGACTGCAGCTCAAAAACCCAACCCCTATAAGTTATTATAGCTCATGCTTATAGATTGGGTTTTGGAAAGCTGCAGCCTGACTTCATTCTTAGATAATCCTAAGAGTTGAAGCTCTGAAAAAGCATCTGAATCAGCAGTAGGCTGCCTAATTCAGAAACAGACAAAGTAAGGAAATTTCCTGTTGGGAGTAAATACCTTCTACCAGAAAAAAGCCTCATCTTTTAATTTTACTTTATACTACTACTGTCTTTCACAGTAGTTTACAGTGCCAACTGTCAAGCCTTTGGCACTCCCACAAAAGCAGCACTGTTAGGCAATACTCTGTGGTAATTGAGTGATATTTCAAACTTTGCTTTAATCTAAAAACTAAACTCTCAATACAGATGATACAGAGATTTTTAAAAAAGCAAATTAAAAATAGTTACAAATATTTACCAAAAAATCTCAATCAGTACTTACAGTATGATTAAGATGGAGCCCATTCAAATTATCACGTGAGGTAGTCTTAAACCTCACTTATCTAAGCAAAGGAACATGCAGACATGTTTCAAATCACATTTTATCTTCATAATCCCTGTAAACACCCCACCTTGTGGCAAAACACTCCTCCACCTCCATGTGGTTGCATGTCTCTTTGCTTGATAGGGAAGAAGTAGTCACTAAAAAACAAATAGTGTACCGGCCCCCCCATCCCCCAAGAGTGAGCCATGCCTGGAATCCAGCTTTGACCAACAGCTTGAGCTTGGAGCCAAAGTTGGTGGTTTTGGTACTGAGATAACTGGATCAGTAATAATCCCAAAAATGGAACAAAGATAAATTTAGCAGATATCCCATCTTAAAGTATTGCGTTCAAAATACTCTGAAACCATCATGTGAAACTTATTCAGGACTGCTTACTTTGAAGTAAGATTAAAGTCAGAATATTCCATTTTATAGAAAGTGTATTTTTTTAAATAAGAGTGGGTTCACCCTGCATCATTTATGCACAAACAAGCAACACTGGTTGGCCTTTTTTACTCTGCATATTATTGCGGTTTGCCTTTGTTTTCACCAGATGGCTCAAGTAATTTCTTGGGGTTTGCTACTTGGAATCTCTCTATGGAGATTATGTATGAAATGCAAGACAAGAACTAACGGAAATCCCATTATACATTTTTTTTTATTTCTGTATGCAATGTAATGTTTAGGCACGTTGCTTGGGACACTTTCTAAAATAAATCATTGGCCATTGTTTAGAGTATCCTTTTGGCTTTAAATACTGGTTAGGAAAACAAAACAATGTAAAAATAAATGACTATAACTTCCTATTACAGAAATAAAAATGGATTTGCATCTAAAAGTGCAAGAGGTGAAGTACTTTAACCCTTTCACCAGACAATGTGGCAATATACAATATATTGCTTCTGTTTGTTTGAGAAGGCTGTTGGAATTTTATACCGACATAGAAAATTATAAATTATACAGAATTAGTTTCCATAATCATTATATATACAAACCAGCAGAGGAAAAAACTGGTTTAGAACTTACAAATGAAAGCCTCACACAGATCAATACAGTGAAAGTAACAATTAACATGCTCAGGTGCCAAATTTTGATTTGTACTTTAAAAATACTAGGTTTTTAAAATGCATGTACTGTAATTACATTAGCAGAACAGGCATTTCACTTAGTTGACTTGTCTAACAGGATTATGGTGTTTTAAATCTAAAATGTTCAATTGTATGTTTGGTATATTAAAGTAAATCTTAGTGAATGGGTTCAAAGATAGGTGAATCACTTTAAAAAACACAACAAGCCATGTGCACTTCAAATATTCTAGTGTTTCACCTGTAAGGTATTGTTTCAAGCAAACAAGACTAACAGAACATATGGCTTTACAGCAACATCAATTTGTCACCTAAGTTGTAGTAATAAATATTTAAAATCTCTACCAATAGACTTACATTTTTGATCTGTTTTAAACAATACAGAAAACAATTACCAATTAAAAACTGTTGTAAAATGCGGAACACCAAAAATTCTTATTTAAATCACTTTTGTAAGCTAAAACAACCAAAATAACATTTATGGGGCATTTCAGTTCTACAATTCTTTGCCAACCTGGAAGAAACATGAATTTTTTTTAAACAAGGTGAAAAATGTATGAAAACTGCTAAATACTTTGGTCACACTAATTGTCAAATAGTTATGTCTCAAATACATTAGATTTGTGTATTCTTTTTTATAAAACTATTCTTACAGCCATTTTAACTATAGTATCACTACTATCATTACCTGGGTGGCAAGAGCTTATTTCACAGGTCACCCATTATTTAGAACAATACATATAAACATACGCAAAAAGTATTGGTATTTCTGAATGTGCAATATTTTTTACACTTATGAATTTCTGTACAATGTCTTAAAATCTAGAATATAAATGTTGCTGGTCCTGATCCCTTGCGAAATTAGTGCAGCAGTGACTGGCTTTGACAGGCTCTAGATGAAATCCTTGAGAAACACTAAAACCCCTGGGTATCAGTTCGTGTTCTTCAGCCAACAGCAGCAGACATCACATATCATACAGGGCCATTAACAGTTGCTTCTCCTAAAAGGGTTTGTTGATCAGTCCTAAGAAATCAAAAAGAGGGTGTAAGTGTATTAAAAAACCAATGCACCTGTATAATCGTCACAATCAAGGGTAAAAGCAAGCAAATGAACGTCTAATGACTTGTTTAAATCATATTAATTTAAAATTGGGGTCATGGAAAAGAGCAAGTGTGTCCATAAAACAAAATGAAAAACCCTGCTATGTCCTTTTTCATTTTCTTATTAACAGAAGCAGATTGACAGCTTTACTACAGTTAAGGTTAAAACCAGCTCTCTTGTTTAAAGCTGACTTTTTTTTAATGGCTACAAAATCCCTTTGGGGGACATCAAATTAGAAACATTACTACAAAAACTTTATTTCTTTGGTTATGTACATGAAAAGGCTTGTACACCTGTTTATGCCCTTAGTGGAGTATATGGAACATGTACAGAGTAAGAGGCTAACTGTCTGGAAAACTCTACATCACAAGATCTGGGCTGTGGTAATCTGTTAGACACAGAATCTGAACACCAACCAGGGAAGAACTCTGACATTTAAAAAAAAAAGTACATTTCTCCAATCTGCCTCTATCAAAGGGGAAATGTAATCAGCGCACACCAGATCACTCGTGAGGTGCTGAAGCTAGTTTCTGAAAAGAAACCACACAAGCTAATACTCATCAGGAAGGGAAAGTGATTAAGGGTTGCAGAGGAGGTGGGAACAGGAAGCAAGAGGACATTGATGAGACACTGGGACACGAGTGATGGAAGTGACAAGAAGATGGATGAGGAGGGCAGGGACAGTGTATGCTCATTACAATCTGCAGAGCTCCAGCATGTCAATAGGGTATGACGCACACACACCCTCCCCTTGGCCAGGTTTGGTGCTTGCTTTTCTGGGGGATTGAGCTCAGTCCTCTGTAAAGCTGGGATTCAGAGTCCATTCTGGAAATGTATGAGCCCTCAAACCCTATGCCTTCATGGGTCTGACAGAATGTGGGACTTCCTTCCCACCCCCAGCCAGGTTCTAGCAGAGTTTGCCTTTCAGGGGTATCTGAGTATCCCCTAATCCCCCACTCCACTGAGAGCCAGAATTGGAGGAAGCCCTGACTCCTTCTGGCTGGGAAGCTTACAACAACAGGCATGCCCCTAAGCATGCACCATGGAAAACTTCTGGTACTAGGGTGAGGAGCTAAGAATAGGTAAAACTGATGCATCACAAAGTCTCCCTAGGAGTTTAGGAAAGCTCACTGCTATGAACAGAACAATTCACACACCCCAGAGCCATTGTTTCAAGTTGCACTCATCTTCATTGAGCATTCACTTTCTGTTGAGAACATCTCATTGAAACAAATGGGCCACCAATCTGAGCCTGCAACTCTGAAGTCAGAAACTCACCTTAGGTGAAATCTAAGGGTATGTCCACATGTACATGTTGGCAGTAGTACTGATGCAGCTGCAGGATGCCTAATGAAGGTGTTCTATGCTCACTGACGGGACATATCTCCAACCAGCATAATATAACCACCTCCACAAACAGCAGAAACTATGTTTTAAGTAGACGCTCTACCAGCAATACAGCACTGTGCATATAAGCACTTATACTGATGCAATTTAAGTCACTTTGGGGAATGGCGTATTCACATCCCTTAGCAGCATATGCCTAAGGCCATGTCTGCACAAGAAACACTATAGTGGAACAGCTACTGCTGCTGCTGCACTATTATAATGCAGGGACTCAAGCAACAGAACAGATTTTTTCATTGCTGTATTAATGCCACCTCTCAAAGGCAATAACTAACACAACCCAAGAATTCTTCTGCCTGCCTGATAACAGGGCTTGTGTCAGCATCACTTCCTGTGCAACGCAGTTAAATTTTCACAGCCCTGAGCACCACAATTAGATGGACTGTGCACTGTAGACCAGGCGTAAGATTCACCTGTAAATAGCTGGGTAAAAAAATGCCACTTCAATTTTCCTTTTTTTGAAAATATATAAGAAATGTGGTGAGTACAGCAGAATATGCAGAAGGCACATGAGTTATTTTTTAAATAAAAACAAATTATACAGGCATGTGCTTGTTGGGAAGGGAGATTAATGTCACCAAATCTTGAACCACTAAGGGAAAAGAGGGTTGGGTCTGCAGTGAGGAACAGAGGAATTCTGGGATGGGGACAAATGGAAACTGATGGTGAGGTAAGGAGGAGGGTTCAGGTAAAGGGGAGGGGACAGGAGAAGACAGGAGGGATTGGCCAATGAGGTAGCAGAAAGTCAGGGTAGAGAGATAGGAGGGCCTAATGGCCTTGAATTCTTCTCATGTCCCCTGCTACTCTTGGTGGGGCCTGACTCCTCCTCTCTGCCTCTCCATTTGAGCTGGGATGGGAAGAATGAAGGCAATAAATTGAAACACCTTAAATCCAGAAAATAATTAAGATACATATCTCTGGGTGGGGCTGTCATGATCATGAGGGTTAGCCAGCAGCCTGGGAACTAAGGGGTTAACCTTACCTAAGTCAGGTAGATTCACCCAATAGGAATGTAGGTAGGAATTTCAAACTGGGACAAAGGAATTTTTGATTTTTCCCTCCTTTGTCCTGGGCAGTTCTCTCTCCATCTACTGAGGGGGGCAGAAAGAATGTCTGCCTCCAAGAATAGACTCTTCACTCTTCTGTAAGTAGGGTAAAGTTTAGATAAATCCATTTTACGGTTTGGGAAATGGGATCTGATGTCTGTACATTTAAAAATGTTTTTTGCTCTCTTTTGTAACTAAGCTCCTGGCCTATGGTGGGTTTCTCCTCCATGAGTATATTACTTGGTTATTTTTCTATCTAGTCATTATGCTTGCAACAGGAATACTGTACTGATAATAAACGTTCTTTTTTATTTTCTTAACCTGGCATTGGTTAATTTGTGTGTCCTGGTTTGTACTTTAGGGTTGAGATTTCCCAAGGGATCTCTCCCCTGATTTTCTTATCAATTCTTGGGTGGTGGCAGTGGGATTTTATCCCCAAAATCTAGGTTAAGATTTTGGGGGAAGAGTTTTATACCAAAGCCTGGAAGATAAGGTTTTGGGGTACTTTTGCTGGTCCCCACTCCCACATTTATCATGCCAGAGTGGGGAAGGAGCCATACAGGGGCAAAGGGAATGGCCTGAGCATAATGCAGGGAGAGGCAGACTGGGTGAACCTGTAACACAACAAGTAAAGCCTGGCTAAAAAGGGGGCAGGAATCTTAGCTGGAGGAGGTTAGTGGCAATGAGGGACCCAGCTCATGCAACAGCGTGGGATACATAACCAGTGTTGCATGTGGCCCTTGACTAAGCTTCTGCCTGTGATATCTGCATGCATCTGCATAGGGCAGGAGGCACCAAAGAGCAACTTTTCTTACCTATATATATTAACTATCATGATAGCTAATGATCTAATGGGATTTGGTAGGTGAAGAAGGGAAAGTGGACAGACATGAAAAATGATGGGAAAGGCTACATGTTGCAGGTATTGGTAGAACTGGATGTGGAAACACACACCACACTTCTGGAGGCTTAAAGTTACTGTAACAACCATATATTAAACTATTATCCCCATTCCACAACAATAAAATGTACAGGAGTGGAAAGGACCACTGAGGAATCATAAAGCAACTCTTTGGCCTAGAGGAAAGATCATTGGACTGGAACTATTTCTAGCACTGCCATTGGCCTTCTGGTGACCATGGGCAACTCGCTTTATCACTTTGTTTCAGCTTCCCCATCTGTAAAGTGGTACAAAGATAAAGTTATTTGAGATCTACTGATGAAAAGCATGATATAAAAGCTAAGTCTTCTGATGGCCCTGCTACAAGCATAACCTACACAATTCTGGAATAAAGTGTTGCTGACTGGAACCTCAATGTACACCTGCACCTCCTTCCTTTGATATTACTCATTGGGAGAGAGGCAGAGGAGGTGTCTGTCAGATCCGGATCATAATCATACTTCCGTGACACTCCTCAAACTAATCCCCAGATATCACAACTCTTCCAGGCTCCTCCATTTCATTTCTTTACTAGAAGATTGCTCTGGTCCTTAACTCAGTTTGTTTTTTGGAAAATAAAACGAGCATGTCCATGTTTCATTTAAATCATTGCTCTGCAGTGGGACAGGCGCTGAGGGATTCAGTATGCAGGCTGCCCTGGGAAGAGAGGACTACCCCAGCCCTCTCTCACCGGAGTAGCTTGGGGCCAGGGGAGAAGTGCCTCTCAGTGGCTGCTGTAGCTCCACCAGGCACAGGTAGAGGAGGGGTGTATGTCCCTCTGGCTGGGGCAGGTCCAGGTTCATCCACCCCCTGCATGTCTCAGCCAGAGTGAGGAATGTAGCAAACTCTGCACTTCCCCTTTCTTCCTGACAAAGGGGAACAGCCAGTAACGTTCCTGTAGGAATCAGTGAGGACGTGGGGGAACTGGGCTGTGCCGGATGGGGATGTGTCCCCCCCAGCCAGCCCCTTTTACAGCAGCCTACTGATTTTTTTTTTTTTTTTGGTATGAGAAACAATCCCATTCCAGGGACATCCCATTTACTTGGCACAACCAAATCCTGACCTTGCTTTAAGTTATGATAAGAGGCACAAAGAAACTCTCTCAGGGTATGTCTACACTACCCCGCTAGTTCGAACTAGCGGGGTAATGTATGCATACCGCACTTGCTAATGAAGCCCGGGATTTGAATTTCCCGGGCTTCATTAGCATAAGCGGGGAGCCGCCATTTTTAAATCCCCGCTGCTTCGAACCCCGTGTAGCGCGGCTACACGGGGCTCGAACTAGGTAGTTCGGACTAGGGTCCTATTCCGAACTACCGGTACTCCTCGTGAAACGAGGTGTACCGGTAGTTCGGAATAGGCACCCTAGTCCGAACTACCTAGTTCGAGCCCCGTGTAGCCGCGCTACACGGGGTTCGAAGCAGCGGGGATTTAAAAATGGCGGCTCCCCGCTTATGCTAATGAAGCCCGGGAAATTCAAATCCCGGGCTTCATTAGCAAGTGCGGTATGCATACATTACCCTCCTAGTTCGAACTAGGAGGGTAGTGTAGACATACCCTGAAATATACAGTAGACTGTTCAACAGATGCATGGAGTGCAGGTGGAGTCCATGCAAATAATTTGCAGTGGCTACTGCTCTGCTGCCTACTGCAGCTGGCAGAGTTAGCTTAAATAAATGCCCCTGCAACCTTATTTCCTTGTTGTCAGAAGTCTGAGTTTTCCTTAACTCAACATTCTGAAAAGCACAAGCAATTTACTGAGTAACCTTAAATCTTCATTAACAAAGTTCTTGCCATTTAACTATTCCCACTTACTGATTACATTCAGCACTTTAATGAAGATGACCAATGAAGTAATCACAGCTAATCGAGCTATATTTGGTCTCTAACAAAATACAACACATTTGAGTCAGTGATGGAATACACCTTGTGATAGTAATATTTTAAAGTTTAACATCTTCTCACAAAGTGTGTTACTATTTTCTTTAGGGAGTTCCTCTTCTTATTCTGTACTACATATAGTAGTGTCAGCTTGCTGAAAATAATACTTAAGTACATCGCATATCAATTTTTGTATATACAAGTAAATATTTGCAGAGTCAGGAAAATAAATAAATGCGATGTTTTTAAAAAATTGCCCTGGGTGCTAATCTAATCTAGGTGCTGCTACTTTAAGAGCATTCTGAATCTCATTCAGTCTTTTACCATGAAAGCATCAGGAACACTTGGGGGAAGGCGGGAAAAAGTGAAAAGCAAAGAGCAATATAAATATGCTCATTATTATGTTGAACAGTTTTAGTGAAAACTCTCTCCCAGCTAGTTCAGGCAATACAAATGGAAGGGAACTCTTCATATGATTCTAAGCAACACCACCTGTTTCTAAACTGAACATGTACTTAAAGGAAACCCAACTCCACTTTCATCCAGTGCAACAAGCTAATTCACTGGTGCACGTCAAGATTTTTTTTTTTTTTAAGAAAAGATATTCTGAACTGCACACAAAGAAAAATTACCTGGAATGCTTGTTCTCTGATGGTGTACAATCACAGAGAAGCCACACTCTTGGGTCCGTGCTCTACATGCACATGACCAGCAGGAGTCCCCTAGCTAAGTCTTTGGCTGCCAATCACTAAAAACACTTTTTAAAAAAATATATATATTAGATCAGAGACAAACAGCACTAGACAGAAAATTATCAACTTTTCAGGAAAAACCTGATATATAAAAAAGAAAGACGCTAGGGTAGCAAGAGTCTGTTCTATACAGCCATCACAACTGTAGCAGTGAACTCCTTTACTAACTGTCTGAAGTAAACTCACCACTGGGACCTTTTGGGGCACTTTGGGACTCCTAGCACAAACCTGTCTATTAGCTTGGGAGCCAAGACTTACCTTTGGGACTCCTACAAATCATACATGCATGGAGCCCCAAAAGCGGGGACGGGTCTATCTGCATATTTATATTGAACTTATGAGGAATCTGGTAAAAATCTACTGTGACAGCCACCTTATTTTAAAATATTTTCTCTTATTTTAAAATACTTTCTCTGCCCATTTTAAGATTTGTCAAGCAAAAAACAAAGGATTTCTAAAAACATAACATTTATTGAAATCAGGAACAATGAAAAGAATTGCTAGCTTTGAGAGCCCTCTTCTGGTTTATAGTAGTAATTCTTCATTCTAAGGCAAATACTGTACATCTTGGCAAATATCTGATATGCACAGCAAGACTTTTCTTTTTCTTTAAATGGAGCACTTGAGTATTACGGTATTTACAACTTTTACATTTCTTTGATTTCCAATTGTTTACCTTAAAAGTTTTGAACATTTTATCTACTAAGGGTGTTTGCAAACATCAGATAACTGAGGTATTAAAAAAACCTATAGCAGGGTATTAAAAAAACTCTTCATGTGTTACTCTTCTTATATAAAGTATTTATAAAAGGTAACTGTCAGAAAATGAGGCTGTGGGAAATAATGGATTTCAGTGTTTCCCACCACAATTTAAAAGTGAAATATATCAATATTTAAGCAGATTTTTTTCCAACTGTGTCTTATAAAAGTTCATGCCCCAAATCACAAGAGATGGGAAAAATAATATTAAAAAAATTCAGATTTAGTAATATCACTATTAAAATATGCACAACGAGAAACAAGTCTCGAACCAGAAGACACATGAACAGCGTTTATTTTCATAAATTTGTCTCACAATTTTCTTGTGCAGAAAAAAGCTAATCAATAGGAACATATATTTTATAAAAAAGAATGCACATTTGAGGTTTTATATAATGTACATGAGGGTGTCTATATATTATATATGAAAGCTGCAGCCAGTTTCTGGTGACTGTGGCAAATGCAGAAATTACATGTTCTACTAATGTTTTAAAGTCTATGAAAAAACAACACTCATTTAATGAGTTAAAATATTTATATATCAAAACTCTGGCTGAATGACTAAGTACAAATAGTCTAGCAGCACTGTAAAGACTAACAAAACATGTAGATGGTACCATGAGCTTTCGTGGGTACCACCCACTTCTTCAGATGAATGGAGCATTAAAATTCCAGATTCAAGACTTTTAATGGTACCATCTACACGTTTTGTTAGTCTTTACAGTGCTGCTAGATTATTCATTCTTTAAGTTTTTCCTATTTAAAAGTAATTATAAAGAGCAACAACAAGCAAATCAGAACCTTCTTTCTCTGAGGATTACATGGCTAGCAAACCTCAGCAATGTGAGGGAGAAAGAAGCCACTACTCTCAAAGCTCGCCACTACTGCTATACAGTTCTGACACCAAAGGAGAGCAGATAAGTTACCTAAGCTTCCAACTTTGAAGGCTTCAATATCTGAGATATAGGGGAGAGGATTGTTCTAGGAGGGGTGGGTAAGATTCTGTGGCCAGTACTGTGCAGGGGGTCAGACTAGATGATCATAATGGTCCCTTCTGACCTTAAAGTCTATGAGTCTATAACTTTTATTTGCTTTTTAGCTAGTCTTGTACTTTTTCCTTCCTTGCCCAGAGTGTAAATAGTTTGGGCACCATTGTGGGTTCGGAGAACAAAATGCATCCTTGGCATTATCAACATGGAATCTGTGGCAATCAAGGATGGTGAACCTGTGGGATTCCAACATTATTATATGCAATGGCTGCGTCTACACTGGCCCCTTTTCTGAAAGGGGCATGCTAATTTTAAACTTCAGAATAGGGAAATCCACGGGGGATTTAAATATCCCCCGCGGGATTTAAATAAAGATGTCCGACACCGCTTTGAAGTAGGAATAAGAGATCCTCCGGAACAGGGCTTTATTCCAGAGAATCGGGCCAGTCTAGACGCTCTTTTCCGGCTTTTCTACAAGCCGGAAAAAGCGGTGGACATCTTTATTTAAATCCCGCGGGGGATATTTAAATCCCCCGCGGATTTCCCTATTCTGAAGTTTAAAATTAGCATGCCCCTTTCAGAAAAGGGGCCAGTGTAGACGTAGCCAATGGGTTTATCTGCTTCTGTAGTAAACTGACAAGCTTTTTGTCTGCAGTTATATTGACTATGAGGCACTTAAGATTCTTTTCATCCTATTACTTAACAGATCACATTTGTCATTTTCATGGTTTGTATTGCATCATGGAACATATGGGGACGAGGTGGGCTGGAATAGATTTAGAGTATCAGGTCTTGACTGTGGCACCCCAGGAGTGACACTTCCGTGAGGTATATATATTTGATGCTGCTGGCCCCATGTCCTCTCTCAGTTCCTCTTTGCCAGCAATTCTATGTGGAGGAGGGCAGAAAATAGGGATCTTAAATGGCGATTAATTTGCGAATCGAGTAGTTGGTGGAATTTCCATTGACTACTCGACTAGTTAAGGGAGGGCAGTTAACACATTAACTTCCAGCTTAGGCTGGTTCTCACCACAACTCACAGCTGCCGCTCTGCAATCTTAAAGAGACAGAGGAGCAAGCACGCAAAGACACTGGCTCAATTTCTGGTCCCCCACAAGGTCTCAGGACAACCATCCCCCGCGCTGCCATTCTGCATTCTGAAAGGGACAGAGCAGCTCATCCCACAGGTCTCAGCATAAATCCTCCCCCCCTGCTCCCCTCTCTCCCCTCCGCTGCCTTGTGCACAAGGGACAGGGGAGCCAGCAGCGAGAGCAGGTTTGTTCAATGCGTTAGACTAGTGGTCCCCAACACGGTGCCCGCGGGGGCATTCGTGTGCGCCCGCCAAGTGCTCGGGGCTGGCCTGGCCCTGGGCATGTGGCGCATGCATGGTGCCGGAGCCAGCCCCGGGCGCATGGTGAGCGCCGCGAATTGGCCGCTCGCGCCCCGGGCGCTTGGCACTTGGGGGGGGGGGGCTGGCCCCGGGCGCGCGGCTCTTGGAGGCGGCCCCGCCCCCAGGCGCACGGCTCTTGGTGCCCGGCAAAGGTTGGGGACCACTGTGTTAGACCTACACACTGCAAATGCTGAAGACCAGAGCCCTGGGGGAAAAAAGGCAACACTTTCTTGGTTTCCCTGAATTTCACAAAGAAAGTCACAGTAGGCAACTAGGTAACCTTTCCCTCCCTCCAAAGGAAACAGAGCACACACACTGCAGCGGAGATTGCTTCCCAGCTTGAAAGACCTTGTAATGTGAAAACAAACAACAAATAGTCTGGTAGCATTTCAAAGACTAACAAAACATGTAGATGGTATCATGAGCTTTATGGGCACAACCCACTTCTTGGAGTATTACAAGTCCAGACCCAAGAATAAATAAGGGGAGAAGGGGGAGTGAATTGGATTGTTCAAGTTACAAGAGGGTGATAAGAACAATTTTCACCTCTATAAGAACTAAACAAACAAACAATGGGTGAAGTCATTAGGAAGAATCAAACTTGTAAATGAGTTAAGTTCCAACCCTTCCCTGTATATCAGCCCCCTGCCAACTCTGTCCACACATCTACACAAGTGACTTCATCACTTGCCCCAACCACAACATCAAGGGCTCATTTAACTGTACATCCACTAATGTGATCTAAGCCATCAAATGTTAGCAATGCCCCACTGCCATGTATATTGGCTCAACTAGACAGTGTGTACAGGAAAGAATTAATGGACACAAATCAGATATTTGAAAAGGCAACACACAGAAACCTGTTGGAGAACACTTTAACCTGCCCAGGCATTCATTCATGGATCTCAAAGTCACAGTGTTGTTTCAGGCCAATTCCACAAGCCAATACACAGGGAAGGGTTAGAACTTAACTTCATTTACAAGTTTGATTCTTATCAGAGAGGAATGAATGAAGATATTGGCTGGCTCTCACACTACCTTCCACATCCTAATGACTTAATGAACCAACCGGTGCTTAGAGATTCAAATTGCTCTTATCAGCCTCTTGTAACTTGAATAATCCAATTCACAATTTTTTCCCTTTTCCCCCCATTTATTTTTGGACCTGGACTTCTAATACTCCAGTCATCTCAGGAAGTGGGTTGTAACCATGAAAGCTCATGATACCCATACATGTTTTGTTAGTCTTTAAGGTGCTGCTAAACTATTTGTTGTTTAAGTTTTTCTAGTGACAGACGAACTCAGCTACCCCTCAGAAACATGAAATGTAAATAAGGTCTTCATCCTGCAAATGTGAATCCCAGCTGTGCTTGAGCTTCAGGGGGTAGCCAAGTTAGTCTGTTACAGAAAAAAAAAACCAAATGCTCCGGTAGCACTTTATAGACTAACAAAACATGTAGATGGTGATCATGAGCTTTGTGGGCACAGCTCACTTCTACTTTACTTATGAGTCACGGAGGCACACTGTAGAATAGTGATAGAAATGTAGCAGTGTTAGTCTGGGGTAGCTGAAGCAAAATGCAGGACAATGTAGCACTTTAAAGACTAACAAGATGGTTTATTAGATGATGAGCTTTCGTGGGCCACAATTGTATCCTTTGGTATATATGGTTGTGACTATTTTCTTCCACTATTTGATCTGAGGAAGTGGGTCTGGCCCACGAAAGCTCATCATCTAATAAACCATCTTGTTAGTCTTTAAGGAGGCACACTGTGTGACTCACACTGAAGAATCAAGGAACTACACTAGAAAACAAAGACCTGGCACGCACCCCTAATTACTTTTGAAGCCTGTCCTTGTCCCCAAACAAACTGTAAAATCTAATGGCAGTCACTTGCCTGGAACCCAACAGAAATGGTTGAGAACAGACAACTCTCCTAGTCACGGAATCACTGTAGCCTGAGAGCTGGGGCTCAGTTGGATGTGTCAGGTTACAAATACTTGGATTCCTTTTTAAAAAGACACTCTGGTTACTGGAGTTCTTGTCCAGCCAGAACTTGCTTTCTCTTCTCTCAGTCCCCTCTCTGCCCCCAGCCCTCTGGGGCTCAAAAGGGAATCCCACTCCCTTCTTGTAATGCCCAGTGCAAATGGAGATCAGATTTTTGCTCTTCCCCCCGCCCCCCTCAGGTGGGCTGAAATTGAGGTGTACTGTCCTCTACCTGCTACCTTAGCACAGTTGCAGCTCTCACTTCCAGTCTCTCCCAGTCCCCCGCCAGCCCAGCTGGGGCTGCATGGAATGGAATGCTCCTCTGCTGGTATAGCAACAGGGACTTCCCTTGGCTGTCAGGCTGGAATGCTACAGGTGGACAACCAGGATTGAGCCACCATCTGTGCACACAGACTCCCCTGTACCTAATAACGCAGAGCAGCAAGGGGAGGCTTGTGCTGAGACCCATGGGACTGGCTGTTCTGTCCCTTTCAGAATGCAGAGTGGCAGCACAGGGGAGGGTTGTCCTGTGACCCAGTGTGGGACCAGAGATTAAGCCAACGTCTTTGCGTGCTGGCTCCTCTGTCCCTTTAAAAGAGGCAGTGCGGCAGCAGGGGGAGACTGAGTAGACGACAGTGCTACCCAATAAGCAGGAGCTTATCGGCTATTTGTTCATATCCTTAGCAGGAAATTGAACATACATGAACAATGTATATTGAAAAAGTTACAAAAGGTAGGCAACTGTTTTTTCTTCAAATGCTTGCTCATGTTGATTCCATTCTAGATGACTTACAAACAGTATCCAAGGAGGTGGGCTCAGTTCATAGCTTGGAGACTTGCAGTACTGCGCTGCCAAAGCCAGTATTATTCTGGGCTGGCTGAGTCAGTGCACAGGGGGATATAAGGTATGGACAGATGGCTGCTCTACAGATATCCTGAACAGACACATGGGCCAAAAAGGCTGCAGAGGCGGCACCTTCATTTGGTCATAGCAGAACTGAATTAAGGCTGTGATCCAAGAAGAAATTTTTTGTATGGATACAGCATGTGGCAAACTGTTTGCACTTCACCACTCTGCCCTGATGGAGGGCTTACTACTCTCCAAGAGACTGTGCTGCACCTCAGTCAAATGCTGCTGTTGGTGCATGTTCAGCCATGCATTACCAAGCCATCAGACCTAACACTGCCCTGTCCTGTTTGATCTTTTTGAGATCTTTTTTTCTTGGGAAGAAAGAGCAGCTGGGGGAAGGCATATACTAGGGCCTCCAACCATCGAAGCAGAAAAATGTCCAACAGTGGATCCCTGTTGTACACTTTTCAGGCTCGCAATGAAGTCTCCCATGGCCCAGAACCAAGCCTCGGGGAAGACGAACCTAGCACACATGGCACTGAGGACTGCTCCAATGAATTGTGTGTACTGTGTTTAGGGTTGACTTTGTGTCATATAATATGCTAGGTCACAGCAGGGAAAACATACCAGGTCAAGATGCCTCCACACCTGGCCTACAGACCGGCCTTTTCTAATCAAGAAAGTATAGATATATCTGGACTCTTTAGTCTCTCAGGCAAGCGGCTACTGGCTCTACATACTTTGGTCCCAAGAGTGTTCACAACAAGAGACTCAAGGGCATTGCCATAAAATAAAAATGGCACCCACGCAAAATGAAGTGGAGGAATTGCCCGTGACCCAGAAACATAGAATAAAAGTATGGGTCCTTCAAATCGAGGGCAGTGTACCAGTTTCCTGGAACCAGAGAGGGAATGATGGAGGCTAATAAGACCTTGCAAAATTTGAACCTCTTGAAGGACTTGTTGAGATGATGCAAGTCCAAGATGGGTCTCACACCCCCATTTTGCTTTTGGAACTAGGAGGCAACACAAGTAGAATTTTCCCTGCCTTCCATGCCTCCAGGTGGAGGAGGTTTTTGACCTCCTGAAAAAAGGACACACTTGTGAGAGGAGTTCCTGAAGAGTGACAGGGAAGGGAGGGTGAAATGGGTGGTTGGCTGCAAACTGCAGGGTGTAGCTCAAAGAAACTATGCCCAACACCCAACAATCCAAGGTCACATGGGACCAGGCCAACCAGAAAGGGCAGAGGCAATTAAGGAAAGGAAGGGCTGGATCTGATATGTAGGCTGGGGCACCGTCCTCGGGCACACCCTCAAAATCTCTGACTTCTGGGAGGGTCATGCTAAGCTCTGGGGCTAACCAGTTGTGTACTGCAAAAGTTTTGCCTTTTACCAATAAAAAATGATCCAGGAAAAAACCACCTTCCCTTGGAAACAGCAACTCATTTTAACTACAGTGTACTGAGCACACCACACACATGAGTAAAAGGGATATGGATGAAATACTTCAGAGGGAATGGGGGTTTTTCCCCCTACAAACTCAAGAGTCTAGTAGACATTAATAGAAAAATACAACTCATAAGAATGCACATAAAACAGGTAAAAGAACAACAGATTAATGTGTGTAAAGACACTTCACACAAAGCACTGATAAATGGATTCTGGAACCAGAAATTGTGGATATTTGAATCAGTTCTATTAGAAACATGAAACAAACAGCTGGTAGCAGCCTATAATAAGGTTACCTCTGTTCTGGACTGCTGCTAGCAGGCTGTGGAGTAGCAGGATTTTCTTCTACAGCTTCTGGGTTTTCCTCCACCACATATTTGCAAGAAACATCCTGCGAGGTAGACAATTTTCCTTCCTCACTAAATTAAAAGCAGAGGTTACAATTTAATTTCAGTGTGGGTGTAGGGAATTTCGTGCAACAGTGGGAGACTGAGGGAAGGGTCCAGACATGCAAATGGTTTTTGAATTATGATCGAAGAATGGAAATCAAACACAGGAATCTGGACTCTGTAGACATCCATTAACACAGTGTTATGTTCACTTAAACTGGATTTAAAAAGATGCATGAAAAACAATGATTATATACTAGTACAAGAAAAGACTAAAGAATATGCTTGGTGCCTGAAGTGAGAACAATCACAGCTTTTACTGTACATACCGATAAGATTTCAACACTCTGAAGCCAAAAGTATGCAAAAAATAGAAGGAGAAAAGTATAAAAGACTTAAGGTTCCTTTCAAAGTTAGCATTGATTAAATTTGTCCATGGAAAAGCACATCAGCAACACCAAGTTTTTTTTTTTTGGGGGGGGGGGGGGGGTTAAAACCACTTACTAGTATTGCACTCTATTCATTCAAAATTCCTAAAGAAGCCTCCTTTTCATTTCGAGGCTTAAAGTACAACTGGCTGATGTTGCATAGTGCTAAAACAGATAGACAATGAACAGCACGCATTTAAGAAAACAGCATCATTTCTATAGTTCGTTAGGGTTTCTATTCCGATACAATTACACATGAAATGTGAGAACTCCTTTACAGTTGGTAAAGCCTACAGAGGAGATATTAAATATATAGTGACGTTTATTAAAAAACTGTCTCTTTTCCTATTTGCATTCCAACGTTACACATTTTTTTCTAGCTACTCTCTTATGGGTATGTTCAGACCCAAAAATGTTAGCCAAACATCTTTCATTGCTTTCAAGTGCAAACTTGACACACCACCTCTCAAACTCTAAACCGGCTCCCACATGACTGACATAAGACATCAGGTATCCAAGGGGTAGCCGTGTTAGTCGGGATCTGCAAAAGCAACAAGGAGTCCTGTGGCACCTTATAGACTAACAGAAGTCTTTTTTCTCTCTTAAAATAGGGGAGACACTCTTCTCCCAATTGTCCTACTATTGTTCTTTCAGTGGATCCTCCCACTCCCATATTTCACTCTACACAGCTAGCCCATCCCTCAATACTTTCCATGGCCTACTTCCTTTCTTCCTGAATATCCCATCTATAGATGACCTCACGGACACTTTCAGATGCAGCTACTGCATCTTCCAAATATAGACATCTCCCTACCACTAACTCATCTCCATCCATTATTTGTATTACTGTAGCACCTAAAAGCTCATTCATCCAAACCAACATCTCCTTTTAGATGTTTTTACCATTAACATTACATTTCGTGTAATAATGAAAACCAACTGTCTCCTCCCAAGGCCTCATTACTCCATCTTCTCTCACTCAACACTTCTACTATCCTTCCTGTCATTCAAGTCCATCATAATATTGCTGTCAGCTTTGACTTTACCTTTGTTCATCACTAGCACAACGTCCAGTCCTGGTCCAAATCATCTTAACGCTGACTCCCAAACATAACTGCCCCTTTTCTACATACCACTAAAATTCTTGTCTGGATCGCCTGTCTTGACTACTGCAATCTCCTCCCCGACAATCTTCCCAGCCCATTATTCTGGCTGTGTCAAAATCTCTTCCCCACTTTTGGGTGTGTCTGCTTGCTTTTCCTTCTTCACTTCTTGAAACAAACTTTTAGTCTTTACAGACCTTCACACGTTAAGTACCTTACTTTGTCAGCTTCTGTTACCCGTTTATCAATCTCTTACATTAGCACTTTCATGCATTCTTTAGTATTGCTCTTTAAGAACACCCTTCCTAACTAGTCCATAAAGCCATTATCCTAGTCTCATAGAATACTACGACTGGAAGGGACCCCAAGAGGTCATCAAGTCCAGTCACCTGCCCTCAAGGCAGTATCCAGTACTGTCTAGACCATCCCTGATACACATCTATCTAACCTATTCTTAAATATCTCCAGAGATGGAGATTTCACAACCTCCCTAGGCAATTTATTCCAGTGTTTAACCACCCTGACAGGAGCTTTTTCCTAATGTCCAATCTAAATCTCCTTTGCTGCAGTTTAAGCCCATTGTTTCTTGTTCTATCCTCAGAGGCCAGGAAGAACAATTTTTCTTCCCTCCTCCTTGTGACACCCTTTTAGATACATGAAAAAGGCTATCATGTCCCCTCTCAATCTTCTCTTTTCCAAGCTAAACAAGCCCAGTTTTTTCAGTCTTCTTTCATACGTCATGTTCTCTAGTGCTTTAATCTTGTTGCTCTTCTCAGGACCTTCTCCAATTTCTCCACATCTTCCTTGAAATGTGGTGCCCGGAACTGGACACAATACTCTAACCGAGGCCTACTCAGCGCAGAGTAGAGCAGAAGAATGACTTCTCGTGTCCTGCTCACAACACACCTGTTAATGCATCCTAGAATCATATTTGCTTTTTTTGCAACAGCATTACACTGTTGACTCATTTAGCTTGTGGTCCACTATAACCCCTAGGTCCCTTTCTGTTGTACTCTTTCCTAGACAGTTGCTTCCCATTCTGTATGTGTGAAATTGATTGTTCTTTCCTAAGTGGAGCACACTGCATTTGTCCTTATTAAACTTCATCCTGTTTACCTCAGACCATTTCTCCAATTTGTCCAGATCATTTTGAATTATGACCCTGTCCTCCAAAGCAGTTGCAACCCCTCCCAGCTTGGCATCATCTGCAAACTTAATAAGCGTACTCTCTATGCCGATATCTAAATCTTTGATGAAAATATTGAACAGAACCGGTCCCAAAACAAACCCTTGTGGAAACCCACTTGTTATACCTTTCCAGCAGGATTGTGAACCGTTAATAACTGCTCTGATAACAGTTATCCAGCCAGTTATACACCCACCTTATAGTTGTCCCATCTAAATTGTATTTGTCTAGTTTAATGATAAGAATATCATGTGAGACTATCAAATGCCTTACTAAAGTCTAGGAAAAGTCCTTTAAATCCTTCCTTAAGAACTTTTCCCACGATGCCTACCCAAAATAAACAAACAAACAAACAAACCAGCAGATGACAGATGCCCAAGATGGAGTTCTGGTATTTGTCTTTGCAAACAAACATGCTTACAGCTGTTTTCTCCATCATCTCTCCCACATAGAGGAGGTTACTCACCTCCTATAACTGACGTTCTTTGAGATGAGCGTCCCTGGGGGTGCTCCACATCAGGTGTAGAGTGTCCCAGGGCCTCTGGACAGAGTTTTGCTAGTAGTGCCTCAGCAGGGGCCACACATGTGTGGCGCGCGACAACTCCCTGACTAGCTATGCACATGAGCGGCCCCCCACCTCCCTTCAGTTCCTTCTCTATCCGGAACCTGGCAGAGGAGAGTGATGATCATGATTGCTTTTATATTTTATTTTGTTTACTTACTTTTTTTTAGGTTTCCTAAGTAGAGAGGAGGAAGGGAGGGTAGTGAAGCACCCCCAAGTACGCTCATCCCAAAGAACATCAGTTACAGGAGGTGAGTAACCTCCTCTTCTCCTTTGAGACACGTCCCTGGGGGTGTTCCATGTCAGGTGACTACAAGCAGTCTATCTTATAGAGGTAGGGACTTTGGATCTGATAAGTATGCCGATTGCAGGACAGCTTTAGCTAACTTAGTGGTGTGTAAAAGACCGGAGGCAAGTGAGTGACTAGTGTTTCATGAAAGTGGGATCCATGGACCATGTTGCTGCTGCACAGATGTCCTCCAGTGGAACTTTCATGATGTATGCGATTGAGGTTGCAAGTGCCCTGGTACAGGGTGCTTGCATTGGAGCAGGCAGAAGTAAGTTATTAAGTGAGTAGCAAGTATAAATACACTCCGATATCCGATGGGATAGTCTTTGAGATGATATTTCTCTCTCCCATGTTATGGTTAGCGAAGGAAACAAACAGGTGAGGAGAGGACCTGAATGACTTAGTTCTGTTAACGTAGAAAGAAAGAGCTCTTTTGACGTCGAGCATGTACATCTGAGCTTCAAAGGCGTTGGAATGGGGCTTTGGGAAAAACACAGGTAGGTGTATTGTTTGATTGACGTGAAAGGCCGTGCGGACCATGGGTAAAAATTCTGGGCGTGGCTGCATGGACACGCTATCTTTGAGAAAAATAGTAAATGGTGGACCTGACATGAGAGCGACCAGTTCGCTTACTCTGTTTGCCGATGAGATAGCCACTAGGAACGCTGTTTTAAGTGTCAATTAGAGTAAGGAGCATGTGGCCATAGGTTCAAAGGGCGGTTTTGTTAAGGTTGCCAGAACCAGGTGGCGGTCCCATGGTTCTTGTGGAGATGACACGTCAGGGTAAAGAGCTTGCAGGCCCTTCAGAAATGGTTTCATCGTGGGGTGTGCAAACAAAGTGGTGTCATCCAGTGGTACGTGGAATGTTGTTACAGCTGCTAAGTGCTCTCTGACTGAGGCTAATGAGAGATTAGACTGCTTCAGGAGTAGTAAGTATTCCAATATTGTTGGGAGTGGGGCTGTTTGCGGCAATACATTGCTCTCGCAGGCCCAGTGTATAAATTGTGTCCATTTGCTGATATTTGTTTTTCTTGTCGTAGGATCTTTGCTGTGCAGAACTTCCTGGACTTGTTGGGAGCACTGGAGCTCTATGCCAGTGAACCATTGAGATGCCACGCTTTTAGATGGAGCATCATGAGTTGAGGGTGAGGTGTGCTGATTTGCGAGTGATAGAGCAGGTAAGGAACTTTTGGTAATGTGATTGGATGGCAGTGTGTCACCTGGAGTAACAGAGGGAACCAAGGCTGTCGTGGCCAGCACAGAGCTATGAGGATGATCTTCGCTTTGTCCCCTCCTTATATTTAAGACGACCCTGTTCAGGAGGGGAAATGGAGGGAATGCATATAGTAGGGGTGCTTTCCATAAGAGAGTCAGAGGGCTATGGCTTCTCTGCACAGGGGCTGTGACTGTGCTCCGCCTTGTCGGTTTACATAAAACATACACACCATATTGTCCGTGAAGACACGGATATGTATTCCCTTCACCTGAGGGAGCAGCTTTTGACACACTAAGCGAATGGCCCTGAGTTCTAAGATATTTATTCGTAGTGCACATTCCGCGGGGGACCACAGTCCTTGAACTGTTCTCCCTTCTATGTGAGCGCCCCAGCCTGTGACTGAGGCATCTGTGGTGATAATCACTGAGGGCTCTATGGATTGGAAGGGTGTGACTGTGGTTAGATTGGACACCTCTGTCCACCATTTCAGTGATGCTTTGACTGATGGAGGCATAGTTAGCCTCTTTGTCAGTAAATGAATGTTTCCTCTGTACTGCATTAGGAGCCATCCTTGGAGACCTCATAAATAGCCTTGCATTGGGAACCACAGGGTTGCAGGAAGCCATAAACCTAACAGTCGGAAGCAGTCGAGAGTGGTGACTATTGGCATGTCCTGGAGGGATAATGCCAGGTGCTCGGTATGAGTAGCTCTGTTGGGAGGCTCTCGCTGTGACAGAATTGAGGTGTGCCCCAATAAACTGAATGGTCTGTGAGGGAGAAAGCATCGATTTGGGGTGGTTCACTGGGAGCCCTAAAGAGTGGAAGCAGTATAGCACCATGAGAGTATGCCGGTGACACACCTGTCTGGACCTTGCTTTTACTAGCAGTCATGCAGGTAGGGATATAGAGTGATCCCTTGTCTCCTTAGGTGGGCAGTGACTACCACTAGGATCTTGGAAAAAACGTCTTGGAGCTGTAGAGTCCGAAGGGCAGGACCATGTACTGAAAATGGTGTGCACCTAAAGTAAAATGGAGAAAATGTCTACAAGAAGGTCTGATAGAAAATAGGCATCTTGCAAGTCGAGAGGAAAACCAATCACACGGCTCCAGACCTGGGATGATTGTATTTAGAGTAACCATCTTAAACCTTTGTTTCTTTATTAAGCTATTTAGGTATCTGAGGTCCAGGATAGGTCTCCACCCATCAGATTTCTTTTGGATTAGAAAATAGTGAGAAAAGAATCCTGTTCTGTAGAATTGAGATGGGACAGATTCTATGGCTCCTATATGTAGCAGTGCCACTTGAGGTTGAGGGGGGGCTCCAGTGAGAACACTTCATATTCCTCCCCCTCTTCTTGTGAGAGGGGGGACTACGGATCTGAGTCGTCAGAGAGTAGCAAATGAATATATCTATCTTCACTCAATATAGGAGAGTGAAGGGTTGAATCGATGCACAAGTCTTTACTCTCCCTGAAAGTGACATGGGGAGTTTGAGACATGGAGGGCTGCACTAACTGAGAGGAGCCCATATTTACCTCAGAGGTGAGAGGGAGAGCTGGAGCCCCTAACTGTTGAGAAAAGGGAGCAGCGTTCAGAGAGTGCTCTATCCCTTCACTGGGTGCCATCCTGAGTGGCTGAGGTACCGGTGTACCTGTCATTGGGGTCAGCATTAGCGAGTTTACTGAGGCTGGCACAGAGTGGCACTTTGCCTCTATCGGTTCAGTGTCTGAAGTGCTTTCAGGCTTACTACACTGTTCGCCTGACGTACCTGGGCGGTTGAATGTGCTGAGGCAGCTCTTGTCTGAGTAGCTGGACTTTTTTCCCCTCAGACTGTCTCTTAACGGGTTGCTAAGGTAAAGAACATGCCCTTCTTTTAGCGGGCTTAGAGATTTCCTTATTAGATGATGAGCCCTGCCCAGATCCTGGGTCAGAGCCATGTCTTTTGTTGCTGTCAATATTGAGCAATTTCACTTTAAGCTTCTTATCTGAGACCTAGGTCTCATTTTAGCACAGTAGGGGCAATTTCTGCATGAATGAAAGCTCCCCAAGCATTTGAGGAAGGACTCATGCCTGTCGGAGGCGGACATCGCGCTGCTGTAGAGCGAGCAGCATTTGAAGCTGGGAGAACTCATACCAGCTTGAGCGCTGAAGCAGCAGTTCAAATCCTGCACCGCTTTCTTTTTTTTCTTTTTAAAGTAACAGAAGCAACTAAGCCAACGTTGAACAAGAAAAACTAAACACTAACCCAGAAACTAACTGAGAACTAACTAAGCTAAGTGAGCTGAGGAGAGAGAGCACAGCATGCAGGGACGGTAGAAAGGAACTGAAAGGAGGCGGTGGGGGGAGGGGGGGGCCTGTGCATGTGCATAGCTAGTCAGGGAGTTGGCGCGCATTGTGCACCGCATGTGCGGCTCCCGCTGAGGTTCTGCCAGCAAAACTCCATCCAGGGGCGCTGGGACACTACACCTGATGTGGAGCACCCCCAGGGACATCTCTACAAGGAGAATTTGTGCCGACACCTGACACCCCTCCCTAGCACACTTCTGCCTCTGAATCAGAGGCAGCAGTGTGTGTGGTGGGGGAGAGGCAGAAGCTGGTACAGGCAGGGAGTCTGCTTTCAAGATGCTTCCCCATGTGCTGACTGCCTCCCTCCGCCCCTGTGCTGCTCCCATAAAACTGTGCGCTACTTTGAAAATCATAATCATGTGTCCTTTCCTTCCTTGTAATCCTAATCTCTAAATCTTTCAGAGTGTGATGTTATCAAAGTTTGCCATAATGCATTCTGGAACATGTCCCCCTGCAGGTGGATTGCAAGTTACATGTTTTCTGATTTCAAGCTGCTCTCTTGCTTTTTCCATGGCCCTGACCTCAGTTTTGCCAGGCATGCTAACAGTCTTGGAAATTTTAGATTTTTCACCTGAAGCCCAGGTATAACAAGTCTCCTTCAAGGAGTTAGAGGCTAAGATACCTTCCTATAATTTGGTTTTGTTTGTTTTTTTACTCTGCTATAGAATTGTGAATTCTGAGATTCATAGAAAAGTAAAAGGAAATGGAAGCATCTTAGGCTGGAGGTAAGAAGAGCCTTAATAGAAACTGACTTTATACTAGATGAATCAAAAAATAAGGACCAGACAAATAAAAATGGACCATAAAAGTACAAGACACAATAGGAAAATAGATAGATGTCTGATTTACTCCATTTCAAATACTGATCAAAAAGAACCATTTAAATTTTGTTATATAGAGAGAAGCATAACCATTATGTAACAGTGAAGGGATATTTGCTCTAAACAGTTCTGCTGCTATTGAACCAGCAATTTTCCATTCAGCTCTAGACCCCTCATGATCAGAAATACATTAAAGAAAACTTACAAGAACAGGAACAAGTATCAGAGATCGGGGTGAGAGGAAAGGAGGGTCCTTGAAGTAGAAAAATCTCAAAAAACCCCACCCCTCTCCTAAAAGCTGTACAACTATAAAAAGCTAGCTATAAAGGCAGTGGTGTGGCCAAAGGAGTAGAATCTTGAGTGGATACTAGGGATGTGAATGGTTAACTGGTTAGCATCACTGGATGATGCTTACCAGTTACAGTTAACTGATGGAAGCTGGAGCAAACCCCCATTCATTATGGGCAAGGGGCTATTTCAGCCTGGTGGGACCCACAATGCTCCAACCCGGAGCAGCCCCTACCCAGAGTAGGCCCAGCTTGGACGAAGCAATGCACCACGGGCACTCCAGCCCACCCACAGCAAGCCTGCACCCCCCATTAAGCGGTTAAACAATGTTTAACCATTTAACAGGATTTTACATCTCTAGTGGATACAAAATTTGTATCTGCATCAATATCTGCAAAAATGAGCCGTGGATACCAGTGGATTTGCAGGGCTCTACAAACAAGAGCATTGAAAGTGGCTGGGCCTCACAATGACTGAGAAATCACCTATGGTATAAAGAACTATAGGCAAAAGGCAAGTTTTGAAATATTTCTAGACCAGATAAATCACAGGAAAACTTTACAAAGGCTGTTTTGACTCAGGCCATATGGCAGTAAGAAGGAACTGGAGAAACAGTCAGTTCAGTTCACTACACTCCAACCTTTAATGCCTTTGGTTGAAAGCACACAGAAGGCGAGGATGAATGTATGGACCAAAAGAAACTGGTTGAAAGAATTCTCCAACCCCCAGTGGAAGACATGTAAGGACCAGCCCTTGAAGAAGCATCTTACTTACCCAAAAGCCCTGGAAATACAAAAGGTTCCCTAATACAAAAAATCTTCAGGTCTCAATCCAAAAATTAACTTCTAAACACAATTCAGTTAACAGTTCAGAAAGTTTTGGTTTTGTTCCAGTGCAGAACAAAACCTAGTTCTAATAGCCTCTCTTGAAATGTACTTACCAATGGAAGCTCAGATAATGGAAAACTGGAGTCAGACTGTAAAGTTTAAAATCTCTGCACACAGACATGGAAATTAATTCTGTGAAATACTTCCAAAAGGACTGAATAAAATGCTCAATCAACTTTTATTTAAAACATTTTTAGAGGAAGAAAAAAGTTGGCACAACCTGAGTGAATAAGAGAAATGAACTAAGTTTCCTCACCTTTTGAAGACCGCTGTTTCAGTTTTAGCATCTACTGTAAGGCTCAGTGTTTCCTTCATGCTGCCATTCATTACTGTCTCAGTTACCTTGTCTGCATTTTCCACATCATCTTCTCCATCTGAGCTGGCCTCCATAGCAACACTTCCTTGGACTGGATACAGATAAACAAATTAGGATACTGCTAATGATTTTTATAGTTAATGAGCAAGTACAAATCAATGAAGATAATCTACTGTAATCACAATCTTCCTGCAATTTTGTTTACTTAACAAATCTCACAAGGCAGGTAAAATGCCCATTTTCTGCATCCTCTGCTATATGTTTATGCATGAGCACATATACCGTAATCAAATTTTTAACACTTAAGAAAACACACGTTTCATAATCTTCTTTCATTTTCCAACTCAGTTAGCAAAACAGACAATTTGCAGCACCTGCAGCACTTAGTGGTAGAGTTTGTCCACACTTATTCTGGAACAAGACTGTTCACATGAGACGTTATACTGGTATTATCATACTGGTACAGGTCTCCTGGTTAGCTTCCCTATATATACACACAAGCACATTGTTCTATTTTAAGATCCTGAACTTCCAGCATTTTTTTAATGTAACTGGGAAAAGGGGGGGTGGAACGCAACATGAGTTTGACCTGGTATTTTTAATTCACTCTGTGCATGTGTTGGAAAAGACAGATTGCAGGAGAGAGAGACAGGCACAAGTATTGTTCACTGCTGCATCCAAAGCCTCAAGGCTACAGGCCGTCTTAATTAACTAAAGCTATGCCCAAACCTCACTGACTAATAAAAAAGTGAAGTTAATGATAATAATAGCAGCTTGCACAGTGCTTTTCTTTTGCAGATCTCAACATTCATCTCAGAAGAGGTAACTATCCTTGTCCTTAGTTTACAGATGGGGAAACAGAAGTGCTGAAAGGAAAAATGACCTGCCCAAAATCTCCCCAAGAAGCCAACGGTATACGAAGTCCAATGCTCTACCCATTTAAGCCACTCTGCTTCTAAGCTATGCATTTTCACATAAGTTTTGAATGATTTCAGTGCACTTACCCTCTGTCTGTGTTCCAAGTGCAGATACATTTGCATTCAGAGGATCCATGGGTTCTGTGTTTGTTTCCATTTCCACAGGTGAATTACTTCTTAAAGACTCCTTCGGACTTAAATACAAATGAAAGTGAGTTATGTTTTGGAAAGATTTTTTTAAACATTGAAGTGCAGTTTGCTCACATGCAAAAGACAGCTACCTTTTGTAACTGCTATTCTTCGAGAGGTGTTACTCATGTCCATTCCCAATAGGTGTGTGATCACTGCATGTACCAGTGTCAGAAATTTTAAGCTCTGC
Organism: Pelodiscus sinensis; assembly: GCF_052426305.1. Lineage (NCBI taxonomy): Eukaryota > Metazoa > Chordata > Testudines > Trionychidae > Pelodiscus > Pelodiscus sinensis. The sequence goes on along the minus strand of NC_143056.1, from coordinate 123,406,952 downwards.
AGTATCAATAGGGGAGCAGTCCAAGGGCCCCCTGGAAAAGCACCCTCCTGGCACAGTACAAGAGGGCTCTGTGCACTCTCCCCCTTCATCCCCAGTTCATTCTTGCCAGAAACTCCAACAGCAGGGAAGAAAGGCAAGATGCGGAATGGACAGGAGCAACACATCTTGAAGAATAACTAATGTGCCTCTCACCCAAACCCCTTGGGCAACCCTTATGCAGATCACTAATGACCATGGGGCATTTACATTCAAATTGTGGTTTAAAGCCTGGAGACCCAGATATGCCCTGTAAGTTCCATCACGGGCACTAACTAGAATTACCAACACTAACACTTATTTAAACTATTGAGAACTAGTTTACTAGAAGACACTGCTTACTAGGGATGTAAAATCATGGTTAATCAGTTAGCTGGTTAAACATTAGGTTAATGCGTTAACAGACTAAACAGGATCTGGGCTGGGGACCTGGAGCAGCCCCCGCCCCCAGGACACTCTTAGCCCCACACTGGAGCTGGGTCTACCATCAGTTCCAAACTCCCACGCTGGGGCGGAGGCTGGCTCTGGTGGCTCAGCTGCCACCTGCTCCTGGCTCCTCCCAGCAGTGCTGGCCCGAGTCCTTTTGGCGCCCTGGGCCTGCGGCGCCGCTCCCGGGTGCAAGGCCGCCCATGGGGTGAGGGCCTACCCCCGGGGCGCACAGTGCATGTGCGCGCTGGCCCGCAGCCTGGGGCCTGCCCCCAGGGAGCACGGCACGTATGCTGCTCAGCCCGGCCAGCGCTGCTAGCACACACGCCAGGCCGTGCATGGCCCCGCAGCCGTAGGGGCAAGGGCGCTGTTGTCCTGCCCCGCGGGGCCGGCGCGGCTCCTGATGGCAGCTGTAAGGGACGCCGTGCGCCCCTTACAGCTGCCATCAGGCCCCTCTCCTCCCTCCCGTGGGTTGGCACCCTGGCAGCTGCCCGGCTCGACCATGCCTCCATCCAGCCCTGCCTCCCAGAGCAACCCCTGCCTTGTGCAGGGCACCCGGGCTTCTTGTGGACAGAAGCTGCTCTGGAAGTAGGATTCCTGCAGGGCTGGAGCAACCCCTGCCCATGGCAGGTGAGGAGCTGCTCCAGCCCGTACTGATTACCAGTTAACTGGGAAGCATCACCCATTTAGGGGTGATGCTTATTGGTTAACCAGTTAACCCTTCATACCCTTACTGTCTATGCAGCAAAAAATAAGCTGCCCAGAGCACAGCAGTTCTGATGCACCATCACTGGCCACAAGAAGGAAATGAGGGTGGGAAGAGTGCACAGCGCCCATTATGCCACTCCAGGGGGCACTAGGGCTGTTCCCCTACAGATACTGCTGAGGGGAAAGCTTCTGGCACTGGAGCATGTGGAGAGCACACACCCCTTTTGTAGAATGAATAAGAACAAGCACTCAAAGGATCAGAATCTTTTAAAATGACAGTAGGGGGCTGCGCACCCGGCTTACTACACTTTCCAACCAGTGTTCCCACTAACATTTCCTATCCTTGGGCGGGTTGAATTTTCTTATGTGCAACACCAATATTGAGATAGTGTGTGGATGTGCACCACCAATACAAACAAAACTTAAAGAGTAGAAGCCCCAGAAAAAATTAACACATGGCTTCAGGTTTTGTAGACAGATGCATGTTTCAAAGCGCTTGCAAATAAGGTTTCATCCTACAAAACAACTAGCATCACATCTAATACTTGCTATTTCTGACTCATAAGAGCCAGAACTCTACCACATAGCAAAGATCTGCGTTAATGCAATACAATTTACTATGTATTAATTAGTAAAACAGGATTTTTAAAAAAAAAATCACTAAGAACAGTTTTAGATATCCGCAACATTCCAAAAGTGTTTAAAGAAAAACAGAAAGAAAGACAGAAAAAGATTATTTTAAGCCATTAACACCTATATAAACTTTGTTTGAAATGTAATCATACAAGTGTCCTGCTACACATACACCATATGCTGCCTGCTTCCCCTCCCCCCTCCAGTCAGATACCCCAAACTGCCCCCTGCCTTTACCTCACTGCACAGAAGCCAGCACCCCCCCACCCCCTATTTCACTCTCCCACCAATGCAATCCGCTGCCCCCAATGGGGGGGGCTGGGATAAAATCTTGCTTCTTAAACTATATCCACACCTTCCCCCACTTAATAGCATGAATTCCCCACCACCACCACACTCCACTGCCAGCATCTCCCCCTTCCAAGGAGGCTTGAGTGTGCTGACTTTCTACCTCTACCCCCTCAGGCAGATGGGACTCTCCAAACTCCCCTCCAGCTCCCCTCAGCCAATTAATTACTTACTCCCTTTCCTGCCTTTTCCCCACCAACACTTATTCTCTCCTTATCTCCCTTTACGTGCTCTGGGAGCTACTCAGTTTCAAGCAGAAGGCTAGCTCCATTTGGCTGCTTGCTCAGTGAGATGACATCCCACCCCCACCAGTCAGCTGAGCTCGAATCTTCTGAGCAGAGCTCAGACAACAGTTGTGTGACTGAACAGACATGCAGCTTACAGAAAATCCTGTCACCAACCCCCCTCTTGCTAGGTGTGGGTGTCTGGCCAGGGGGGAGGGTGCAAGAGCAGGCTGGGGGGTAGGTCTCGGCAGAAGGGTGAGGAGGCTGGGGGGGGAGAGGGGATGCGGTAGGCTTGGATGGCCAACTAAACATGAGGCAGCTGGGAAATTGGGCTTAGATGGGGGGGGGGGGGGAAATGAGCGACAACCAGTAGGGGGTCAGGCTTGGATGGCGGAGGGGATGCGGGGCGGCCCAGGGGAGGGTGGGCTCAGATGGCTGAAGGGACCTGGCACAGCATAGGGAAGGGGGTTTGGCTCAGATGGTGGAGGTACCCAGCCCCAGCAGCTCCTCCCTGGTGGCACAGCCCCCCAGGGCATCAAGTGGGACCCAAAACTGAAGCTACTCATGCATAGAGGGAACAGTGCTGAGGCTAACCACAGCAAGTGACTGAGGATGGAGGTGGGTGGTGGCATGAGGACACAGATGATGTGATGACTTCATTGTCATCCCGCAGGAAATTTTTTTATATAGAGAGAGAGATTTCTATTTCTCAGTACTATCAACTATAGAATTCTACTGAAATCCACTATATTAAAACTCATCTAAGAAACGTGAAAAGAATTTTAAGCTACCAAAATCCAGAATTAAGATTTTCTTTATTTACTATCATGAAGAGTGCATGTGTGTGTGTCTCCTCCGCCATCCAAGCTTATGTTTTTCCCCCATGGAGTTTCTTTAAAACATACCATAAGCTAGATTACACATTTCAAGGAGATGATATCTGGACATCTGAGGTCAAGAAGGTTGCTCAATTCTTATATCCAAATCAAATCAATGCCATCTTTGAGCACAGGTCGTTTTATGTTTGGAAGGGAAGTTTGAACTACTTGGTCCTTACGCCGGTAACACTTGATAAACTTGTTGTCAATTTGAACCCTGGCCCTATTCCAGACACTGCTCTGAAAAGCTGTAATGGTTACATATGAAATATCAGACTTTATTAGAACAACCCAATGGAAATGAATGGTGCAGTTGACATCTCGGACTTCTTGCTTCAGGCCATCTGCAGACTCAGACAAACATCACTGCATCTGTTTAAGTGATTTATATTCTGAATGTATAGTCCACACGACAAAGTTAGGTCAACCTAGCTACCCCTGAGCAACGCAGTTAAACTGATTTAAATCCCTAGCACAGCTGACATTGTGTCAATGAAAGAATTCCTCAGTAGAATTAGCTAGCACCTCTCAGACCTGGTCTACACTAAGGTCAAACTTAACTGTACAGGCAGTCCCCGAGTTACGCGGATCCGACTTATGTCGGATCCGCACTTACAAACGGGGCTCTCTTGCCCCGGAGCTCGCAGGCAGCGGGACCGCCCAGAGCGCAGCGGTCCCGCCACCTCGACCTCCGGGGCGAGAAAAGCTGCTCCGGGTGCCCCTATTCTGCTGGGGACCGTCTCCAGTAGACCAGGGACACCTGGAGCAAAGCCGGGGAGGCGGAGGGGTCCAGTGCCTCTGAGGCTTTGCTCTGGCAAAGCCGGGGAGGCACGGGACTCCACCTCCGCCTCGGCTTTGCTCCCGGTGTCCCTGGTCTGCTGGAGACGGTCCCCAGCAGACCAGGGACACCGGGAGCAAAGCCGCAGCGGCGGCAGGGTCCCGTGCCTCTGAGGCTTTGCCAGAGCAAAGCCTCAGAGGCACGGCAGCTCCCCGTGCCCCTGGTTTGCTGGGGGGAGGAGAGGGGGGCGCAGCTAGTGCGCCTCTCCCCCCCCCCCCAGCAGACCAGGCTTTTGTTGTGGACCCTGGGGTAGAGCAGCTGGGGTGCTGCCGGGTTGGTCCTGCAGGGACCTACCTGGCAGCCCAGCTGTTCTGTCCCAGGCTCGAGATTCAGCCGCTGTTGAAACTGATCAATGGCTGATTCCAGGAAGCTTGGGGCAGAGGAATTCTGCCTCCAGCTTCCTGTAGTCAGCCCCTGGTCAGTTTCAGCAGCAGCGGCTGAATCTGGAGCCAGTTCCGACTTACATACAAATTCAACTTAAGAACAAACCTATAGTCCCTATCTTGTACGTAACCCGGGGACTGCCTGTATTAGAATATCTACCTAATCAGTGAATCCACGCTATCAAGTCCATCCCGTTGACATTAAGGGCTGTTAAAGTACATTTTAGTACTCCTCCTTTTCATGAGGAGTAATGAAAAATTCAACCTTGCATGGCAAGCTTTAGGTAATGCAGATTCATCTCCATTAAAGTTGATGTTCTTGGCCGCTGGGACGTGTCCCACAATGTCCCAATATGGTTGCTCTGGCCAAGAGTTTTAACTCTGCTGTTCTCCCAATGCAAAGGAAAAGCCCCAGAAAAATCTGAATTTAGTATCCTGTGTGGCCAGCATGGCGATTAGACCTCACAGCAGGCAGCACACATGGCCATGAATGTTCAAGGTCACAAATGAGCTCCAGCATGGAGCATGCAGGAGATCTTGGACCTCAGTGCTATGGGAGGAGAGGAATCAGCTCACACAAAACTTATGAAGCAGCCAAAGAAATGCTGATACTTATGCCAAGATTGCACAGGGAATGGTGGAGAAAGGATATGCCAGGGACCTCCAGCAGTGCTGCATGAACATAAAAGAGCTCAGGCAGATGTGCCAGAAGACAAAGGCAGCAAACGGACAGTCTGGGCCAGCACTGCAAACATGCCACTTTTATCAGCAGATACATGGGATTCTAGGAAGGGACCTGACCAGTGTTCCCTCTAACCTGTGCGGTAGCACAACAGGAACAGGTAACAGGAGAGTCTGGAGAGGGAGTTCTCCAGGTAAAAGAGGAGTAAAAACGGGACCCTTGTGGTAAGTGGCTGTCTGGAGTGTGTGTTGTGTGGGGGGGAGTTATTTGCAGTGTTCTGAGCTTGTGTTTGTCTGTTTGGTTTGTTTGTTTGCTTTGTTTGTTTGAAGGAGCTTCTAAAAGGTTTGAAATCTAGAAGCCTCTGTTAATTGGCTGAGCCTCAGTCAGGGGGAGGGGCTACCAGAGCTATATAAGCCTGTGACTCAGCCACCAGGGAGAGCGCGGCCAGGAACAGCTAACAGGAGAGTTTGGAGAAGGAGTTTAGAGGGGGAGTTTAGAGGGCACTAGTGACTTCTGTCCTTCTTTAAAACCTAACTCTTAGAATAATCTATACTCCAGAAGTTTAAAAAGAATCCCAGTTTGTACTTAAACTTATTCATTACGAACATGGAGACAGAAGCCCAGCAGCAGAATCCTGTTTATTGCGTCGAGTGTAACATGTATGATTACCTGCCCTGTGGCAGGTGTGCACCCATTGCAAGGAGCTCCTGACCCTCAGAGACCGAGTTCGGGCTTTGGAGGACAGGGCGTTCCGTACCTAATGACTGGAAGGTAGCCAACATGACACCAATATTTAAAAAGGGCTCTAGAGGCGATCCTGGCAATTACAGACCGGTAAGTCTAACTTCAGTACCGGGCAAATTAGTCGAAACAATAGTAAAGAATAAAATTGTGAAGCATGTAGAAGAACATAATTTGTTGGACAAAAGTCAACATGGTTTCTGTAAAGGGAAATCCTGTCTTACTAATCCCAACTACGGGATGGTTTCCCTCTGCTCCCATTAAATGCTCTGTTCCCTTGAGACTTTCATCCTCCTTAAGAACACTGGGTCTCTCAGACTGGAGGTGGGACAGTACTACAGTGTCCCGGAAAGTCTCATCAACATAGCTCTCTACCTCCCTTAGCTCCTCCAGTTCAGCCTAATAAACCATCTTGTTAGTCTTTAAAGTGCTGCATAGTCCTGTATTTGGTTACACGTTTATTTCCCTAGTGTCTACACTGAAGAGCTACACCTAAGCAGCTGTTGTACTGCAGCATTTCAAGCACAGACCGTTCCTAACTAAAAAAGTAGGTTCTGGAGCACAATTTGGCAATTTTTTTAAGATTCATATTTGTGAGGATATTTACACAGCTACAATCTCATTCATTACAACCCACGGCTGTAGGTATTTCTGATGTAAAATACACAGCAAAAAAAGTAGCAAGCACTTCAAAATACTCCGGAATTGTCTAAGCAAGCTACCATGGGCTTCATGGAATGGATGGATTTTTTTCCAGATACACACAAAATGTTCTTTATGTAACAAAACTGAGCCATCATAGACTTCCAATTTATTCCACACAAAATTAGGCCCAACAAACAATACAGCTCTAGTCCACTTAGGAAAAAAAATGTGGCTGGGAACTAAACATTCCCTCAATATAACTGATTAGCAAGTTATGATTATATACCATCTACTCCAGAAATGGACTGCATCTAGGTCTCCCGAGTAGATTATAGTTGTAGAGTAGATGACATCCTTAGATATAATATATCCTTAACACCACAAAGAATTCCCCAACACGGTACAGTAAACTACAAGTAACACTAGTTGTGTTCCAAGCAGAACGCCACAGTATATTTTGCAAAAATGTGTGCAAAAGACATGCACATGCCCACTTGAATGGACTAGTGCAAGTTTCCATTATCAACAGCTGGTAGCCTGGGCAGAAGCATAATAAAATTCTCCTACCTTAAAGATGTAAACTCTGAAAAAGAAGCCCAGGCAGTTTCTTTTCCTGGCATTGGTTCTTCTGTGCTCCATACATCAGACCCAACAGAATCCAAATTAGCACCATGTGCAGTTTCCATGGGTACATCAAAGTTAGCAGACCAGTTCGGTGCTAGAAACATTGACAATTTTAATGCTATGGTCTTTAAAAATTGATATAATTCACTTAATACAATGTGCTTGTACACATGCACATACAACTAACCTTAAACATGCAAAATCCCTAATTGTAATAGGGACTTACATAATATAATATAGAAGAGCATACACTGTGCAAGGTTCGAAATTGAATGCAATTCACAAATGTAAAATGAATTTTGTCGCTATCTCATAGCAATTAAAAATTTAATAGACTATACACATCCTGACGTAATTCCAACATATTACAGAGAAAATACATTTTAATTAGTTACAGTGATCACCTGTTTCTAAAATGGAAAGTTTTTAAAAGCAAAGTATTCTTCTCACTCTTAAAACACATAGTAAAACAGAAATTATTTCACAACAAAAATAAATTAAATAGCCCATTGCTGCAAAGCTGATTGCAAAAATACAAATGAGGAGCTAACATTTTATTTTAAAATTATTCCCAAAATTTCTAAAATTCTCTCCAAAGCTTTTGTCAGTTTTAAACATTCAAACAGGCAGGGCTTGACAATTAAGGCAATCTAGTCGCCCGTGGTGAGTAGATTTTAGCCCGGCACGGCCTGCACATACACAGCATGTGGTTCTGCACGGCTGGCGAGCAGAGCTCGCTGCTGCTTGGCGAGCCCTGCAAACAGGTGTGCATATTTAAAATGCATATACCCCTTTTGGGAAAAAACAGGTTTCTATAAAACGCCCCAAAGCCCATTTTATAAACAGAATACTACACCATTGTGTGTCCAGGGCTGACGATAGACTGACGGGCCCTGGGAAATATGGGACAGGCTTAAATCTAGGGGGTCTGGAAAGGGGTGGGACCTTGGGCGGAAGGGCCGGGGCAGTCAGACCTCAGCATCACCCAGACCATGCTACACTTCCCTCACCAAGCCTTCAGTGCCTGCCCCACCAGTGCTGTGTGGGGCTCAGACGGCGATTTAAAGGGCCTGCAGCTACGGGTCCAATTAAAATCACCAGGGTCTGGGGGCAAATGTCCCTTTTGCCCCCACTGCTGTTGGCATCCCTGCATGTGTCTGAGACAGCCATGCAACTGAGTTGCTCACACTTGAAAACACTCAGATCCTGCTTTATTCAGATAATCTTTTGGTGCAAAGGTGAGATATTAAATAGCAGGGACCTCTATTAAGGGGTAAGGAAAATAAAACTGGACTATGATCCACTATGACCACTTAATTGAAGGACCATTACATTTTTCTATACTGATAGCTTGCAATCTAATTCCTCCATCAGTAATCTAAAACAGATAAAAGCAGTAGGATAAAAACCACCTACGTTCACTTAAGTCCACTTCCATTTTGTCCTCTGCATTAGTATTTGATTCAAACAAGTCTTGTTTTGTTCCATCCTCTTCTTCAGAGTCTGTGCTTTCTTCACTGTCCGTACTGCCAGAGCTTCACAAAATACAAAGGGATTGTTTATATTAAGTCCTTAGAAGGAATCCCCTCTAGGTGCACTGGTTTAGAGGAGTTCTCAAGTTAGAATGTAGGAATCAGGAAAGTCTGCCCATCAGCCCTGAGGGATGATCACTTTGAAGTACACTGCATTAGCTGTTAAATTAATTCTTTAATACTGACAGAAAGGATCAAGATTTTAGGGCATCCGACGTGACGAAAGTAACTGACCCGTCTCTCTCTCTCTCTCTCTCTCAGCAACAAGAGAAAGCAAAAATGGCAGCCACTATTCTCATGCCAAGAGCAAATAGAGAAATGGAGGAAGTACAGCTAGGGGCCAGGCCAAACATCATCAGACAAGAAAGCAGAGATGGACTTCATTTGCTCCACATGGGTTGCTGCAAATACCACAGGAAGCATGCAAGTAGTCCTAAGTAGAAATGGGCAACAGCTTCCTCACTTCCAGACTAGTATCCAGGCTGTTCTTCACTTCTGGAGGGACATCAGAGAACTAGTAACCTGGACCTGGTGTGAGTCAGGACTGAGAACCTTCCCCTATTGACTAATCATGTAGTTGATACAAGTTGTATCGCATACACAATTAGCCAATTACCCACCTCTTAACATCCTTAGTGCGGGGGGCAGAGGGTTTGGGTTGTGTCCTAGGACAGGAGGGGGCTGGGGCAGAAGATTAGAGTACAGGATCTGGGAGGAAGGCAGAGAGTTTGGATTATGTAGGGCAGGGAACATGGGGTTGGGATGCCAGAGACAAGGCTCTGGATGGGAGATTTACCTGCTTGGCTCCCAGCCATCAGCCTTCTCAAGGAAACTCCCTGGGCTGCTCCACACCCACACTGGCTGCAGGGACCATGAGGTTTTTTTAATAGCTATGAGCCTGAGGGAACAGGGGAATGGTGCTTCACAAGGTGCCTGTTGACAACAGGCAGCTCCCATTTGCCAGAAGCTGGCCAGTGGGATTGTGCTGGGGGGTGAGGGTAACATATGAAGCCTTTCCTCCACCCTCAGGCTCACAGCTATTCAAACATAGCCCTGCAACGGCCACTTTTCTCAGCAGCGTGCAGGGGGAAGCAGGTAGGGAGTCTGCCTGAGGCTCCCAGCTGAATCCACAGGCCAGATCTGATGGCTTGGTGCGCCAGATCTGGCCCGTAGAGACTATTTTTCCCAGGCCTGCTCTAGCACAAGCAGAGAAACCGTGGCATTACATAGCCTGAGTATACTGGCCTCCTACTTGTGGAGCATGCTAAAGGGAAGGCAGGCTGCTTAGGCTGGACAGCTCAGTGCCTCTGGAAATAACCAAAAAGGACTACAGAGGTTTGCCCAAATGGCCATGGAAGAAAGGAGGAAGGATGAAAGAAAAAAGGAAAGTTGGAGTGGAAAAAATGCTGAGCAGCAGAGCGGGCTGCTGCCTAAACCTCTTACAGAGGCAAAAGATTGGTAAGGACAGGTACTGGGCCCATCCTCTAGTAAGTTACCCAAGAACAGCAGCAATTACTCAGTTTGTCTCTTAATTCTCTTTGGTAGGCAGGCTATCCAAGCAGTCAAGAATTTTTATTCAGAGAACCATGGGATTTGTCTGTAATACCAACTGGCTGGATAACAAATACTACTAACCTGGATCGTCTCTGGGATTCTGGTGTAAACGCAATGTGTTTTTCTTCCCATATATCTTCTTCATCAGAACCACCATCATCAAACTGCTGTATTCTCTCTTTACAGCATGCCTCAAACAAGGCAATATTTCCCTATAGTAGAATACAAAGCAAAGAAGTGAACAGGAGCAAAGACCATTCACAAACTGTACTATGCCATCTTATTTATATGGGTAAACAATTCTTAACAGCCTCAGAAAAGGATAAAAGTGCATAGTCCTCACTATACTCAGAGCTGAATTAATGAAGCTTTGACTAAGTTTTTTATGAGAGCAGTTCAGGAAACTGCCTTTACAGTGATACCTGTTTTACCATTTCCTCCTTACTTCCCAGACATAGCTGAAGAATCTCTCAAAGTTTTGGTGACCTTTTTGCCATTGTGAATTTTCTCTGCTCACTGCATTAAAGAGTGCTCCAGATCTTTTGGGGGCCAAGTTGGCAGTAGAAGGGAGAGAGACATGAATTCAGGTAGGGAGAGGTTAGCACACCATAAAAACATCTTCACACATCTGTCCCCTTATTCCTCTCACTTTGCTGGCTAAGATCATAATCAACATTTTGGTGGAATGGGGAACAGCTGAATCTGAGGACTTGATTATGCAATACAGCAATATGCATTAGAGCACGGTGCATTTTAGAAATCACAAACATGTTGTGCTGTCCCACACAGCTGCTTCTGGTATGCTCTAGAACAGTGGTCTCCAACCTTTTTACACCCATTTTTAATGACAGAACAAGCCAAAATCTACCACCCCACCGCTTCATTGAAGCCCCCACCCTGCCCTCTCCATTCTCCTCCTCTCCATCACTCGCTATCCCCAATCCTTATACTGCTGCTTTTTTCCCCAATTCTTCTGTAGGAAGAGGTTTTTCCAACATTTGGCCTGTCTAGACTGGACCAAATGTCAGAAAACCCCCTTCTTTTGGAAGCCCCCTGATTCCTCGTGGAAAGAGGAATATAGGGGTTACCGAAAGAGCATGTTTGCTCTTCTGCTAAAAAAAAGTGGAAGAACAAACGCATCTCTGGATGCAGAAGAGTTTTTCTGGGATACCTCTGGAATCCCGGAAAAACTCCTGCAGTCTAGCTGTACTCTCACTGGGTTGAGACAGGATGTGTGGGCTCTGGGATGGGAATGAGTTTTTTGGGTATGGGAAGGGGTGAGAGGTGCAAGCTCTGGGAAGGAATTTGGATGAAAGAGGAGGTGGAGAAGGGGATACTGGCTCAGGGAGGGGGCTCCAGGCTGGGGTACTGAGCAAGCCACAGGCTTGTGGATGTGAGGGTGCAGGAGTTTGGGTTGGGAGATGGGACGGTCTCAGGGCAGGGAGGTTAGGAGTATAATGGGCTCACGACACAGATTTGTGGTGTGGGGATGGTATAGGAGTGTTGTGGCAAAAGACTGAGGATGTGGGGGTACAGGAATTTGGCAATGTGAGAGGCTCAGGACAGGAGGTTCCAGTGTATGATAAGCTCAAATCAAGAGTCTGGGAGGGGGAGGGGTGCAGGAGTGTTATGATGCTGCAGACAGATGGGGATTTGTTGGCCAGGCTTCATTTTTAAATAAAATATGTCAAACAAAAAGTTTCAGCATTGTTTTTATTTATGAGAATCGGTTTTGATTCAGGGGTCACTGAAAAGTCAATTGGGGGTCTCACAAGTGAGATGCAAAAAAAAAACCCAAAAAAACCCCACACCCTCCTCCAAAGCCTCACTAATGTGGCCCTAACTGTGCTGGTGAGAGCAGGGGACATGGTACTAGGGAAGGGTGCTAGTGGGTGCTGGGGCAGAGGACAGGGTGAGGCAAGGGACAGGGTACTGGGGTGGGGCCAGGGTGCCGGCAGGAGCAGAGTACCAATGGGAACAGGGGGTTGGCGGGGGCTTAGAATCTTCAGCACACGCCTCCCTCTCCCCCGCCTTCCCCTCCCCCCCAGAGGAGGGAAGCTCCGGCAAGAGCCTCCTTCCGGGATTCCTCCCCCCTCCCCCACAAAAGGGGAAAGCCCTGATGCGTGCCCCCCCCCCCCCCCGGACTCCTTCCCCCTCCCTGGCGCGCGCTTCCCCCTGGGACTCCTACCTCCTCCCCTGCAGAGGAGGGGAGCTCCGGTGCGCACCTCCCTTCCCCTCTCCCTTGCAGAGGAGGGGAACTCCAGCGCGCACTTCGCCCTAGGACTCCTCCCCTCTCCCCCGCAGAGGAGGGGAGCCCCAGCACACGCTTCCCCCTGGGACTCCCCCTCCCTGGTGCACACTTCCCCTCCAGATTCCTACCTTCTCCCCCACAGAGGAGGGGGAGCCCTGGTGCGCACCTCCCCTTCCCCCCCCCCACCAGAAGCCCCAGCACGTGCCTTCCTCCAGGACTCCTACCTCCTCCCGGCGCACCACAGACCTGGAGGAGGGGAGCAGGCAGCGCACTTCCAGAAACCCCAGAAGTGGTGTGCAGCTGCCAGACTTCCCTTCACCCCACAATCAACGGGTTGGTGACCACGGCTCTAGAAATTCCCTAGTATACACCAACTTAGTACTGTGCCAAAAAATCTGTTACTGTGTCTAGCTAACTCCTAGAGCAGAGGTTCCCAACCTTTTTCATACTGGGGACTGGCAAACATACACTTAAACTTTTGGTGGACCAGTAACACATTTGCTTATTCATTATGCAAATAATTAATATTTAAATATGCAAATAAAATATTGCCAGTCCACCAAAAGCCCTAGCCCCCTGAGCTAGCCCTAACCCCTAGTGGCCCGCATCCCGCCACCACCCCCAGCACCAGCCACAGACCCCAGAGTTCCCTGCACCCAACTCCCCCCCAGTGCCATTCCCCCATCCCAAATGCCTGTGCCAGCTCCCTGCCCTTCAGAGCCCCGCACCAGATGCCCGTGTCAGCCTCCCTCCTGTTCCAGAGCCCCATTGCACCCAGAGCCCTCCTCAGTGCCAGCCCCCAATATTAGCGCTGTCCCCAGAGCACCCAGTGACAGCCCTGCCCCCAAGTAACTCCCACTACTAGCTCCACTCCAAGAACCGCCCAGTGTGAGCTCCCCACCCCAGATCCCTCTAGTGTCAGCACCCTGCAATAGCCCTGACCCCCAGAACCTCCAGTGCCTGCCTCACTGCGTGCTGCGCTGCATCCCAGCTGCCAGCAAAGTGCTCTTCCAGGTATGGGAGAAGACCCCATCCTTGCCTGGCGCTGGTTGGCTGAGAGGTGGGGCAGGACATGCCTCTTCCAACAGTTGCAGCTGGAGCTGTGTACCCAGCACCCAACACCCAGAGCCACCACTGCCCGGCAGCCAAAGGTCCGCAGCCCACAGGGAACCTCTGTTCTAGACTACAGATTCTCAAAGTTTTGGGGGAGGGGTTCCCACTGGTGGGCACCAAGCAACGTTCAGTAGGGAACAGCAGGACTATCCCTTATTAGGGACAGCCCCACTCCACTCCCAGAACAGCTCAGTCTCTAACCCTGTTCAGACCACAGTTCTGCTCCACCTCCATGACCAGATCTACCCACACCCACACCTCTTCTTCACACCCTGCTCTGGCATCAGCCCAGCTCTGCCCTTTGACCAGATTTCCTTGTCTAGCCTCAGCTCTGCCTTCACTCCAAGCTCTACTGCTAAGAAAGTCTTGACTATGTAGTAATGGAGGAGGTACACATCTGGAAAAGTTTGAGCACCACTATCCTAGAGCATGCCAGCAGGATGTAAAGCCAGTTAGCACTCAACACTTCGATGCATCCTCCTCCCGTGCTATGCTGCACTGTGCACACAAGCGCAGAAGCATCTCTACCACAACAAACAGGAAGATTCTCACTCCATTTCCTTTACAGCCAGCTAACTGCAGTACTTGTATCTGGTCATACCTTGAAAGTGACTCTGCTTAGAAGCTAATATAGAAAACAACAATCAGATTTCCCAATGATACAGAGGCTTTACATCATTACAAGAAAGCTCAAGATAGTGAATTATCCCTAACAGATAATACTGAAAAGAATAATTTGACCCATCACCATCCAAAATATTGAAGACAAATGGAAGTTTTATTATTTAACAGGCCACTCATTCACGCACAAAAATTATGATAGCAGCAGGAACGTGTACTCACGCTTTCATTTGTATTGAGGGTAAAGTTGATGTCTGACACTCGATCAAAAGAAACACTGCAAAAAAGTAAAGATTATGCACTAAAAGCCAACGAAGATGCTGCAGTTCACACAACTAAGATATTTCATACACTGAACTCTTCACTTGCAACGATACTATGATCTGAAATTATAAAACTTAATTAGCAATTACCCATACAGCAAGAAAAGAGTTTTAACTTATGTGCTTAGGGGTATCATGCCTCCTACTACCATTCAATTAAACATCAAATCATGGGATGTTTTCCATGCAGAAAATCATATGAGACAGATAAGCCAATAACAGATAGACACATGGACACAACAAATCCAATTAAAATAACTTAAATGACCACAATGTGGTGAAATACATCTTAATTGTGCATCTCAATTTCTTTTTCTTAAATAGAAAAATAGTGAACACATAGTTCCAAGGAACGTATACCAAAATGACAAACTTTAAAAAATGAGTTGTGAACTAAGGCCCTAAGTCCATCAAAGAGATCCTTGTAGGCAGATCTCACACCTGCCACTGGACTTCAGGTTTACCAAGAAAGATTCTTTTACATTTAGGGTCCAGTCTTGCAAAGTCAAAATTAATTGTCAACTTATTTACTAAGTAAAGAAACCCAATGACCCTAAAGATCTGTTGGAGGAGAAAGTAAATGAGAAATAAAAGGTCATTAGATATAATCTTTAATGTCAAAGCAGATCAATTTTTAGGCCCAACAATTTAAACAATATCCCTTCAACATAAAAGGATGAACAATCATGTAACTGATCCACCAGGAAAATAACTAAAGAACAGTGAGTTTTACAGCCAGAAAATAGATAAGATTCCAAGCAATGAAGTGATAGACAATTTTTATGTGAAAGTCCTGTGGCATCTGAAGGGCGATATCAGGTATCAAATTCATAGCGGTAGTTAGATGCATAACCAGGGTTCAACAATCTATGTAATCTACTCACCCATGGCGAGTCGATTATAACCCGGAAGAGCCGGGTTCAGGCGATCTGAGCATGCGCAGAACGATCTGCGCATGCGCAGATCACCGGACAGCATGGCTGGTGAGTGGGGCTCGCCACGGCTCAGCGAGCCCTGTGCATAACCCAAGCAGTATAGCATGCTCGCTCCTGTAATAGGTGCGTACCAAAAATAATGATACCCAAGTACATTTAACTAATTTAAGTTGACCTCTTTTCTAGTCTCCTGTCTCATGAAAGTGAATCTTTATCTCTACAGAGGCTTCCTCTATAATTCCTTTTCCTGTTGAGAAAACAGGAGTCAACCTAAAGTAGTTTCCAGTACTATTTTGCAGGCGAAGTTACAGTAAGGTATCAATAATCAGTATCAACACTAATCTGCCTTGAATATTGAACTAGATGTCTTGGACTGTTTTTGAATTGGTTTTTAAAGGATACTTTCATTTATTTTGCACCAAACTTAATTTAATAAAATTTAAGGATTAGATGAAAACTAACACATTAACAGCTCCAATTTACTCCACTTCTCAAAAGGGATTCTCAAAAGCATGTCTATTTTCTTTTAAGAAATAGAGATCCTCCTAAAGATTGCGTGTGTTTTACTTGGACTAAAAACTATTCCCATTTTTAAGTTCTTCACTTCTCCTAATTGTAGAAAGGTGTGTCTGAAATGCTTTGCTCTTGAAAACTTGATAGATTAACGAAGCCCTTTTTCTTTTTGTCCCCTACACACAAAAAAACCCCTCATGGATGTGTTGCTCTTGACAACTTTGCCAGGAAAACTTAATGCAATGCACCATGGTGTACAATATATTCCATGTCAATTTACTGTGCCTAAAAACTATTCCACCTATGAATTCTGTCTATACAAGAGTTATGTACCAGTAGTCATTTGACTTAAGAGAACAGATCCATTGGTTAAGTTTTCTATTAAGAAGTTTAGTTATAAAGTCCACAAGAAATGTCTTCTCTCAGGGCATGTCCACCACAGGAAATTATTTCAAAATAAGTTATTTTGGGAATTATTTCAAAGTAACTATTTCAAAATAAGCTTTCCCCAAGGAAAGCAAGAGTTATTTTGAAACAACCAATCCCTTATTTTGAAATAACGGGCTTGGTAGCGTGGAAACTCTGCTTGTTATTTCAAAATAACCCCCTAGTTTAGTGTAGATCAGGGTTTAAATAGTTTCTGTAGTTGGTGAGAGGACAGAAATAAGAGTTGCTTTGAAAAATTGTTCAGGGAAGCTAATTGGCTCTTCCTGGAGCACTCAGTGTAAGAACTGACCAGATTGGTACTGACAAGTAAAGCCAAATGCAGACAGCTTGGCATTAGTCAAGGCTGCAATTAATAACTGGGACATAATCAAATGCGAAGTGATACAATAAAGAAGACAGCCCAAGTGAAAGCCAGCATAAAGTTATACTTACTTCCCAATGTCATCTTGATCAGCAAACTTCTCATCGTTGAAGCCAAACTGGTCAATAAAATTGGACGTCATTTGTTGCATCTGATAATCAGAAAAGGCCTGGCAACCCCAGGACCAACGACAGTGATATAATGATTCTAATAATACTCTAAATACTATTTGCCCATTTTGCTTCAGAAACAAATTTTGTTAATCTAAACAGCAGATTATAAATTTTTTAAAAAAATGTATAGGTTCTCAGTCACTAAATACACACTGATCCACATTTGATGGCTTTGATGCCAGATTGGTAGCAGCTCTAGTAGGAAAGTTCATCTTCACTCTACATGTGGTTTTAAATACCACTTTTCCAAAACACACTAACAGGACAGCTTAAGGAGAAAAAGCTGCCTTCAACCTTGTCAATATGAAACTTAAACCATGACTCATGGAAGAGAGAACAGAGCACTGTTGTAAATAGAAAAGAAAGTGATGGTTAGAAATTCTCAACTACAAGATCTAACAGTATCTCTTAATTACCCCAAAAAAACAAACAAATCCCACCACAGGTAGAAACCAAAAAAGTTAATGTAAATACCACAAATCTATTAAATTGTTGCCAACTCTCACCATTTTGTCACAAATCTCATGAGATTTAAGGCAATTTTTGTTTTTAAATAGTCTCAACGGGCCTCAGATTACTGCCTTTAAAATTTGTGAATTTTCACTTATTTAAAATAATTTGTTTTTAGTAGGGCTGAAGCCAAACTGATCTTTACCAAAGCAGCTACCATTCTTCACAGAGTCTGCGTACTGAAGTGAGACTACCATCTCCCTTTTTCAAAGAAACTGAAGCCAGGGAAAACTGCCACTTTCTGGACTGTATGGTTAATCAATTAGACAGGAAACAGCCAGAAAACATGAGAATACGGGAAGCGAGAGATGGCTTGAGATGGAGCAGATGCTGAAGAGGAAGACTGATAAGGCACATGAGAAGATAAGGTATCGAAGAACAGGTGATGGCAGAGAGAAAACCATAAGGTTGGGTTGGGGACAGGGAATTATGGAGGAAGATATGAAAAAGGATAGTGAATAAGGAGAGTCTGGCAATCCATAGAATGGCAGCTTTCCACATTCGTAGGGTTTAGACTGATAAAAGGGATCCTCCATTCAAGCAGCAAGTGGAGAAGCCTGCCTTTTTGCATATTGTTTCAAGCAGAATTTTGACCTGAAACATTTACAGGTTTCAATCAATACCTCAAGTCTTTTGAAGTAGACAGCACTATGATTGGCACAACATGTGGCTGACATAGTAATATCAGGCCTTTATTCGCCTGCACTTCCTGTCCATATAAATTATTCCAGTGTTTTTAAGGCAACTTCCCCCCCCCCCTCCTACTTTTCAGAGGAAGATAACTTATTTAATACAATGTGAATGAGAACACTTTCATAAAGGCACTGCGATTTCATCTCAATGATAAATGCAATGATAAAAGATCTGAATTAATGGTGAAAAGTGAATTAGATTTTTAAAAATTCATCAGTTTTGAACTCAACTGCAGGCAGCAACTTCTGTTTTGTCAAATATATAAATTATCCTCATGGCAGTATCTTTTAAAGCCTCATAATGGGAAAAAGCATCCTAGAGAAGTGTTCCAAGAGGTAGTCATCCAAGAATCAGAACCTGCTGATATTTTGACAGGGCAAAGGCAGATACAAGCTTTCCAAAGATGAAAATGGAATCTCTGATATACTTCTACTTGTTGTCTGTAAAATAAAGGGAACTGCAGACAGATGTACGGTACGAGACCCTTTTTGGTGGTACTATCTCTAGGATTTGAACTTCCTTAAGCAAGGCTCACAATGCAAAGGGAGAGGGAAGTAGGTTAATTTTGACATTAAAATGCTAAAAAGGTAGCAAACCAAGCCTAACTTCTTTATGGCTTCAAATTAATTCTCTAGCCAGTAAGACAGACATTTTGCGTATACAGGTTGAGTAAAATGTTACAAAATGGTTGGCAAGTACTAATAAAAAAATCACTTAAGTGATAAGCATCAATTTTTTATCCTGGATCCCACAAAAAAAAAAATAAAAAAAATAAAATCACTTTTGCCTGAGCCGTCATGATCAAATCTACATTAGGTGTCAGTTATCTAGGGCAGCCTTATAGTTTCTTTGTCTTTTGAAGATGAATTTGGAGAGACTTCCACCAAAAGGAAAACAGCACTTTTCACGTGCAATTATGCAGACTTGCATTTATTCCTTAACTGTGCCTACATCACCAATTTTCTGGAAATTTCATAACACTGCACAAGTATCAGCACAGTTCTCTTTGGTGTTAGCAACTGTAGGATTATTAGTGTACACTGGCTGATTTTAAAAAATGTAACCACTATGTCATCTGACCTTGCTTATAGCAGATTCAGACAACACAGTACAGGCAGTCCCCAAGTTACATGGATCCGACTTATGTCGGATCCGCAGTTACGAACGGGGCCGTCTCCCTGGTCTCCAGCAGACCAGGGAGAGGAAGCAAAGCGGCGGAGCACGCGGGCAGCAGACAGCCCAGACGTGTCTGGGCTGTCCTCGTATTCCACCACTTTGCTTCCCGTCCCCCTGGTCTGCAGACCAGGGAGAGGGGGAGCAAAGCAGAGCAAAGCCGCGGAGCCCAAGGGCAGCAGGACAGCCACGGCGCGTCTGGGCTGTCCCGCTGCCCCCGTGCTCTGCGGCTTTGCTCCGGACGCCTGTGGTACAGCAGCTGGGGCGCTGCCGGTTGGTCCCGTAACACCGCTCTGGGCACTACTGGACCAACCCGGCAGCACCCCAGCTGCTCTGCCACAGGCGTCCCCAGTCAGCCGCTGCTGAAACTGACCAGTGGCTGACTACAGGAAGCCCCTGCCCCGGGCTTCCTGGAATCAGCCGCTGATCAGTTTCAGCAGCAGCTGACTTGGGGATGCCTGGGGTTCTTAAGTTGAATCTGTATGTAAGTCAGAACTGGCATCCAGATTCAGCCGCTGTTAAAACTGATCAGTTTCTGAATCTGGACGCCAGTTCCGACTTACATACAAATTCAACTTAAGAACAAACCTACAGTCCCTATGTTGTACGTAACCCGGGGACTGCCTGTAGTAAAAATGCCAACAGCCCATCTAAGCTCCTCTTTCCCCACTCTTATCGGCACTTGACTAGACAAGAGTTAAGTTTTACCCCAGTGCTCAATGTTTGAGATTACTTGTGTGTGCATTACAAATTCTTTCCTGACGTGCTGTGCAGACTGGAGAACACGTTTCCAATTATGAGGCAGCAGACTCTCCCCCCTGATTAAGAAAGGAAGGTCTTTCAAAAAACTGTCATGAGAATTAATTAGTAAGTTCTCAAAATGATAGAGCTTTAAAATATTTCCGACTGAGGCATCCCACTGGTCAGAGGAATAGATGGAAGGAACACACTTCTTGACTGAAGATTCTTCATTAGAGAGAAATTTAACATTATAGTGGGACTCAGAGCTGAAGAAAAGGAAGGTGGAAGGTTGCCTGTTTTGGTCTGGACCAGTATTTCCTCTAAGCTGCGCAACAGCACAACTTGACAGGTGATTAATCAGTCTCCCACAGTCATATGCTCAGGGCTCCTGCACAGGGAGCTGACTGACCAAGTTAGCCTGATTAATCACCTGAGAAGCTGTGCTGCCACCCAGCTTAGAGGAAACACTGGTCTGGAGCTCAGTAAACCCGGCAAGCAAAAGTAAACCCACCTATGAATAAGTTCACAGAAGATCAGACAAATAAAAGGAAAAGACCGCCAGTATGCTAGACATTACAGTGCTTTTACTTCATCTGGAAAATAGGTCTGCTTTTCCTTACAATATTGTCTCCAGCATACTGTCTTTCACGTTATGCTCAGTTTTTTACAGAAGACAATATCAAGGTTCACGTCCCTATTTCATGCTTAAAAAAAGACAAGAAACCTTCGCACAAACTGCTAAGACACTGAAAAATGTGTGTCACAGCATTACTCCATACAGCACATAAAACAACAGATGTCCATATGCATTTCTCTGTTGGGTCAACTGACAGACAACCTAGGCAAAGCTCACACTGGAGGAGTACACAGTCAGAAGATGGGGCTTGAAAACTATGAAGGGTTTTCTGAACCATTCTACATTCCTACAGAAGCTGCTACCTTGCTAAAGACACCGAGCCCATCAAGTCTAGATTGGTGCAATTAAGATACAGTTTCTAAAATTAACAACCAACCAAACTTTTGGGGAAAAAAGTTTATATGCTTTATAAAAATTATAAAAGTATATAAACTTTAAGAACTACAGTCCACAGTGCTTTAGAATGACAGTTACAAATGGCTAACTGTACAAGCAGCGGTTTAAAAGCTTTTGTTTAGTAACTTGAATCAACAACATCTTTAGAATTGAAGATCTAAATCAATATACACCAGCAGTTCTCAAACTTTTGCAGCCAGAGGATCTCCATTTTTATTTAAAACTAGCAGGTGAGGCCCAACATCAACCAGGCAAAGTCATTTTGCGTAGTTTTCACTTACAGGAAAGTTCAAGAAATTAAATATATGTTGTGGATTTTTTTTTATTAATGTGCTTGCAAAAGGGAAGTAAAAGAACAGCTCTAAATTTGTAGGATTTCAACTTCAAACATTCATTTTACTGAATGATTTTACTGAATTTAACAAATAGTACATTTGAATCAGAAACTCATAACGTTTCCGTAATAAGTTTGAATTATTTTGTGCTTTGAAACAGTAAAAATTCTTTGCACTAAAATGACAATTGAAAAGGCATCTCAATTTTAAAAGTTAGCAAATATTTTTATGAACTCTGTACAGTCATGACTTTTTTCCGATGAAAAACAAAAATAATTATTGCAGCCTTTCACCCACCATATTCCAATGTAAAAAGTAGTGTATTCAGCTAATAAGTGGCAGGATTGTTTATGCAAAATTTGGTATCTGTAGATGCTTGCAAAGTATTGCTTTATTCTGCACAAATAAATCCACAAACAAATTCACTCATGGACATGCAGGAGATAATAGGACAGAGGTTGAAGAGTTGAACAACAGAGCTGGTAGCCCCAAACATGATTTCATCTCTCCACTGAGTGCACCATCTCCATTCTTCGCTCTCCCTCCCAATGTGTCGGGCACACTCCCTTCAGTACCCTCACAGATCCAGTTTGAAAGACGCTAATGCACACTGTATTCAGATTTTGTCCATTAAAAGCCAGTTATCAGATCAGTGTTCCCCATATGTTTTTTGTTTCTACTGGTGGTGCACATTCACACAACACATGCCTCAAATTTATTCTGCTCATGGATGGCAAAAATCCACACACAGATAGAAAAGATTAGAGGGAACACTGCATCACGTGCGTCAACGACAGCTTTCATTTTCCTCCTCTGCCACCAGAGGAATAAAAAAGTACTTTGCAAATGAAATAATGCTAGTACAGACTAGTTGTCAACCTTCATGTCAAAAATGGCAAAGTATCAGAAGGGCTTCTAAACACTATTTTCTAAATTAAGTACTGACCCAAGTAGACCATTCTACAGTTAGTTGATACGCTCAAAAACATTACTCAGTTGTGTGGTATTATCATATTAAAACCTGCATCATTGTCAATTACCACATTATGAGCACCTACAGAACTTTAAACTGAACAGTGCATAGATTAATTTATATAGTGCCCAGTTTCAACACCAAATTCTCCAAATGTGATTTTATATCAAATGCAAACCCTAAAGACAAAAAACCCACAGAAAAGCTACCTCTATAAAGTAGGCAAATCCCTACATAATAACACTGTTAAATGAATTTAACTCACTTGCTGCAAGGAAGAATCCTGTGAAAAACCAGTTTCTTTAAAGTCTATTTCGTCATCACTGGATGAATGAATGTGACAGGTAGTAACCTAGACAAAAAAAAAGTTTAGATACCTTTTTAATATAAACAAAAGGCTTTGGCATAGAATTTTGATGCAAAGTCAATTTCATTGCAAAAAGATAGACTAGAAGTTTTAGTCAAGTAAACAGTATTTCAACTGTAAATGTGTATCTTGCTTGCACTAAAATGTTATTCGCATGCCACTATTGGCATCAGACACCTCTGAATAATTCCATCTTTAATATCTGAAAAAACTAACAATAGTTACCTTCAGTGGATGTAACTTAATAGGTCCAAACAGGATAACACGGGAGCAATTTTAATTTTACCATTAGATACAATATGAAATTATTCCAGTTAATAAGGGAGTTTTGCCATGAAAATGTGCTTGTTAACAATTCTGTCAATTAAGTGTGGTAGTCATTCACTGTGAATCAAAAGACCTTTTACCCCATACAGCACTACACATTTTTGAAGGTGCAAGCTCAATTTGCTTTCTACTGAAAAATTGGCCACTGCTGCAGTCAGCCCTTGTATGGCTGACCAGTGTCCAATATACAATTGTTATGTGCCTGTAAACCTGTTAAATCATCTACAAGGGGAAAGCCATATTTTTAAACCCCTAAAACTTAAAAAAATGCAACCATTTTTAGAGTTACAAATAAGTTCTTGAGCCTCAAAAGTACTGAGTGCCCACTACTTTATTCTCAGCACCTAGTAACTTTACCAAAATCAGGTTTGGTAATGCTGTCTACAAAGACTAAAACACTGTGTAGAACAATTGTTTTCAACCTGTGATCTGAGGTCTGCAAACTGTGCTTAAGGGCCAGTGTCAAAATTGAACAAGGACATTTGTACCACCTGCTATTTTTCATAATTCTTCCGCCCCATTTTTTCATCCCATCTGGTCTGTGGGTGTTTGCCCCAGTCTGGTTAGGCCCTGCTAAGAAGCCCTAAAACGGTGACTTATGAAAATAAAAGTTTCAGAGTCCAGAAAAGGCATTCTGTTTATCTGATCAAAGGTGTGTGAAAACCTCCATCTAGGAGTCAAAACCCTCAAGTGGCTGTCATTACCACAGAAGCCCACAATTTAGTACCCTCTCTTATCCTGTAGCCAAATGCTATTCTAAGCACTGCAATGTTTATAGTTGAATTTAGTTCAGTTTTCTGTCTATGACTTGTGACCGGAGCCAAGAGACCACAGGTTGAATTTCCAAAGTGGTTTGCACCTCCATACTTATTTTTTAGGAGTCTTCAAATGAAAAAAAAGCTTGAAAACCTCTGGTATAGAAGGAACAGTGACCAATTCTTCTTTGTTATTTTTAAATAAATTATCCACGCTCCAAAATAAATTGAGTCTATTTATAAATAAAGAACAACTTTAACATATAATGCGTAGCCCCCCCCCAAAAAAATCAGTTTTACTCCCTAAAAACTACCCAGTCTGAGAAAAAATTCTAGAAATACAGGCAGTCCCCGAGTTACGCGGATCCGACTTATGTTTTCAACCTGTGATCTGAGGTCTGCGAACGGGGCCCTTCCTCTCCCTGGTCTCCAGTAGACCAGGGAGAGGAAGCAAAGCGGCGGAACACGCGGGCAGCGGACAGGGGTGTCCGCTGCCCACGCGCTCCGCGGCTTGGCTCTGCTTTGCCCCCCCCCTCCGGTCTGCAGACCAGGGGGACGGGGGGGGGGGGGCCAAAGCAGAGCCAAGCCGCGGAGCGCACGGTCAGCTGACAGTCCAGACGCGTCTGGGCTGTCCTCTGGCCGCGTGCTCCGCGACTTGGCTCTGCTTTGCCCCCCTCCCCCCCCCCGCCCGGTCTGCAGACCAGGGGGACGGGGGGGAGGGCGCAAAGCAGACGCAAACAGCTGACCGCACACGCTGCAGCTTGGCTCTGCTTTGCATCCCCCTCCCCCTGGACTGCAGACCAGGGGGACGAGGGGGGGGGGGGGAAACCAAAGCAGAGCCAAGCCGCGGAGCGCGCGGCCAGCTGACAGTCCAGACGCGTCTGGGCTGTCCTCTGGCCGCGTGCTCCGCGGCTTGGCTCTGCTTTGCCCCCCCGTCCCCCTGGTCTGCAGACCAGGGGGACGGGGAGCAAAGCAGAGCAAAGCCATGGAGCCCGAGGGCAGCAGGACAGCCACGGCGCATCTGGGCTGTCCCGCTGCCCCCGTGCTCCGCGGCTTTGCTCCGGACACCTGTGGTACAGCAGCTGGGGCGCTGCCAGTTGGTCCCGTAGTGCCGCTCTGGGCACTACTGGACCAACCGGGCAGCACCCCAGCTGCTGTGCCCCAGGCGTCCTGATTCAGCCACTGCTGGTCAGTTTCAGCAGCGGCTGAATCAGGACGCCTGGGGCAGAGCAGCGGGGGTGCTGCTGGGTTGGTCCAGTAGCGCCGAGGAGCTGCGGCGCTACTGGACCAACCCAGCAGCACCCCAGCTGCTCTGCCCCAGGCGTCCCCAAGTCAGCCGCTGCTGAAACTGACCAGTGGCTGACTACAGGAAGCCCCTGCCCCGGGCTTCCTGGAATCAGCCGCTGATCAGTTTCAGCAGCAGCTGACTTGGGGATGCCTGGGGTTCTTAAGTTGAATCTGTATGTAAGTCAGAACTGGCGTCCAGATTCAGCCGCTGTTGAAACTGATCAGTTTCAGCAGCAGCTGAATCTGGACGCCAGCTCCGACTTACATACAGATTCAACTTAAGAACAAACCTACAGTCCCTATCTTGTACGTAACCCGGGGACTGCCTGTATACAAATAAAAAAACAGCACTATTTTGCTATGCAATATATTTGAATTTGCAGCCTTGTGGAAAATACCACTTGTTTTAAACAATGTAACTAAATAACCCAATAAGTCCTTGGAAATATTCAAGAGAGGGTTACTCACCCTCTGCAGTAATTGAGGTTCTTTGAGATGGGTGCCCTGCGGGTGCTCTATCTTAGGTGCTTGTGTGCCACAGTGAGCTTGGCCAGAAGATTTCTGTAACAATGCTTGTGGATAAGCTGTTCGTGCATGCACAGTACCCCTCATGTGGCAGGCAGCTAAAGAGCATGCACGAGCCACGAACCCTTCAGTTCCTTCTCTGCCCCAGGAGGTATGTGCAGGGCTCGACAAACCGCTTTCTACTTGCCTCTGGCAAGTAGATTTCAGCCGGTCGCTCCGTTCACCGGTGCTGCGTGCATGAGCAGTGCTGGTCTGGCGCATGCACGGTGTGGGGCCAGCGAGTAGATCTCGCCACGGTTTGTCGAGGCCTGGGTATGTGTGATGATACACCAAAGCAAAAGGGAGGAAGGGCAGGTGGTGGAGAACCCACAGAGACATCCATCTTGAAGAACCTCAATTACTGCAGAGGGTGAGTAACCCTCTCTTCTTTGAGGCTGTCCCTGTGGGTACTCCACCTGAGGTGATTATGAAGCAGTGTGTCCACTGGAGGTGGGTACTTCTGTCAGCATAATGTCTTCATGGACAACTGTGAGGATGGAGTGGCTGAACAGGGTTCCTCTAGATGGGTATATGTCTAGCGTACAGTGGGTCATGAAAGTATGGGCGGACAACCAGGTAGCTGATTTACAAATATCTAACAAGAGAATGCCCTGGATATATGCCATTGAAGCAGCCATGGCTCTGGTTGAGTGCGCACGAAGTTGTGGAGGCAGATCTTTGCCAAAGGCTGAATATACCAGTCTTATGCACTCCACTACCCATTTGGAAAGTCTCTGAGAGGAAATGGGGAGTCCCAGAGATGGTTCTGTAGTTGAAATGAATAATCTGTTGGTTCTGTGGATGTGTGGTTCTATCTGTGTAGAACATGATGGCCCTGCAGAAATCAAGGGTATGAAGCATTGTCTGCGTTTTGCTGTGAAGTTTGGGAAAGAAAACAGGTAAGTTGATAGGGTTTATTGCAGTGGAACGCAGAGGGGATCTTAGGCCTCACCCAAAATTCATGCCTAAGTACCACTGGGTCTTTATGGAAGACCATAAATGGTGGGCCCATCATGAGGGCCGCAATTTCTCCAACCCATCTTCCGGATATTATAGCCACAAGGAAGGCCACCTTCATGGAGAGGTGGAGTAGCAAGCATGTTGCCATTGGTTCAAAGGGCTCTCTCATTAGGGCTGTAAGAAGGAGATTGAGGTATCAGATGCAGAGTGGTGGTCTGATGGGCGGGTAGGTGTTTCACAGACCTTTGAGAAACCTTTTAGTTATGGGGTGCATGAACACTGATGTATTGTCTATTGGTTGGTGTAGAGCTGTGATTGCAGCGAGATGTACTTTAAGGGAGGCTCAGGAAAGGACTGAGTTCTTAAGCTTCATGATGTATTGCAGGATCGCAGGTAGTGGAGCTGAGGCCGTATCAAGGTTGTTTCTTTGAGATGAAGCAAAGAAGCGTTGCCATTTGTACAGGTATACTTTTCAAGTAGATGTTCTACGGCTATTGAGGAGAATTTCTTGGACTCAGTTTGTGCATTGTGATGCTATAAGAGTAAGCCTCTGAGGAACCACGCCAGGAGCTGGAAAGAGCGGAGGTATGGGTAATGGAGGTGGCTGCAGTGCTGGTTGAGGAGATGCGAGGGAGACGCCATGGCCGCTTGAACAACATGTGGAGCAGGTAAGTGTACTAGTCCAGTCTGGGGCTAAGAGGTTAACATTGCCCCTTCCATTCGGATCTTGTTGACCACCCGATGGAGAAGAGGTATCAGTGGAAAAGCATAGAGGAGTGCTATGTCCCAGCGGATTGTGAATGAGTCTCCCAGGGAGTGTGAGCCAATGCCGACTCGTGAGCAGTACTGTGGGCATTTTTTGTTGGTATGGGTCACAAATCTATCTGGGGAAAACCCCAGCACTGGAAGATTTGGTGCAAGATGGTGGGATCTATTTCCCACTTGAGGTTGGACGAAAAATTCCTGCTGAGTCCTCTGTGGTATTGTCTTTGCCTGCAAGGTGTGAGGCAATTAAGATTACATTGTGTGCAATGCACAAGGTCCAGAGGTGGACTGCTTCCTTGCACAGGGGGTAAGATCTGGCCCCTCCCTGCCTGTTGATGTAGAACATTGCAGATTGGTTGTCTGTAAAAATCTGCAAAGGTGAATTGGAGAATACCGCATGGAGCTCAAGGATACCGATATGCAGAGTGATCTCTGCGGGCAACCATCAGGCTAGTGTGGTAAAGGGGCTCAAGGTGGGCTCCCCGGCCTAGTAGGGACATATCCGTGGTGATCGAAAAGAAGGGGGCTCGTTTATGAAAGGAGACACCAGTGCACACATTTTGTGCATTCAACCACCACTGAAGCGACTTCCTGATGGTGAGTGGCACCGAGAGCAACTTGAGGAGATTGTGTTTTCATGGTCTGTATACTGTGCTGAGCCAGTGTTGTAGTGGCCTCATATGCAATTTGGCATGAGGGACTATGGTGGTGGCTGCTGCCATGCGGCCTAGGAGTTGGAGACATGCTCTGGCAGGTAGTTGGGGAGCTGTGCAATGGAGTTGGATAAGCTTCTGTATGGCTAGGAATCTGTGATGGGGCAGACACGCAGTGGTACAATCTAATCGAGCCCCTATAAACTCTAGCACCTGGGTTGGTTCAAGCTGACATTTTGAGAGGTTTATATGGTGGCCTACGGATCTAAAGAGTTCCATGGTGGTAATGACTGATTCTTGTGTCTGTTGAAGGGAGTCAGCCCTTATAAGGCAGTCGTCCAAATAATGAATGATGTACACTTCCTACCTGAGCATATGAGCTGCAACTACTGGCAGTACCTTGTAGAATACTCTTGGTGTGGTAGAGAGGCCAAAAGGGAGTATCATGTACTGGAAGTATTGTCCACCCATAGTAAATCTAAGATATTTCCTGTGCACAGGATGGGTAGGCACATGGAAATATGTATCCTGGAGGTCGAAAAGTCGCCAACCAGTCATCTTTGTTGAGGGAGGGAATAATGATGGAGAGGGTAACTATGCGGAAGTGTTGGGAAAGGACATACCTGTTGAGGCCTCTGAGATCTAAGACTGGCCTCCATACCCTGACTTCTTTTCCATGTGGAAATATTGGGAATAAAAGCCAATGTTGCAGTATTGGAGGGGCCACTTGATCGCCATCAAAGCAGTGGATTTCTTGGCATAGGACAAACTTGTGAGATGGGTCCCTTAAGAGGGACAGGGTGGGTGGTTGGAGTTTTGGAATGGACAGGAACGATATGCAGTATCCCTTCTTTATGATGTCCAACACCCACTTGTCGGATGTTATGAGGCACTAGTGGTGATAGAAAGATGCTAGCTGTTGTGTGGATATTGGAGTGCCATGAAGGACAGGAGGGGAGGGATGAATTTGACAACTCCCAATCTGAACTTCAAAACCTTTATTATTAGAGGAATGGAACGTGGTAGGCTGCTTGGCAGACTGTCACCTTCTGCTCTGGTGTTGTCACCTTCTCTGATCATACTGCTTTTATGGTTGAGTAAAGAAGGCAGGTCTGAATCTCTGAGTATAGCCCTTATTTTGTTTATGTTTCTGCACAGGAACCTGGATGCCCAGCATACAAAGAGTGGCTCTGGAATCTTTCATGGGATGCAACAAAGTGTCGGTTGACTCTGTGAAAAGCTTTGGGTCCTCAAGTGGGAGGTCTTCGACGCTTGTCTGGACCTCTTTTGGAAAGCTAGATATGTGGAGCCAGGATGCTCTCCACATCCTGACCATGGCTGCAAGGGAACAAGTGGTGGTGTCAGAGACGAGGGAGGCCTGTAGGGCTGTCATGGCTATTAGGGAGCCCTCATTTGTGTTGGCTTTAAATTGTTCCCTTGTTTGTTCTGGAAGGTACTTAATAAAGGTGGATAATCTGTTCGAAAATGAGATGTGTATATTTTGCCAGCACAGCAGTGTAGTTCAAGATTCATAGCTGGAGGGAGGCAGATGAGTAGGCTTTTCTACCCATGAGATCAAGCCATTTCCACTCATCAGCAGGAGTGGATTTTGGCAAGGTATGTTTGGCTTACTGGTTGGCAGCATCAAGTATGAGGGAGTTGGCAGAAGGGTGTGTGAAGAGGATCTCCGCACCCTGTGAGGAGAAAATATTATGTCTATCTGCCTTTTTGCCCACTGGAGATATGGAGGCTGTGTGTTTGCCACAGGTGTTTAGCAGGATCTATGAGGGCAGGGTCCATGGGTAGAGCTAGTCTGACGGCTGGCGTAGCATGTAGGATGCTGGTGAGCTGTCATTAGGTGTCAGGCTAGGTCATTAATGAGATCTTGAATGCATCAGCCACCCTTCTAAAAAGGTCTTGAAAAGCCCTGAAATCATTGCCTAGTGAGGGTGGTGGTGGTATGAGGACATCCTCTGGAGAAGAGGACAGCTGAATTGGCAGGGGAGATAATCATTCGAGTCATAATCACTGAAAGGGTGTTTGATCCCTGGACACATCTAGGGAGGTCACCAATGTGAGTCTCGAGTGAGCCTGACTAGCATGATGGTATTGTTGCTGCTGCTGGTGTGTTCCCAAAAATGCCCAGGGATCCAGCAGGGCCAAGTGGGAGGCATGGGCGGCGGCAGCCACTGGTTGGGGTGCCACTGAGGCATCCTTGGTTGTGGCTGAGATAGTGTTTGAGAGAGACACAGCTTCCTCCTCACTTTATAAAGGAGGTGCAGAAGCTGTTATATTTGCTGAAGAGAACCTGGCAAGTGTCAGAGAGGCATCCATACTGAAAAGTGGAGTAGTGGGTACAGAGGTAACTATTAACAGGTCTGTAGATATAAAAGAATAAGCTTGAGGCATGGGCAGCAGGAGTTACTGTGGCTGAGCGCCTTTTGCCTTGCCAGGTAACGGGGCAGGCGCCCACGCTGACAAAGTTGAGTGTGGGGCTTTAGTAGAACCGCTATTTTTAGAAGTATCTGAGCGCAGAGTCGGCACAGGCGGTGCTTGGGTTGTCTTGAGTTTTTGTGCCACAAGGGGCTTAGGCTTTTGCTAGCCTGTTTCGCAACAGGACTTGGGACCCTCAAGGCGCAGTAGGTGATAACAATCCCGGCAAGCTCCTGTCCGAAGCCCCCACAAGGGATGGAACTGGCTTAGAGTTGTGGGATCACCCTTTCTTGGGTGAAGGAGATTCCCTGCTAGCATCTGCATGTATCCTCTTAGACTGTTTAGAGGTTTCAGAGCCTGCAGCTGAGATAGCTGCGGATGCCTTGTCTGACATCGCCGCTGAGAGAGTGTAAGCGGGGATGCAGATGCAGGGAAGCCAGAGTCTAAAGTTGGTCAGATGGCCATCCAAGCGAGATAGCTAAAACTGAAACTTATCTCACTATATTTGCTCCGGCTGTCAGGGCTCTGAAGAGCACACTGAATTACTCTGTGTTACTCCCTCAGGCAGTGGAGATAAGCGAACGCCCTTCATGGTGGGAAATATACAAACGGTAAATAGGTGGCATCCGAGCACCAGCCGCTGTGGTATATGCCTGAGGGAAGGTGGGTTCTGAGGAGGTCACTGTGAAAGTTCTCCTCAGATAGATTAAAAAAAAAAAAAAAAGATTAAAAGTAGTAAAACCAGTAAAAACACCGAGGGGAGAGCCCTTGGTGGGAGATCCTTGCAAGGGCAAAGAGGCAGGCAGTGAGCCTCCATTTATTTGCAGTTCTGTGGTCTGTCGCAAAAGAAAGTTTTTTGTTTTGTTTTTTTATCTTCTTAGAGTAAAAGAAAAATGATTTAAAAAATAAATCTGACTAAAACACTATGGTAAAAGGCTAACTGTGGAGCTCAATGCAGAGTACATTGTGAGTTCCAACCGGCACTAGTGCAGGCAGAGAAGGAACTGAAGAGTTCGTGCATACGCGTTAGCTGCCTAGCGCATGACAGGTACTGCGCATTCACAAACAGCCTATCCACAAGCACTGCTATAGAAATCTTCCAGCCAGGTGCGCTGTGGCACCTAAGTACTTAAGGTGGCACACCCACAGGAACAGCCTCAAAGAAGTTGCCAATTACTTATACATTATCATGTGAGTCGGGCATACATTATATTTTTCATTTGAAAACTTGTTTTACACCTCAATTAGGCATCATCATGTGGGACTGAGTATATCATGTCATCTGATCTTCCCTTCTAGTCTACCAGAACCCCATCTACTTAGGATTAAACACAAACCCAAAGCTCTTATGTCAACTTCAAATTGCTTGCATTTTAACACAGAAATGAAAACAAACCAAAGTAAACATTTTATCAAAATTTCAACTAACTGAATTAGCTTTCATTTACATTTAGGCATAACTGCAAACAAACCAACCCTTCAGGATTCTTATAAAACTCTTCACTTACACAGAAAAGCATTAGATTGAGAGAGCAATATTTGAACTTTTCTCTAGTAGGTGTCAGACAAAAACAAATGTTTTTACAGTTTGGTAGAAAAGTTGGAAGCTGCCAGTGTTATTTACAAGTACCTACTGCATATTCACTACTAGCTGTAATTTCCGTCTTCTTGAATGGAGCAATTTACTATTAGGATATATGAGTTAATATTCAAATGTGTACCTTTTCTCCACCAAAATCTAATAATCAATCAATTTATTGATCCCTAGTAATTATCACCATCATTAGACTAGGACTGAAAGGGGATTAAGACTTAAAAAAAAAAAATCAGTAAATGTCAGTAAATTGCTATTTCACCATATACAAAGAAATCAAACAAATAATCAAAATGTACAGATAAACAAATTAAGAAAAATGTTTAAGAATTTAGAGCTGAATTTAAGGACTTTTTAATATTTTAACATTTGAGGATGATAATCTGTTCTAACTATTCTAAAGTTTCAACATTTGGAAGCTCATTATTTGTCATTAAACTGTCTGATCATTCTCTCTTACCCTCCTTCACTTCCCATGGTCTAACCCTTCTGTAATTTACTTAAACCGTGAAAATGTAAATAGGTAATTGGAAAAGAGTGCTTAAAACCCATCATCTTGCACAATTGTGAAACTGAAATTGATAAAAATAGAGAAAACTTAATATAGAAAGTCATAAAAAAATTGAACTCTGCCAAGTCTAAAAAAGACATGAGTATCAATACAACTATAGAAGAGGAGAAGTTACTCACATTGAATATCTTTATGATGATTAGTTATTTCAATGAAGTTCCAACAGCAAACTGGCTTAAAAAATTGTATTTTTTAGGGTTTTTGTCAGCTGAGTTAGTTTACACGGAAAGATCAGACCTCCATTTGTGAGACTTACAGTTGTCAAACTCAAAGATATTTACTATAGAAGAGCTAAGAGTCCTGCAGTTAGCTTAAGATGCTTGAACTGAACATGAGAAGATCCAGTATTAAACTCGGTTGGCTCCACTTTGGTTAGAATTCTTTTGGGTATGCAGTTTTAAAAGGGACAGGGGATATTGATATCAAAGAAAGTTAATAGTCTAGTAGTCTATCTGGTCTAAACATTTAGGCTGACTTAAAACTTGCTGAAGGAGGCCGTGAGAGCACAACACTAACAATCTATATTTTCGATGAATGTTTCTTGAGTTAGGTTATTAACAACTGTGGCAAGATGTTTTACCTCAGGAAAAAAATTCTCAAACAAAGCAATTTTATTGTTCCATATCATTATCTAAATCATGCAACATTTCTAAATATTAGGAGGCTCTGACGATTATAACCTGGATCAGAGTAATCTGGATCTGACCTGTGGGCCATTTTCATAATGTTATAAACCCAACAAGTTCATTTTTCTCCGCCATTAAGATGCATTGTTTTCTTGAATAATTACCAATGCAGTTATGGTTTGTATCCACAACAGATATCAGAAAGCCAATGAATTCATTGTTTTGATGCCTCTGTTAGGCAACATTGGGGGGGGGGGGTCTGTATTTTTATTTCATACATTGCGTTCTGCTGTGAATAAATGTACTCTCTTAGAAACTGCTGGGCTGATTCTGAATGGAAAACTTATAAACAGAAGTCCTAGTCCCTTTTAGATGTACAAAGTGATTGAGTACCATAATTTCAGATTAAGTTTAAGACACAAGGAGATAAGTTTTCAGAGTACTTTGTATAGATGTGGGATTTTTTTTAAGAAGAAAATTAGTTTGGGTCACATGTTAAGTCAAATAAGGAGAAGACAGGTATTTTAGAACCTGAGCATGGTGTGATACTACAGAATGCAACTAGTTTAGATTTTGGCTCATTAAGACAACATTTCTCTCAACTCTGTCCTCTTAAAAGCTAAATGACACCCTGAAAACTCTTGATTTGCTAGGCTAGTAGTGGACAGAGCAGTATTTGTGAACTAAGTAGTAGCAGAATGCTACCACTACACAGAAAACACTGTGTTACATTATGTTGATCCAGCTGTATTTAACTTGATTCTGCTTTTCTCTGTAGATCTTTCATTGCTTTGCACTCATCTGAAATTTTTAATAAATTAAGAACAGATTTGACAATCTTTATTCATTTTGTTTCAAATTAATAATGAATTATTGCCACAAAAGTGAACCCACAAATAAATCATTCTTGGACAAGTTTTAAAAATCACAACTTTAAGGAGGCCCAAGTAAGCAAGCACCTCGGTTAAAAAAAAGATCATAATCTTTAAAACACAACAAAAGAAATCAAGCTTATCCTATTTTGAATTGAGGCGCCTGATTGCTGTTACACTGACACTTTTGCCTTTAAATATCATTAACAGAAAATGCTGCCTTGGTCTCAATTCTTCAAGCAACTGTGGAGTTGCCAAGACCCTGAAGTGACATCTTCCTGTTGGAAGCTACTTTGAGTGAGACAATATAAAATGAGCCTAACTCCAAACACCCTGGCAAAACTATATTAATTGGCAATAAGGCAGCCATATTTGCAAAGGAAACTAGAGAAGTGCCAATTGGACGTTGCAGCTACTTGAAAGGTTTGCTGACATTCTTAGAAGCATGATGGCTGGAAAGGCGGCAGTGCAACTGTATCCCTGATACATGAGAAAAGGATGCCCTTATAAGCAGCAAACTCTCTCAGACCCAGACATCTTTCTATCCAAGTGCAAACAGATGATCATCATACCCAATGGACACCAGGTGAAAAAAATTACAATAATCTATGGGGCATGTAGATTGTAGTAAAAGGTTATGCTATACTCTCAAAAAAATGAAGAACCAACTAATCAGCGGAGCTCTCAATACTAGAGGCTCTCAAACTAAGCTTCTACACAAACTTCCTCTTGGCTAGAATTGTACAATAACCCAACAAGCCATCGACAATGCTCACTTCACTAACCTACAGAAGAAAAAGGACAATAAACTACTTAAATTCCTACATGCCTCAGAATATTTCAACTAACCTAACACTGTCATCTTATTCAACCACACTCTTTGCTGGCAGAAGATTCTGTCCTCTCAGGGATTCTCTCTGTTCTACCACCCCCACAAATACGATTCTGTTTTGTGGTGATCTAGAAGCCTATTTCCCCCCTCTCCGTCTAAAGGAATATTTCCAACACACTGCTAAATACACCAATCCTCAGGATACCCCATGCCAATCCCACAAGAGGAAATCCTCTATGTGGATCCCTCCTGGTGGTTGTAACAGTCTGAACTTCTATATTGATTGTTTCCACAAACATCCACCAGCCGACATTAACAAACATGAGGCATATAACCTCAGCCATGCAGAACACCATGCTATACACAGTCTCAAAAAAAATTCTAACATTATCAAAGAGGCTGACAAAAGGGGGTGCTATAAAAGTCATTAACAGAACAGATGACCAACAGGAATCCATCAGATTCTACAGGCTTCTTGCCTCTGATCCCACTAAAGAATACCAAAAAACCCCTACATCTGTCTGCTCATGAAACTCCCTGCTGTAACAGCACCAAATCCCCAACCACAAACCTAGAAATCCCAGACTTCCCATCGTGTCAGGCATTGGCACACTTAAAACAGGATTATCTGGGTTATGCTGACTCTCTCCTCAGACTGTATGCTACCAACACTCCTAGCTACCTTCGAGATACCATTGACTCCATGAAGAAACTACAGACATCAGTAATCTTCCTGAGAACACCCTCCTGCCACCATGGATATAGAAGCTCTTTACACCAACATTCTACACAACAATGGATTACTGGTTATAAGGGACACTATCCTTGATGATGCCACTGCAAATCTGGTGACTAAGCTTTGACTTTGTCCTTACCCGCAACCATTTAAGTAAAAATCTTAAGAGCCAAAATGTTCCATAGAATCTTTATGGATAGTAATTCCATGCTCCAATAATAAGAATATAGCAGTAGGGATATATTATCGACCACCTGATCAGGACAGTGATAGTGACTATGAAATGCTAAGGGAGATTAAAGAGCCTATAAGTTAAAAAATTTGATAGTGGGGGATTTCAACTATTCCCATATTGACTAGGTACACATCACCTCAGGATGGGATGCAGAGATAAAATTTCTTGCTACCTTAAATGACTGCTTCTTGGAGCAGTTAGTTCTGGAACCCACAAGGGGAGAGGCTATTCTTGATTTAGTCTAAAGTGGTGCACAGGATCTGGTCCAAGAGGTAAATATAACTGGACCACATGGAAATAATGACCATAATATAATAAAATTTAACATCCGTGTGGTGGGAAAAACACCTCAGCAGCCCAACACTGTGGCATTTAATTTTAGAAAGGGGGGAACTACAAAAATGAGGAAGTTAAACAGAAATTAAAAGGTACAGTGACAAAAGTAAAATAAAATCTCTGCAAGCTTCATGGAAACTTTTCAAAGACACCATAATAGGAGCCCAACTTAAATGTATACCCCAAATTAAAAAACAGAGAACCAAAAAAGTGCCACCGTGGCTTAATAACCAGGTAAAAGAAGCAGACACAGGTAAAAACATATCTTTTAAAAAAGTGGCTATCAAATCTTAGTGAGGAAAATAGAAAGGACCATAAACTTAGTCAAATTAAGTGTAAAAATATACAGGCAGTCCCCGACTTACGCGGATCCAACTTACGTCGGATCCGCACTTACGAACGGGGCTCTCTCGCCTCGGAGGTCGAGG
Source organism: Pelodiscus sinensis (assembly GCF_052426305.1). Taxonomy (NCBI): domain Eukaryota; kingdom Metazoa; phylum Chordata; order Testudines; family Trionychidae; genus Pelodiscus; species Pelodiscus sinensis. The sequence continues at coordinate 123,370,164 of NC_143056.1, read as the reverse complement.
TGGCGGATTGCTACCTGCGAGCTCCGGGGCGAGAAAGCCCCGTTCGTAAGCTGCTCCGGTGCCCCTGGTCTGCTGGAGACCGTCTCCAGCAGACCAGGGGCACCGGGCGGGTTCCCGCGCCTCTGAGGCTTTGCTCTGGCAAAGTCTCAGAGGCGCGGGAACCCGCCGCTACTGCGGCTTCAGTCCCGGTGCCTGTGGTCTGCTGGGGACGGTCAACTAGCTGTGCCCCCCCCCCCCCCCAGCAGACCACAGGCACCGGGACTGAAGCCACAGCCGCGGCGGGGTCCCGCGCCTCTGAGACTTTGCCAGAGCAAAGCCTCAGAGGCGCGGCACCCCACTGCCGCTGCGGCTCTGCTCCCCGTGTCCCTGGTCTGCTGGGGGGGGCGCAGCTAGTGTGCCCCCCCCCCCCCCAGACAGACCAGGCTTTTGTTTTGGACCCTGGGGCAGAGCAGCTGGGGCGCTGCCGATTGGTCCTGCAGCGCCGCTCTGGGCACTACTGGACCAACCCGGCAGCACCCCAGCTGCTCTGCCCCAGGTCCTGATTCAGCCGCTGCTGGTCAGTTTCAGCAGTGGCTGAATCAGGACGCCTGGGGCAGAGCAGCTGGGGTGCTGCTGGGTTGGTCCAGTAGCGCCGAGGAGCGGTGCTACTGGAGCAACCCAGCAGCACCCCAGCTGCTCTGCCCCAGGCGTCCCCAAGTCAGCCGCTGCTGAAACTGACCAGCGCTGACTACAGGAAGCCCGAGGCAGAGTTGCTCTGCCCCAGGCTTCCTGGAATCAGCTGCTGATCAGTTTCAGCAGCAGCTGACTTGGGGATGCCTGGGGTTCTTAAGTTGAATCTCTATGTAAGTCAGAACTGGCGGTCAGTTTCAGCAGCGGCTGAATCTGGACGCCAGTTCCGACTTACATACAGATTCAACTTAAGAACAAACCTACAGTCCCTATCTTGTACGTAACCCGGGGACTGCCTGTAATAAAAAAAGCCAAAAAGGAGTCTAAAGAACAGCTAGCCAAAAACTCAAAAAGCAATAGCAAAATGGTTTTTTTTAAGTATATCCGAAGCAGAAAGCTGGCTAAACAACCAGTGGGACCCTTGGATGGTCAAGATACTAAAGGAGCACTAAAATATGATAAAGTCATAGTGGAGAAGCTAAATGATTTCTTTGCTTCAGTCTTTACAGCGGAGGATATTGGTGAGATTCCAAAACCTGAACCATTCTTTTTGGGTGACAAATCTGAGCAATTGTGCCAGACTGAGGTGTCATTAGAGGAGGTTTTGGAACAAATTGATAAACTTATCAGTAACAAGTCACCGGGACTAGATGGCATTCACCCAAGAGTTCTGAAAGAACTCAAATGGGAAATTGCAGAACTATTAACTATGGTTTGTAACCTATCCTTTAAATCAGCTTCCGTACCAAAATGATTGGAAGATAGCTAACGAGACACCAATATTTAAAAGGGCTCTAGAGGTGATCCTGGCAATTACAGACCAGTAAGACTAACATCAGTACCAGTCAAATTAGTTGAAACTATAGTAAAGAATAAAATTGCCAGACACATGGATGAATATAATTTGTTGGGGGGGAAGTCAGCATATATTCTGTAAACAGAAATCATGTTTTACTAATCTGCTAGATTTCATGCTGACAATGGGGATCCAGTGGACACAGTATACTTTGATTTCCAGAAAGCCTTTGACAAGATCCCTCACCAAAGGTTCTTAAATAAAGTACGTTGTCCTGGGATAAGAGGGGAGGTTCTTTCATGGATTGATAACTGGTTAAAAGACAAGAAACAAAGGGTAGGAATAAATTATAAATTTTCCGAGTGGAGAGAGGTAACTAGCGGGGTCCCCCAAACGTCTGTCCCCAGACCAATCCTATTCAACTTATTTATAAATGATCTAGAGAAAAGGGTAAACCGTGAACTAGCAAAATCTGCAGATGATACCAAACTGCTCAAGATAGTTAAGACCATAGCAGACTATGAAGAGCTTTAAAAAGATCTCACCAAACTCAGTGATTGTGCAAGAAAATGGCAAATGAAATTTAATTTTGATAAATGTAAAGTAATGCACATTGAAAAAAATAATCCCAACTACATATACAATATGACAATGACTAATTTGGCTACAACTAATCAAGCGAGATCTTGGAGTCATTGTGGATAGTCCTCTAAAAACGTCCATACAGTGTGCAGCGGCAGTCAAAAAACCAAATACAGTAAAGTATCAGAGGGGTAGCCGTGTTAGTCTGAATCTGCAAAAGCGACGAGGAGTCCTGTGGCACCTTATAGACTAACTGAAGTGTAGGAGCATAAGCTTTCGTGGGCAAAGACCCACTTCGTCAGATGCATGTAGTGGAAATTTCCAGAGGCAGGAATAAATATGCAGGCCAGGATCAGGCTGGAGATGACCAGGTGGATCCAATCAAGGAGGATGAGGCCCACTTCTAGCAGCTGATCTGGAGGTGTGAATTCCAAGAGAGCAGAAGCTGCTTTTGTAGTTAGCAAGCCATTCACAGTCTTTGTTTAATCTAGAGTTGATTGTGTCAAACTTAAAGATGAACTGTAGCTCAGCAGTTTCTCTTTGAGTCTGGTCCTGAAGTTTTTTTGCTGCAGGATGGCTACTTTTAGATCTGCAATTGTGTGTCCAGGAAGATTGAAGTGTTCCCCTACAGGTTTTTGTATGTTGCCATTCCTAATATCAGATTTGTGTCCATTGATTCTTTTACGTAGGGACTGTCCTGTTTGGCCGATGTATATAGCAGTGGGGCATTGTTGGCACATGATGGCATATATTACGTTGGTGGATGTGCAGGAGAATGTACCAGTGACAGTATGGCTGATCTGGTTAGGTCCTGTGATTGTGTTGTTGGTGTATATATGTGGGCAGAGTTGGCACAGAGGTTTGTTGCATGGATTGGTTCCTGAGTTCGAGTTATTATAACCAGCAACTACACACCGCACCATAATAACTCGAACTCAGGAACCAATCCTTGCAACAAACCTCGGTGCCAACTCTGCCCACATATATACACCAGCAACACCATCACAGGACCTAACCAGATCAGCCATACTGTCACTGGTACATTCTCCTGCACATCCACCAACGTAATATATGCCATCATGTGCCAACAATGCCCCACTGCTATATACATCGGCCAAACAGGACAGTCCCTACGTAAAAGAATCAATGGACACAAATCTGATATTAGGAATGGCAACATACAAAAACCTGTAGGGGAACACTTCAATCTTCCTGGACACACAATTGCAGATCTAAAAGTAGCCATCCTGCAGCAAAAAAACTTCAGGACCAGACTCAAAGAGAAACTGCTGAGCTACAGTTCATCTTTAAGTTTGACACAATCAACTCTAGATTAAACAAAGACTGTGAATGGCTTGCTAACTACAAAAGCAGCTTCTGCTCTCTTGGAATTCACACCTCCAGATCAGCTGCTAGAAGTGGGCCTCATCCTCCTTGATTGGATCCACCTGGTCATCTCCAGCCTGATCCTGGCCTGCATATTTATTCCTGCCTCTGGAAATTTCCACTACATGCATCTGACGAAGTAGGTCTTTGCCCACGAAAGCTTATGCTCCTACACTTCAGTTAGTCTATAAGGTGCCACAGGACTCCTCGTCGCAAATACAGTAAACTTCCGATAATATGGCACCTTTAGGACCCAGGGGGTGCGGGATTAGTCCAACATATTTGATATCAGAAGGGAGGGCTATGAAGTGTCTGGGGTGGGGGGGGGGGGATGCACCCCTCAGCGCTGAGGGACCAACCCAGCAGCACCCCAGATGCTCTGCCCCAGACTTCCCCAAGTCAGCCACTGCTGAAACTGACCAGCAGCTAACTCGGGGAAGCCGGGGGCAGAGCAGCTCCAATTGTCCGGCTGCCTGAAGCACTTCCGGGTTCCAGATGGTGCCGGACCATCAGGAGTGCTGGACCATTGGAGTTTAACTGTAGAATGTTAGGAGTCATTAAAAAAAGGGATAGAGATTAAGACAGAAAATATCTTATGGTCTCTATATAAAACCATGGTACGCCCACATCTTGAATACTGAGTATAGGAGGTAGCAGCCTCATCTCAAAAAAGATTTTTTGGCATTTGAGAAGGTTCAGAAGAGGGCAACAAAAATGATTAGGGGATTGGAACGGATCCCATATGAAGAGAGATTAAAAAGACTTGGACTTCTCCTCTTAGAAAAGAGGAGACTAAGGGGGATATGATAGAGGTCTATAAAATCATGACTGGTATGGAAAGTGATAAGGAAAAGTTATTTACTTATTCCCACAGTAAAAGAACAAGGAGTCACCAAATTAAATGAATAGGCAGCAGGTTTAAAACAAGGAAAAGGGAAGTTTTTCTTCACTTGGCGCATAGTCAACCTGTGAAACTCCTTGCCACAGGATATGGTGAAGGCTAGGACTTTAACAGGGATCAAAAAAGAGCTGAAAAGATTCGTGGAGGTTAGGTCCATCAATGGCTATTAGCCAGGATGGGTAGGAATGGTATCCCTAGTCTGTTTTTCTGGAAGTGGGTGACAGGGGAGGGATCACATGAGGATTACCTGTTGTAACCCTTTCCTCTGGGGCATCTGGTATTGGCAACTGTTGGCAGACAAGATAGTGGGCTAAATGGACTTTTGGTCTGACCCAGTATGGTCGTTATGTTAGTTTCTAATTTGGGGGCAATTTCTACTTTCATGTCAGCGGCACACCTATGGTCATCCACATGGCTCCACAATATGCCAACATCTTTATGACTGACCTCGAACAATGTTTCCTCAGCTCTCATCCCCCAGCAGTCTTACTCTACTTACCGGACCACTGGGCCAGGCATCATCTCTTACTACATTTAAAAGGCAGAGCTGCAATGGGAATAGGTTCAGCAACTGGCGCAAGCTGGGACTCAGCACTCGGGTCCTGGACCGCTGTGCCTCTGCCTCCCCATCCAGACAGGTGCTAGATGGGGAGGAAAACCAGTTTTTAAGCCGACTCCCCCCACCAACACCAGCTTCTGCGTCCACCCCTCTTGCTGCCCCGATACAGAGGCAGCGGGGGGAGGGAGTGAGGGAGGGAAGCAAGTAATCAAGTAGTGACTCAACTAAGTTCTTACATCCCTACCACAAACACTCACAGGATTTCTATCAGGCATTCTTAAAACTTAAATACCACCCTGGAGAAGTGAAAAAAATAGATTGATAGAGCCAGATGAGTACACAGACATCAGCTTCAAGACAGGCCCAACGAACAACATAACAGAACATCACGAGTCATCACCTACAGCCCCCCATTTTAACCAATTCAGGAACCAATTAGACAGAAAAACTGCAGAACTGGTCTTCATATGCAAATCTGATACATTTAGCCAGGCATTGAACAAAGACATCTCTTGGATGGGTTTGTTATAGTCAACACCCAAATGACATCAAAAGCTAAGCATCAGACACTTACAGTCCACTCTATTAGGCTCATTTTGCATGGACACTAATTGACAGGGCACCCCCCTCTCACCTGGCCACCACTCTATCTGCTTTATATTTGTCCTCCTGTGCCTCTTGCTCCATATTTATCATCTGAAGAAGTGGGTTGTGCCCACAAAAGCTCATGATGCTACCTGTATTTTTTTTGGTAGTCTCTAAGGTGCTACATGTCCACTCGTTTTTTAAGCTTATCTCATAAGAGCACTAACTTTCAAAAATTCATCTTATAAAACCTACCAGATCCACTGTGTTCCTTTTGTTAGTTTCGCCTAAGGAGCTTGCACAGAATGTCTCCCATCGCTCCCTGACATCATCTGGAAGCTCTAGAATAAAATGAAGAAAAAAGGTTTTAGTACCAATGTCACTCAAAGCAGTTAGTTTTCACTCTCTTCTCACTCCTAAAGTTAAACTTGCAAAAAATTAATGCAGAACATGTTGCGCTATACATGCAACTGAAAATTTTATTAGGCACCGAGCATTCAAACAAGGTATGGTTTTTCAGGTAGACACTGCTAGTCTATTAGGTGACAGTCTCAGTGGTTCACTGGTGCAATATAGGGATGTTAAGGACTAGTTGATTCCCCCTCCCCTTCTTACTGCCTCTATCAGATAGAGGCAGAAAAGGGGGAGGGAGAAGAGAGGATACTTCAAAGAGACAGCACTGCACAGCGAGCTAGGGATCAACTGTGTGGCTGCTCCTTTGAAATGCCTAGGCAGCGATCAAAGGGGCAGTGCCGCACAGCTGATCCCCGGCTCAGCTGTGCACCACTGTCCTGCATGAAGCCTGGCTCTAGCACAGCATTTCTACAGAACCAAGGATCAGCTGGGGAGTCCCCACCTAATCCTGGGTTCTGGGGAAATGCCATGCGGAACCACGGTCAGCTGGAGAGTCCCCAGCTGACCCCAGCTCTGCATGGCATTTCAAACTGGCAGTGCGGCATGGAGTCTGGGATGAGCGGGGGACTCTGAGGTCCCCGCTGACCCCGGGCTCCATGCTGCGCTGCCACTTTGAAATGCACAAAAGCCCCCACTAGGGACTCTTCTACATTTCAATGGAGGAATGTGGAAGTGCCTATCAAGTGGTCAATGGAAATTCCATCGACTACTCGACTAGTAAGTTAACCATTACTTAACATCCTTAGTGCAATACACCTGTAACTGTACATGAATACAAGGGATGTGGGAGTAACCTGCAGGAAAGATTAACACTGCAAGAAAGTACAGCTGAGAGTGAGAAGGCCTATGCTGGAGAGATTAATTATTCTAGAAGCATCTCTATAAATAAGCCGTTCTCCAACAGAAGATGCTTGATTCAGTGTAGTTTTCATTAGGGCAGGCCGCCTCTGTTCACATTTGTTTGAGGCAAGTATGGCACTGCTTCACTAAGTTTGGTTAGAGCAAGTCATATCCAAGCATGTCCTAGTTTAATAGATTACCTGGACTTACTCCAACAGTAAGAGGATTTCTTCTTTCCCTTGGACAAAGGGCTTTTGGAAACAAAGCCCCTCTAAAAAGCTGTCTTAAATTCCTTGCACAATTTAATTCTACAAAACCAGTTAACAGAATGGTCAAACAAACCTGAAGACATTTAATGTTACCTTTAATAAGCTGCTGTACTAGTGCACTGTTTGGCCCCTTGTCAGTACTGTGCACAATACAGTTAGCTATCCTTGTTAAATGACCCATATAGCCATGCCGCCTGCCTCCTTCAACCCTGCAAAAGAGAAGGTCAAATATTCATCTTCCTGAATAGCTGGCTTTTGAAGTATTTCATAGTTTTGGAATACTAAGCTTATAAACCCAAGGAACACAAAAAAAGTTAGACCAGATAAGCGGGGAAGCAAAAGTACTTTAAATATTCATCAGGAGAATGAGTAGTGAATAGTTCAGGCATGGGCAATAATTTTTGCTGGGAGGAGGGTACCACTCCAAGATTTTGGAAAGTGGTCAAGGGCTACAGTCTTCCATGATATTAATGGAGGAGATGCAGGGTCTGGGATGGCGGTAGGGTGCAGAGGGGAGCTTGGGGTAAGGGATTGGGATGCAGAAGGCAGACTGGCGTCTGGGAGGGAGTTTGGGTGAAGGAGAAAGTTATGACATAGGGCAAGGGACTGGAGTGCAAGGGTTTGGGACGTGACCTAGGGTAGAAGGTGATTGTGATCTGGGGCAGGAGATTGAGGTGCCAGATGTGGGAAGGGGTATAGGCGCAAGAGCGGGGACAGTGTCTGGGTATGTTCGGGGGGGAGGGTTGGCGCATGGAGGGGTTGAGGTGCCAGAGGCAGGCTGTGGCCAAGAGAATTACCAGCCAGCAGCCAAACCAACCTGCCTTCCTGCCTGCTTGCAGAGCTTAAAATGTTTCCCAGACAGCATGTGCATCAGTGAATAACTGAGCAGAGGAGAGGAGGTGGGGCTCTTCTTGGCTGTCTGCTTTTTAAACAAGCAACTCCCAATGGCTGGTTTCTAGTCAGAAACTGGCCAATGGGATTGTGTTGGGGGCAGCTCCTGAAGCGCCTTCCCTCAAGTTTTGAAACAGAAACGCGGCCCAGCAGCTGCATTTCTGAGCAACACGTGGGGCTTCAGGGGAGTCTGCCTGGAGCTCCCAGCTGCCTCTACGGGCCATATCTGGCCCAAAGGCTGTATTTTGTCCAGGTCTGGAATACTTGGGGTTACTAAAAACACTGAGAAAACCCTGGAGGGAGGGAGGGAAAGACAGAAAGAGACAGAGACAGACAGACATGTTTATTCAAGTTATAATACTGATTCCACAAAAGTTTTGAGTCAAGTTAATATGACAAGAATGAAAATCCATTTACTATTAGATGCTGACACAGGACATTAAAATATTAATTTTGAGGAAAGGTGTCAAAGTATTAAGTGAAAAGCATTCCAGAAGAGGAGTTTTGAACCTCTAAGGCCATGTTTACACTGGGCCCAGAAGGTCAGCAACTCCAGCTGTGTAAATAAAGTAGTTGAGTCGATGTACCTTAAGCTCAGCTTGGCACCATCTTCACAATGGAAGGTCAACAGAAACATGCGCCCCATGGATTTCCCTTACTCCTTGTGAAATGAGGAGCACCAGTGTCAACCAGGGGTATCTCAGTGTTTGATTTAGCAGATCCTTACTAGACTACTAAATCAAATGCAAGATTGATCTCTGGCACTGTAAGTAAGAACGTGGACTAAGAGTAATAAGACAATACCTTAATTCAGGCTACAAAAAAAATATACCCACGTTCTGTAAATTTGGTCTCATAGCTACCTTAACACAAAAGCTAACAAACTTCCACAAGAGAGATGGGACTGTAGTTTAAGAACATTGATAGAAATTCCTAGGCCTTAGTCCAAGGTGTTCCCCTACCCAGGCTAACCTGCCTGATAAGGAACTGGAAACAGCAACACCCAGAATGACACCTTGCAGAACTGAAGGACAACTGATTAGACAAGCTAAAACTAACCTAACCTCCAGAAATGAACTACAAATTAGACAAACATCTAGATTTGAGCAACACTACCTAACATCTGGTACCAAGGATAACAATTAGATGGGTAGATCAGGAGAAAGAAAACTCAGAAGCCATACCTTGCACAAAAAGCTTGTGTACACAGGGACACCCCAAAAAATTACTTCGAATGAACTAACGGTGTTAAAGTAAATGAGTTAAAATGCATTAAACCCATGTGGATACTCAAAGAATTAAAATGGCCTTAATTCAATATAGTTTAATGAATCCACTTTATATTCATACCTTTACTTTTAGTTAATTTGTATTATTTTCCTGGGTGTCTCCATGTGGACAAGTCTTTGGTTAACACTATCAGGTATTTTAAATTAGGACATTTGGCACGACAGACATAATCAGAGGATTTTTGTTGCTACAGAAAGTTGGAACAAAACATCCCACTTAGAGGTCTATAGAATTAATAGATGAGTGTGAAAAAAGTAACCCATCTGCTGTCTACTCATTTCTAATTAAATTCACATATAGTAGTAAGGTAATGATGATGCAATTCACACACAATTACAACTTATATAATGCTGAACACAACTTTCCATACATCTAGTGGATTTGGTGCTAAGGACTCAGTGCAGAATGATTTGATACTTGACAAATGAAATGAAACTGCCTGAGAGCTATGAAGTTTCAGCTAGGGAGTGAATGCAGATTTCCTTGATGGATGGTCGAACAAGATAGGACTTAATTTATACAAAGCTCAGAGTTTTCCAAAGTGTTGGCCCAGATGATATTAACAGATACCTCCATCAGCATGGCAAGCTTTGCATGCACTTATTAGTGCGCTTACTTTTCAAGCAAGTGTGATGTTATTCCATACTTAATCTCCCCACTGCTCTCAGATGGAAGGTGTACCGTATAACATTGTTTAACTCGTTGCTTTATCTTCCCCTTTCTTTTTATCTGGTGCTCTATAAATCCTAAGTGTGTGATTGCTCAGAGTTAGCTTGTTTTTTGGGTTGGGTTGGAGGAGAGGGGGAAGATTGCTAAATTTTGAACCTGTAAGGTTCTTTTCTCTCAACACTCTGTTTCAATATTGCTCTTTTCATATCAATTAAATGAAAGATAATATGAGCCCCACAGATTGTTCAACCTATTTAAAGAACAGGCTACAACGGCTGTGATGAATGGAGGGATAATACCCTTGAGTTAACTAAAGTCTTTTCACAGTGGTTAACTCTTGAAACCTAACTAATTATCTTGCCTGTGAGGGTTAAAACGATAGACCGTGGGTACTCGAGAGGAGTCCCCAAGAATTCTAGGGCAGCAGGAAATGAGATGGAATAACCAATATGCGAGAATAGGGAATGTTTGGTCAGACATCATCAGGTTATTTTATTTATTTTGGGGTTTGTTGGACCTCTGTGCTGAGCACATTTAACTACTCCCCTTCCACTGCCAAGCCAAGATCAGGGAATCTGTGACCTTTGGGAGTTTTTTTAAACAGAAGATTTTAGTGCCAAGGTACTTTAAAGTCTCTTGTAGGGCCCACCTTCTGCACTCGGAGTGCCAGAGTGGGAAAGTCTTGACACCCACAAAATAAGTCCTTTAAAAAAAACATGATTCTGCTAAGAAGGACAGAGTCAGGCGTCCTCTTTTTACTTGCTGCAGCAGGATAGTTTGAGCTGTCGAACACTAAATACATGATATGCCTTAATGTTAATATTCATGCTCCCACAAACAGCTACAAAACATTTAAACTAGGATTTACATCCCCCTCAAATTTACAATATGTTGCTAAACTTGAGGCTGATTAGAGTCAGTTACCCAGTTGAGCTGTAAGCAAATTTCATGCCAGAGACTTGGCACAAAACAGTAAGTACAGCACTAGTTTAATTTTCAGCCCAGTGACTAGACAACTGAGGGCATTATGGCCGCGCGCACACACACACACACACACACACACACACACACACACCACCCCCCCCCCCCCTTTGAAGAGATTTCCAGGAGAAGAAAAGTGTAAAGGAACTGAGAACAGAAAATTAAAGGCCAACAGAGCTCTAGTCCAAGCGTCAATGTGCTTCCTTGCCCAAGTTATTTTCCAGCTTTTCTTATATTTTTATTCATGTACAACAGAATTACACCCCACATCTTCTGGAAAAAGGAGGAAAGCATTTTCAACATATTCCATGTTTGTTTATGCCCAGAGGTGAAAGTAAGCAGGTGCACCACTCCGGCAAGAGCTGGCTGAGCAGCGGCAAAAGCCAGCAGGGAGCTATTTCAAGAGCTGGCAGGGACCTACGTTGCAATAGGACAGTACCTGTAAAAAATGTTAAGTTACTTTCACCCCTGTTTATGCCTCTTGTAAAATGTGTTTTACATAAGATGGGAAAGAACATATTAGCAGGCTCAAATCTAACCTGATCATGTCAGATGTTATATCACTCCTAATGTCGTACTTCAATTGCCAAGTGTTGTCTGATTCATAGATTACTTATAATTTCCAGTTACCACCTTTAGGCTTGACTGACCCTTTGTCCCAGAATCAGACCTAGTATTTAAGTTGTTCTATGGTTGAGAACCCTGATGTGCACAGTTGCAACATTCACACCATAGGAACTCTTGTATAATTACAAATATAGTTTATCAATACATTTAGCAGTGTCAAAAACACTTCAGCTTCACAGGATAGACAGGTAATATACATCTATATTTCCTTATACTTACACCATTCCTTCTAGAACAACCTGAAGTGTTAACCATCATCTTCCTCATTACCATCACCGTCCCCATCATCACCAGTGGCCATCATTCTGGCACCTCCCAAGGACTACATCTCCTTCTCCTACCACCCTTAGACAGGGATACCACTTTTATAATATGTTATGCTGATGTTATGTTTGATATATATTCAAGTAGGGAATGTTTTCTTTTCTCTTTATTTGTATTTCCACCCCCTTAAAGATGAACTGTCTTTTTTCTTATACATCAGTATATCATTGATCTCAACTTAACAGATACATCAATTCATTACCATGGATGAACAAGTTACTCGCCCTGTGTAGTAACGGTGGTTCTTCGAGATGTGCCCTGTGGGTGCTCCACTCTAGGTGTCGGGTCCATCCCGGCGCCGCTGGTAGGAAGTTTCCTGCAGGGGGCATGCGCAGACCGGACGAAGATGGCTCTGAAAACTTCTGACCAGCGGCGCCGGGATGGACCCGGCACCTAGAGTGGAGCACCCACGGGGCCACTCAAAGAAGAACTTTTGTAGTTATCAATCACATGTTATTTCTGTCCAACCTGGTTATTCAGTCTGGGTCTGAACTGATTATTGCATGTTTTCCCAAGCAGCTGTGCACTTGTTAAGTTTGAGGGCATTCTAGGAAGCCCTTACACCACTGAAGATTGCTTAATCTAGGTGAAAGTTCCCAAATATATGCATGCTGACTTGGCTATCTGGGTGAAAGTTCCCAGGCATGTGTATACTAGCTTTGCCTTGCTTAACATACAGGATATGGCTTGTAAGTCCCTCCGGTTGCAGCCAAACTACTTTCGTATACGTCTACTGTAACTATTACAATGAACATACAATCAAAACCATAAGGAAATAATAAATATATCTATAGGCAAGCAAGCAGATTAGTCTAGAGACTACACAGAAAAGGAGTAAAGACTGTTACTCACTGTTTCTTCTCATTCATTTCCCATGCTTCAAGTATTCGTTCCACTAATTGGCACTTAAGAAAAAGCTATTAAAAAAAAAAGAGTATAATGTTTCTAAAAGCTTAAGTACAAGGTAGCATATACTAAAATAATTTTTAATAGAAGTAGGAATTAGTTTCTGGGAGAAAAAGATTAGACTGCATTGTATGTTTTAAAGTTCAAAACAAAAGTTCAAAGTACATTAAGCCCTTTTCGCTGAATTAAAGATCAAAATTCTTGAGATCAGCATCCTACACTCCTATTGAGTAGAGATGAGGAGATTTTACCGGTTAAGGTTAACTGGTGGGACTGAAGCAGCTCCCCACTTGCCATGAACAGAGGGCTGCTCCAACCTCACAGGAGAGCCTGCCACAGTCAGTGGCTGTACTGGCCAGGACAACAGAGGAGCTGCTCACCACGCTGAAGGCAGGGGCTGCTCTAGTGTTTCCGTCAGCACATCCCTTGCCTGTGGCGGGGGGAGGTATTCCAGCCCAGCAGTGAGCAGGGGGAGCGCTCCAGCCCCCCTACCCCGCTCACCCTGCTTTTATCAGTTAGCTGGTTAAATGAGATTTTACATGTCTACTATTTAGGCACCTAGAACAAGCTGTTTCCTTTGTTCTCAACAGAATCTGCTAGATGCTAAATATTTCTGAAAATTGAACTCTAAGTGAACTCTGATCCATATTCAGAAAAATCTATTTTTATGTATGGCAAAATTAATAGTATGGAATTTCCCAGTTACCGTAACTTTAGGTCCCAGATCACACAACATTTACAAGTCGCACAGCAAACTAGAAAGGATTCTCTTCAGAGCTAGTCAAATCTACGCTTAAGTTAAAGGGATTCTTCTTCAGAAGTACACTAGCTGTCTCAAGTCTCTCCCTAGGGGCCCCTAGCAGACTGGAAAGCCATCTACCATGAATCAAAACCAGGTCCTTCAGCATAAAAGTAGTGAATTGTTATTAATTTTTTTTATTCCAAGCCTGTACTAAACCGAGGTTTTACTTCCACCAGGGAAGAGAAACTGCTACAAGAATAAGGCTGATAATGGCAAGGTGTCCAGAAGTCACACAACTTACATGTTTCAGTAAGAGATTGTCCCCAATGGTGTCCTGTTCAGTAATTGTGCCATTTTCTGTGCTCTCAAAGGGACTTGCAAGAATCAATGCAATACAGATTTCAACTTGAGTATGCAAGAAGTTATTCCAGGTGTATTTAAAGAACATATCCTGCAAGACAATTAAAGAGGAACTGATGATATCCAATGTGGTATTTTCACTCGACACAAGTAGCAGTGTAGTTCCAGAAAGTCAGACAGTAACAGGCAATCTTAAATATTGTAAATTTTTGTACAAAGCTTTGATAATGTAGTGTTTTAGAAAGCTAGAAATCTACACATTTCACACCTAAGCAGCATTTTACAACCCATACACCAGGGATGGGAAAATTGTTGGTGGGGGGCCACTCCAAGGTTTTGGAAAGTGATCAAGGGCTGCACTTCTTTGTGGGGATGGTGTGGGGTCTAGGATGGGGGTTGGGTGCTTATCTAAGCAGCTTCTAGCCTGCAGCACCCCCATGGCAGGCCAGGCTCCCTCCCTGCTGCAGCTCCAGAGCACTGAAAATGCAGACTGCTCCCTCCACATGGCTCTCAGCTCCAGGCCCATCCCCTAGGCCAATCTTTCAGCTCCCATTGGCTGGCTGTTTCTGGCCAATAGAAGCTGAGGACTGATTGGGGGTAGGCAGATCATGTGAAGCCTTCCCCTCCCTCCAGAGATGAGAATCACATGGAGCAGCCCTGCATTTCAGCATCCACAGGCCAGATCTGGTGGCTTGGCGGGCCGAATCGGGCCCGTAAGAGAAATCTTAACCATCCATGCCATACATGATATGACATAACACAGAACCAGCCAATTTACAGGGAAGGAAATAAAGGAACAAAAGTTGAGTCAGAAAAACAACCCAGCTTTCCATACTTCCAATCCTACCTTTTATTCCTATAATACTTAGTGCAACTAATACTTGAATCTAAAAATACTATAAGGCATTTATTGAAATTATACATTCAAATCAAAATAGGAATACTCGATCTGAGATGTTTTTAAATAAAATTTAGAAATGCCATTATAGTGTGTGACAGACAAGACAGGTAAGTTCCTGCAATATAAACGAAAACTTTAACTAAAAGTAAGTAACTTGGAGTCCAAAGAGACTCAAACTTTAAAGCCAAAATGAACCATCGTGATCATCTAGTCCAGAGGTAGGCAAAATATGGTCCACCGGATCTAGCCCACCAAATATTCGGATCCAGCCTGACACGATCTTCTGGGCCATCAATGACAGGCCTCCATATGACACTAAAAGCAGCCGGCAGCTGGGGCCAGAATGTACATCTTAAGGGCTCGACAAATGCACTCGCCCATGGCGAGTAAATTTTATCAGCTGGCAAGTGCAGGGGCGGGCTCGCCCAGTGGGCGGTTGTGATAGGTTGGCCAAAGCCCGCACTATGGCCAGTATGGCCCTATCCAATCTGCCGGGCGGAGGAGCAGTGCGCCGCCAGGAAGGGGGAAGCGCGGTGATTCTCAGCTCCAGGTTGCCTGAGTGCAGCTCTGGCGCGAGGAGGCGGGACACAAGCCAGAGGGCGGGACACCGGCAGACGCCAGGATGCTGGTTGACATGGCCCCGCTGATTTTAAAGGACTATGGCAGCCCGGCTCTGGCTGTGTGGCCCCGGGAGCTGGCTGCGGTGCAGCCAGGCCCCGCCAGCTCCAGTCCTACCATGGCCCCAACTCCCTCCCCAACTGCTCCCAGCTGACCACCCCGCACGCTTTTGTCTCCGCGCCGCCCCTGCTCCCCTGTACCCCAAATCCCCTGCTCTGTCTCTTCCCTGTGACTCTCTCGCTCTGCGCCGCCCTTGCACCCCGCTCCCCTCCAATCCCTGCCCCCTCCCCCAGCTCTGTGCTGCTCATTCCCTGCACTGCCCCTAGACCCCGATCCCTCTGCCCCTCCCATTCCCTGCATCTCCACCACACCCTGCGTCCCTCTGGCTCTGTGCTTCCCGCTCCCCGTCCCACCCCTGTACACCCCCCCCCCCCTGTTCCCTGCACCCCTCTGGCTCTGTGCTGTCCCTGCACCCTGCTCCCCCGTGGGTCGGGAGTGAAGGGTGCTTGCCCATAGGGAGGGGCTGTACAGGGCAGGGAAAAGGCTGCTGTGACCCAGCAGGGAGTGAAAGGGGGAGTTCATTTGACGCGCCTTTGCCTTTATGAAAAAAAAATGAAAATGCTATTTGCTATTTATAGGGCTAAAATGCCGGGACAAAAATGAAAACAACCAAAAAAAAACCCCCATTGCAAAATGCAAACACGTGTAAAAGACAACAAAAAAAAGGGAAAGTGGCCAAAAATGTTTTGTTTGGACAGCAAAAAACCTAGAGCTGGCCCTGGGAGAGGGGAAGGGGCTGGGCTGGGCTGAACTGTGGGGAAGAGAAGGGAAAAATATGGGGAAGGAGCTTGTGCTGAGGGGAGGAGAGGGAGGCAGTCAGGAGAAGAAGAAAGGGGAAGGCACCAAGGGACAGGGGTGCAGGAGAGAAATGCCAGGGGGCCAAGTGCAGACAATGAGGTAAAGGGCAGGAGGGGAGGTGGGAACAGGGTGATGCTGAAAGAGGAGAGAGTAAGGGCACTGGGGGCTAGAGGGGGAGGTGCTGGGAGAAGGCTTGAAAGAAGAGGTGGGCATGAGGAAGGTGGGGATGGAGCAAGGCACGTGTGAGGGCACAGGGGCATGAGGGGAACAGGGGCAGAAGGTGGTGAGGAGGCAGGCATCAGGGAAAAAGAGAGCAAAGGGGGCAGGGGCAGTGAGGGAAGTGGAAAGTACCAGGAGGGTGCAGGGGTAAGGGGATTCTGAGGGTGAAGCAGAAGAGCAGACACCTGCAGGAGAGGGACCAGCACCAGAGGAGAGAGGCAGGGCAGGTGTGTAGAGGGAGGTGTTAGGAGAGGGGATGAGGAGGGGTAGCTCACATGATCAGAGTGGGGCTACTGGAAGAGTAGGCACAGAGAAGGACTGGTGGAGGGGGGCAGGTTTCAGGAAGGCTGAGGGCAGTGAGAAGGGCAAGAGTCAGGACAGCAGGGAAGGGTGAGGGGTTGGGGGGCAGCAGGCACCAGGGGAGCTGATGGAGCAAGGGGAGGAGACATGGCAGCAGAGGGAAAAGGTAGAGGTTTATAAGATATTAATAACTTAGGTGATATTTATTAATAACTTATTAGTAATTACTGTTCTTATTCTTATTAGGAATTTGTGCTATTAAAAAACACTTTTTTGGGGGGGAGGGTGGTGAGTCCCTTTTTCAGCTGGTGAGTAGGGTTTTCCAGAATTTGTCAAGCCCTGTACATCTTCATGATCTACCCGTCCCCAGCACAATCCTCAGAGCTCCCATTGGCCAGAAACTGGCCATGTCAGGCACCGCACAGAAACATGCATGCTGGCCCCAGCAGGTGGATATTTTGTGCAGCATGTGGGCATAACAGGCAGAGAGCCTGCCCAATGGTCCCACTGAGCTGCTGGCTAGGAGCTGCCCAGGGTAAGCATTTTCCAGCCAGAGCCTACACATGGCACGCCACTCTCGCCACACATTCGACCCAGTCAACTCCCTCCCAGACCTTGCACCACCTATTACGCTCTTCCTCGAACTCAGAACCCACTCCTGCACCCAAACCCCTCCTCATCCCACAATCCCACATCCCATCCCACACCCAGTTAGAGATGTGACAGCGTATTTGTTTAAATGGTTAATCAATGGGCCTGGGCTCATCAGTTAACCTTCCTGGATATACGCAAGGCCTCCCCCCTCCCCCCCCAATCTGCGGGGGGGGGGGGCGGTGTGTGTGTGCGCGTGTGAGGCAGCTATTTTAGCAGTTACACATTTATAGAAAACACACCTTTTTACATCCCCCCCTCCTTCACCCAAACTCCTGCATCCCCTCCATTAATATCATAACAAAATGCGGTCCCTGACCACTAATTCTTGGAGTGCCCCACACCAAAAATTATTGTCCACCCCATCTAGTCTGACTCCCAGCACATTACAGATCACAAAACCACACCAACCCGCTCCTGAGATAGACCCCTAACCTATGGCTAACTTACTGAAGTCCTCAACTTGTAATTTAAAGACTTCAAGGTACAGAGAATCAACCATTTTTACACTAGTTTAAACCTGAAAGCGACCTTTGTCCCATACCACAGAAGGTGACAACACACCATCAGGATCTCTACCAATCTGAGCTGAGAAAACATTCCTTCCTGACCCCAAATATGGCAATCAGGTAGACACTGAGTATGTAGGCAAAATCCACAAACCTGGGAAAGAATTCTCTGTAACAACTCAGAATCCCCCTCACACCGTGCATCAACCACTGGAGGTATTTGCTAATGGTCACAGAATGGCCATATGACTTTGTAGGGAGTCCCATCATACCATTCCCTCCATAAATGTATCAAATTCAGTCTGGAAGCCAATTTTGTTTTTTGGCTGCTCCCCATCTCACTCTACTTGGAAGGTAGCGCAAGACCTTCACTCTCCTGACAAACCTCCTCCTAATTTCAGGCCTAAACATGTTGATGACCAATTGGTATAATTTGTCCTTAGCTCCATGGTATCCAACCAGTTCTGAAGCAGTAGCCACTATAGAGAACTTGCCACACTCAACTGGCCAAATGGCCATATGTTGCTAGCATGTTGGACACTACAGGTTTAGCTTAAACAACTCCTCTCCCTCCCTAGTGTTTGTTCCTCTGATTTATAGAGAAGGAGCAATCATATCTCCCCTCAGCCTTATTTGTTAGGCTAAACAAACCAAGTTCTTTGAGACTTCCTGTTGGTCATCTATTTTCCAACCTGAAAAGTCCTATTCTTATTCATCTCTCCTCACATGGAAGATGTTCCATATCCTTAATCATTTTATTGCACTTCTCTATACATTTTTCCAAATCCAAAATATTTCTTTTGAGATGGAGCAACCAAATCTACATGCAGTACTCCAGATGTGGGTATACTGTGGATTTATATACAGGCAATATGAAATTGTCTTTATCTTTCTTAATCATTTCCAACATTCTGTTCACTTTTTTCACTGCTGCTGCACACTGAGTGGTTGTTTTCTCTCCCATCTCAAAAATGACCATTTATACCTATCCCTTGTCTCCCAACTTTTAACCAGCTACCAATCCATGAGAGACCCTACCTCTTATCCCACGACCGCTTACTTTGCTTACGAGCATTTGGTGAGGGATCCTGTCAAAAGCTTTTGGAAAATATAAGAATGCTATATTCACTGGACATGCCTTGTTAACAAGAATGTGGACCCCCTCAAAAAAAATTCTATTGTATCTGAGATTCTTTTTGTAAAGAGAAATCCTGTGTTGACTGTTCTCCAACAAATACTGTTCCTGTACGTGTCTGATAACTATGTTTCTTAATACAGTTTCAAGAAGTTAGGCGTACCAGCTTTATCTGGCAATCAACTTACACATCCAGGTTACTCATCAGCTGGAAGCAGCAAAGCAGCCCCCCCGTTTAGAGCAAAAAAGGTTACTGTTAGTCCTTAAGTGTACCCTGCACTTTGCACTATTAAATTCCATGCCATTTCTATTATTCATTCAGAATGACCTGCTAACCTGCATCCTACTTCAGAAGACATTCAAATCTGCACTTGAAAGGGAATCCTCTGAACTGGCATTCATGCTAAAATTCGACACTCTCCACAGAGGAATTAACAAAGACTCCAACTATCTTACCCATTACAAAGATAGCTTCCCCAATTATCACCTCTAATACTATTAACTCACAGACATCTTCCTTTCCCCACCTCTAATATCATTAACTCACTGGCATTCACCTTCCTTCCCCCCCCCCCCCACCATCCCCCTTCTGTTCTGTAATGTGATTTGTCCTTTTCATGTGTGTTCACTTTTTTTTTTAAATTGTATCCTTTGGTATATGTGGTTGTGACTATTTTCTTCCATTATTTGATCTGAGGAAGTGGGTCATCATCTAATAAACCATCTTGTTAGTCCTGTATTTAGTTGTCAGTAGAGTATTCTATAGTCCCCAGGGGCAGGGCAGGCAGCCAGTGTAACCTGATCCCACTGCCATCTTGCGCTGCTGCCTCTGATACAGAAGCAGCTGCATGGGGTGACAGGCAGGAGCCAGTCCATGAGAGGAGCCAGTTTAAAAACCATTTAATTTCTGTGATTTTTATAAAAATAAAGAGGGTAGTGTAGAGCTCTGAACAGTGTAAGTAAACTATTCTTACCAATACAACTCCTATGCTGTTCAACTCCATAAGCTCCAAGTTCACATTGTTTGTATTAGTCTGTAGAAGGCTGGATATCAACCTAATCACATTTAAGCGAGTGTTGCCCACAGGTGGATCCAATACACCCCATGTTGTCTTCATAACACTTTTCTAGAGAAAGAGAGAGCTCATGGGAACAACTTTTTATAAGCACATTTCTTTTCATTGTTATTTATAGACCCTTACACAGATAGAAAATTTATAGGATCCTGTATAAAGGATCTGCAGATTTCTGCATTCACATGCACAGATGCACATATCCATGGACATAAAGCAGACAGTCACAAATTTGCAACATTCTTTACAGAAAAATGTTTTATCCACAGGGATTGACAAATTATACAATCTACTCGCCCATGGCGAGTAGATTGTAACCCGGAAGAGCCGGGTTCCAGCGATCTGCGCATGCGCAGATCGCCGGACAGCATGGCTGGCGAGCCCTGTTTATCCATATCCACAAAAATGAGCCATAGATCTCCACGGCCATGGATACCCACAGATATAAAGCCGATATGTGCAGATCTGCAGAGCTCTAGTTATATATCCACAAACAGAAAATGAGATAAGAATCTTCTGGGGCCAATCTGGCAACAGTAGCATGACATTTTGTTTCAGGACTGCAAATTTTAGTCCCATGCATTAAGGCTTACTTTCTAGCACTATGGAAATAAAAAAATATTATACCAACATACTTAGAGAAATTTAGAAATTGCAATATCAGATGAGACAAGTGGTTTGCGTAGAGGGCGTCCTCGCTATACACTGGTTCCGCACTAGAATCCTTGATATTTGTGGGAACTATTCTATTTTAAGTGTTCCCATTCTTCGCTCTTCCATCAGAAAAAAAAAAAACAACCACACAATTTGTGCTAACAGAAGTCAGCTTTACATCCTTACGCAATACATACATGTTTTCTTGAATGTATCTTGGATGTATAGTGGGGACGCCCTGTACTCTCAAAATCCTGTCTGACAGTGGTCAATACCAGCTGCTTTCAAGAAAAACAAAAGCTCACAATGGACAGTTATGCAGTAATAAGAAAATAGAGATTAGGAAGAAGTTTCACTGTCACGTTGTGGTTCACGGTCACATTATTGTGCCCTCAATGGAAAACATCCTACTTACTCATTATCTTTCAAATTCTACACACTTAATCACAATTATATATTGGAAGAATGAGATCTGAAGATTTCCTTACCATTTTTGTATCTGCAGCCTTTCAATTTCCTCAAATACCCTTAGAGATCAACAACTGATCTACCCTGTCTTTTTATAGACTTCAATCTCTTACGCAGGTCTCTAACGTGAGCTTCCCAAATCTTTTCCAAAGTTTATATTAGGGATGTCAATGGGTAGTCGATTACACAATTAACCGATAAGCCAGGGCACTGGATCCTGCAGAGCCATACCTATCCCTTACCCCTATATTGCTGCCTCAGAGAGGCATCAGCATGGAGAGTGATGGGGGCAGGTGGAAGGAGGTACACGCGGGAGGCCAGCTTTCAAGCAGACTGCCCACACAGATCACTTCCACAGAGCCACTCCCCCCTACGCCTCGCTGCTGCTTCTTTATCAGAGGCACCAGCACACATAGGAGTGGGAGGGGTTTGCACTGGTGGGAACCGATGTGTAGGGAGCCATAGAATGGACATGAATAAGCACTTTACAGCTTTAAAATGTATAATTCTTCATCACTAAACAAAGGGCCTATAATCGGTCTCCATTTTCATTGGGTAAAATTCCAGATTCCACTTACTTTTGGAGGCTCAAGTAGTAAATCATGGAAGGATGAAAGTCGTGCTTTTATGGCTTCTAAAACACTTTTGTTGACTGAATATGTTGAATGGCTCATGCCTGGAGGGCAGATCTCTATATGGCCTTCAAATCTAAATATACAAAGAAGAGCTTATTAATTATACTCAGAAGCAGTTACAATATTAACTCAAGTTAGAGACAATCTTGACACAGCACTGTCTCCGTAGCTCTGTAACTAGAAAGACAGTACACAAAGGGATAAATTTAGGAGGATGTAATGTTCCAAATATACATAATCTACAAGCTTAAAGGAAACATGCCAAAAATTGATCTTATTGTGCCTTGGACTGTTTAACACATACTTTGGTCACATGAGCTTAAAAAGTTTCTATCTTTTAAAAAGGATAACAGATACAGAAGCCACAACTGAAGAAAAAAATCCACTATTTTTGCCTGCAAAGTACTAGAGAATCACATGCAGTACACAGAAAGTACAAAGATCCCCCTCATTTGGATTACAGAATTCTAGTAGTTATAGGATTTCAAAGAATTAAGAAACTGGTTTCAAGACCTAGTTTCTACAACTCCACTCTAATTTAGCATTTACAATTTTGGAAATCAAATATAACTAATCACCACCCTGTCAATTTTAATGTAGCATTTAACTATAATAGGTCCCTGCTATTCAGTTTTCAAACAAACTGTAAAATACTGCTAAGTTAATCAGACTCAGAGAAATGGCTAACTACTTAAGCCTTCAGCATGTTTTTCAAGGAAAATCTGCTTACAAAAGTAGCTACTTGTCAGAAAACAAAGGAAAGAAGCAAATAGGTGACAACGCTACCTCTCAACCAACCAGTATCTGGAACAATCCAGAAAATAACTTTTAAAAGCACGTAAAGCAAGAGACAATACACGTTTACTTCCTGGGAGACACTTAACTCATTACCGCTCAACTGGCTGGGAGGAGTTGTCGAACTTATATGGCAGATAACCATTAGCAGTAAGTCATCTTTAATCCACAGGGATTGCTTTGTGCCAAACAGTACAAGTTTTAAAGGCATGCAAGCCCTAGCCTATACTACACTTCAAAATTAGACTGACCTACTCACTTTACTCAAGGATGTGAGACAAGTCATACCCCATGTTACACATTTAGGCCAATCAAACACCTAGCATAAATGTGGCTAGGTCAATGAGAAGTTAGAATTCTTAATTTAAGTCAATTTAAAAAATTGTATGGAGACATGCCCTAATTCCCCATGACTTTCACTGAGTAACTTATGCGCCCATGTGAGTTTAAATTTTTTACCAAGATGACTAAAACTATTAGAAACATTTATGTTTCTTCATTGCTTCAAGTTTTGACACACCATGTATGCCTTCAGAATGACAGCTATATTCAAATAAGACAACCTGTTTTCAACTTAGTCCCTCTGTCTCTAGCAGTGGAATCAACAAACAAGTAAAAAAGTCAAACATTAAAAAAGAGGAACAAATGAGCTTATAGGGAAGTGATCAAGGAGTGTGCATCATCTTCCTCCTGTTCCTTTTTTAGAAGGAAAAAAAATCTAGTCTTTTGAAGACTAGGTTGCAGATAATGCTTTGAGATTAGAACAGGGTCATGGACTGAACCAGACCACAAGAGATGTTAAAGACAGTCCCTGTTGGCTTCAGATAAGAGCAGAAACACACACAAGGAGCAGACAGAGAAATGGCTTTGTGGTCTAACAGTTGCAGGGGACACTCAGATGGGAGCCATCATCAGCTACTAAGACAAGGTTGTGAAATGTAGGAATAACTCAAACATTTTATACCATGCTTTTCATAGAATCTGAGAATGCTGGGAACAGAGTAGAAATGATCAGTGATGTGCTCAGACACTTACATTCTATCACTGCAGTATCTAAACATAAGTGGATTGATCTGAAAGCCAGCATAAAGAATTTAAAAAACTGAGAAATCTGGTATTTAAGAATACAAGTAAGACATTTATATGGCTACGTTTTTACATTATATCAAGAGGACCCTTCCAGTAAAGAAGCTGGCAGACACGTGAGGGGTGGAGGGATATATCCTCAGTTCATGGAAGGATGCAAGTCATGTCACCTCTACAAAAGGCAAATTCACCAGCAGCTCACTAAGAACATATCAGGGATGATCTAGACAGTGCTTGGTCCTGCTGTAAGGGCAGGGGACTGGACTTGATGATCTCTCGAGGTCCCTTCCAGTTCTAGTGTTCTATGATTCTATGATTCTATGATCAGCAATGAAGAAAAAGAGTCTTACGTTGGTCGTCTTGTCTCAAGTAAAGTCAATAGTATTTGGATTGCACTGACTATTGCAGATTCATTTTTTTCTTTATGAAAAATATTTGATAGTAGCTGTTCTATAATTTCTTGCCTAGACAGAAAATATTGATAAAGTTAAACATATAACTTTGTAAATACAGATAAGTGTTTACACACAGACAATTAACTATAGTGTTCCTTTGTAAAAATTACTCTTCAAGGAGTTGGTGTAGGTTTAGGGCCATTTTCTTATTTTTTTTTCTCTCCTCCCACAGAGCAAATTGATTTCCTTCATTTTTCTGACAGTTATTAGCCCACAGCAGCAGATTTAAGTGTTTTTTAAACCCAGGCTTCTATTTAAATTCAGGCTTCTATAAAGTGCAAGCGTAATGCATAACTATCAGACCTACCATGCATAAAACTGTGAGATACAAAATCAAATTGAGTTTGCTCACTTCAATAAATTTAGTTACTTCAGAGGAAAAAATATATTTTATTGCCTCAGTGCAATGAAAAAGTAATGCTTGTTATTTCCAAAACACTTCAAATAGCTAAAAACAAAGGCCACCACTCTCAGAAGTACAAAGCAAATAAATCAGAAGTCAAATTGTCCAACATACTTTTCTAGAGTTGCAAGCAGTGGGTCTGGTTCTGTACTGTTCTGTACTTGTAACATCTGGTCTCTGCTCAGGCGAATAATTTCACAGAGAGACTGTGATGCATTTGAATGCCTCTGAAAAAAAAAGGTCAAGTTTTTTGTTGTAAGAGTGGTACAGGACAACACTGTCTAAAGAATATTTCTCATCCCAGAAATTATGAAGTCATAACCAAAAATATGACCAATTGCCAAGCAATTTGTTATTTTATAGGGGAAGGTAAAGTTTTTTCAACACATTTCTAATCAAATACCTTAAGACTGGACTCCATTCACTGCCATAAAGATGGCAGAATAATACTGCTAGGCGATTCCTGCTATCCTCTCTCATCCCTTCAAGAATTTTGGGGTCCAGAATCTTTATGCACATGTGATAATATGTATGAATTCCATACATAAGCAAAATCAATAATGACATTCAAGTCCTAGTTCTGATTACACCATTGCTTTAAAATTTTCTGTCTACCCAGACAAGCCTATTAGAATCATAACTTCTTGTAACACAAAAGTAATTAGTAAGTTAAACATCTGGATCTTGACAAACATAAAACGAGTACTTACATCTTCATCTTGAGATGGATGTACAATTTCTACAAGCCTCTGGATAATTCTCTCCTCATTTAACCACTGTAAAAAGATTCAATGATATTGAAGAGAAATGTAATATTTTCCCTTTAAACCAGAAAAATATACAAAGCAAATTTGAGCACGCTGAAAAGGTCATCTCATAATTTCTTTAGTACCAATTTTATTCTTCAAATTAATGTTTTATATAATAAAAAAATTCAAAAGGCCTGGTATCTTTTCTGGAAAGCAAATGCAATTTATGAGAAAGGCATTGTATTTGCTTTGAGATAATGGCATCATACTTGACATGTTTGCACTATAGCTAGTGTGGCAGGGCTCTGGCTGTGCCTAAGGATCCTGCTCTTCTAGAGGATAGTGTTCAGAAGGGGTGGGCAAGATACGACCATCTGATCTGCCACACCCCTACCCCCATGTCAATTGAGACCTAGGGGCAGGGAGAGTACACTAAGTCTCCTCCCCCCACCAGGGGTGCTCAGCACCAGAGGGATCTATCAGCTGTTCAAAATGGCTGGCATTTCCCTCTGGGCACTGTGCACCCCTAGCAAGGTGAGGAGTGAGACACCTTGTGTGCTCCCGTTCCCCACAGGGGAACATGTGAAGTCTCCTCCCGCTCTCCTCCTTCTCCCCTCCAGGAGTGGGTAGTGCCTACAGGGAACTCTGCCTGAGGCTCCACCTCTTCTGGGACCAGCCCACAATCGTTACCAAAATTGGTGAAGGGACCATCTACAAATATTATTGCCCACCGTTGGTGGGACACTCCACACAGCTTCTTTTCCTAGAGGCAAAGGTCACAGCCTACTGAGCCATACTCATCACAATCAAGTCCATAATATGGGGTGAAAGCCCTCCACAGTCCTGGTCTCAGTACTCAGGGACAAACTCTGTAGTGGTTGGGAAGGGTTGAAGAGAAACCCAGGCTCTCCCACTATTTCAGGTTCTGGTCTAGGGACCGTAAGCCAGCAGTAACAGACATGGTTTGTTCTACTCCCAGACTAGCAACTACTTTTCCAAACTATCCCTCCCAGTACCTATCCTCTGGTACCTGAGTAGGCTATTCTGCTCCTCCATAGCACTTTGCCTTACTTGCAGATCCCAGGTCTCACTCAGACACTTCCTCTTCCTCTCAAATCTTTGGCTCCTTTCTTCCTCCAAACTCCTCGCATGTCTCTAAACTAACAGAAGAGGAGCCCTTTTAAACCAGTTTCAACTGGTTCTTCATTCACCCCAGGTGTTCTGATTATCCTGACTGCCTTAGCTCTGGAAGGTTCCTAATTGGCTCTGGGTGTTTCAACTGGCCGGATTGT
The DNA here is from genome assembly GCF_052426305.1 of Pelodiscus sinensis. Taxonomy (NCBI): domain Eukaryota; kingdom Metazoa; phylum Chordata; order Testudines; family Trionychidae; genus Pelodiscus; species Pelodiscus sinensis. The sequence continues at coordinate 123,343,572 of NC_143056.1, read as the reverse complement.
CCAGACTGATTCTGGAAAGTTCCTGCTGATTCTAAGGCCAGCCCTTTGCCAGTTTACGTAGGGAACAGAGACTTATACTTAATGTAGGGCTAACATACTTCCTTTCTGACACTTTCCTGTAACCCTTTGGCCTGACCTTGTCACACTAGATAATGAATATCAAGGTTGAGAGGCCCTAGCTCCATATTTGCAAAGTTTTCTTCCTTATTTTCTAAACTTATAGGTAAAGAACTCTTTTCTAGGAGTAAAAACTACATTGCCATGGACCCGAAAAAAACAACATTTTCAGGTTTAGGATCTCAGAAGTCCTACTTTCACATACTAGCTGCGTACACAACCACAAACTTCAATGTACTAGTACAAATAGCTCAAACAGTCAATGCAACTCTCCAAGAAATAAAATGTTACCAAGTTATTAAACAGCATTCAAAAAATTAAAAATTCAGTTAGCAAATTAGGTATATTTGTATCCACACACAATGAAATAAAATTAAACTTTTGGAACAGACTCCTGAAGTATTAGATAAGTTTTCAAAAGTCTGCGGACATCCTAAGTACATAAAACAGAATAAAAGTGAGTTTCTCTCACCTAAACAGTAGGGATGTGAATGGCTAACCAGTAAGCCTCACTCTGAGGGTGAGGCATACTGGTTATGGTTAATCGGTTGGGGCTATAGCAGCCCCCACCTCTCATCCACTGTGGGCGGGGTTTTGCTCCAGCCCTACAGGGCCAGCTGCAGGGCAGGGGGATGGAGGCATGGCGCTCCTACCCAGCCAGAGCAGCCCCCACCTGTGGCAGACCTGACCAGCTACATCATGGGCAGGGGCACTCTAGCCCAGCTGGAGCAGCCACTGCCCACAGCAGGACAGGAGAACCGCTTAGCCCAGCCAGGCTGGAATATACTTAACATGTAACTGGTTTGTTAAATGGGTTTTTACATCCATAATAAACAGATTAATATATTTGCTGATGAAAGACCCTTCATAAATGAAAAATTCCAAAGAAATGCAGAGCCATTAAATACCAGTGATTTTCTAAGTTTCCTTTTTGTGGATCATGTTATCTCCAGTTAAAATAATATTGTTAATTGAGAATAAAGATGCTATCCATGATGAGTTTTTTAAATCTTATGTTAAAATATCTTTTAAAGTTTTTTCATTAATATAAAAGGCTATTACTCATAATAACTCAAGTGCAAAGTATCTTGAGCGCATTGGAAGGAAGCTACTTTTGAACCTGCCTTTATATAAAGAGTGTACTCCCCTAAAGTGATCAGTTTTAATAAGCCCTTTTATAGTGGTGGTAATTTGCTAGACATTAAAGACATTTCCTCCATGAACACTAAATGTCATACAGCAAGTTAGAAAGGTTATTGGCAGCAGGCCTTCAGTCCACATAGGCTACATCTCCAATTGAATGCCAGAAGACCAATTTCTGGTCTGGTAATTTAGTGGGTCTAATAAAGACCCACTAATTTGGACACTGAGGGTGCCCCCAGTCAGTGCGGGTACTCCTCGCAATCACGAGGCATAAGAAAAGCAGACAGGAGCGTTTGCTCCATTGACCTCCAACTGTGAAGACAATGCCAAGGCAAGGCTAAAGCATATCGAAGATTCTAAAATGAACAATTATGCACTCCCCACCATAATGTTAAAAAAAATTAGTGGTATTCCTGAACTGCAAGAATTTTACAAATTAGAGAACTTGATTATAGATACTATGTAGTCAATTATGAGGCCTTAAAAAGGTCACACTGCATCGCGCAGTTATGCAATACTAACTCATGCACATGTTTAAATATTAGGTTTCCTCCTGGGGGGGAGGAAGAGAAACTTTCATTCCAGTTACAATGGAGATCAGAACCATCTATTACAAGAGACCCAAAGCTGAACTTTAAACATTGTCAAAGAAAAACCACCAACATGAGGCTTTCCAAAAAAGTTCTTCTTTACATGAATAAAAAACCCGATAGTTTCTCAGAGCTAGCAAAGTAACATTACTAAAGGAGTGTACACTTTGTTGCTTCTGTAGGAGACACTTTGCACACATCAAAGGCTCCCTGGATCCCTCTATTCTCTAAAACAATTTCCCCTTTTTGTTTTCTTACATCCAAAACAGAAGGCAGGTCTCAGAAGTATTTTGCTGGTACTGGTATCTACTATATATTTCAGAGTTTGTGCATCAGTCTTTTCCATCTGAGTCCATTTGTTCAAGAACTCCTCCTAAACAGTAAGAACTAGGTCCACCAAATTTGGTATACAGCTTCTCTTATCACAACTTAAAGCTAAATCGAGATTTGGTTGTGCCAAGACAATGGGATGTGCATGAAATGTGATTGTCTCTGCTATCACATCCCTCCCTTTCCATCTGATGAGAGAAAACTATACTGCAGAATGGACACAGAGGGGCAGCGAACAGGGGACAGTTATATCTCAAAATGACCACAAGGAGACAGCAACCAAGTGCACCCTAACTCTGAAGCTTGTGGCCTGAATCCTGAACCCCCTATACCTGCAGTCCCCTGCCTTGAAGGACCAAGCAACACTGGGTAAATCTTCTAGCATCACTATATAATAGTGGCAAGGTGCTGCTAACATAGATTGTGTTTAGTGTGGCATAGAGTGTGCTAGCCCTACCGCCACCACTACACACCAAAGAAATCATTTGTACTACATCTCAAAAAAAAATTCTACACCTCACCACACTCCTGACCAAGATAAATTATACAGTCATACATTTATAGTGTAGACCTGTCCAAGCAGAGAAATGCCATTCAGTATGGTGCCTTGATTAGCATAGCCACCAAAAGACAAAAAATGTAGAACCTGATCAATTAACAGAGGAATGGATTTTTCGGTAGGAAAGTCTAAAGAATCACAATTAAGCTAGTGCAAACTCCTAACATTTTACAAGCTAAACCAGTAACAGTTTTAAATTGCTATAAGTGGGTGTTCACACCTTAGATTTGCACCACTTTAACCACAACCTGGTCTAACACTAAGTTTTACCAGCATAACTATATTATCAGTGGGCTTTTTTTTTTTTGGTTAAAATATTTTACGCCAGCAGAACTCTTCTAATGTACATGTAATTATACCGGCATATCTTATTTCAGTTCAGTAAAGTGAAATAAGCTGTACCAGTTTAACTTCATCTACACTAGCTATACTAGTAGAACTGCATTTACAACAGAAGCTTTTGCCACTTTGACTATGTTGGCATAGTTCTGTTGATTTAACTAAGTGCAGACGAGACCTAAATTGGTTTAAAATAATTCAATTAGTGTCAAAAAATTGTGTAGACCAACTCTTAAAATGAAGTTTGAAATCCGTCTAACAAGGATCTGAGTTAAACAGATGTTAAAAACAAACTGGGAGAAGAGAGGTTGTGTTAGAAATTGCAAGTGTGATGCAGACTAGCACAACAAGCACGCCCTAAGTGTTCAACCACACCAATTATTATAGCAAGTCATAATTTTACTCACATTTAATACTTCTTGCCTGGGTTGTGGAGGTTCTATACAGGTCAGCAGCCTGAGCAACAAGTCCATAATAGCAGAAGTCCCTATGTGCTTTATAATGAGGTCTACAAAATCATGTTTTTTCTTTAAGAACTCAACAATCTAGAAGAAATAAGAAAAACAAGGTTACATTTTGTTGCAAGAACTTTTTATTTCCCCTAATAAATTAGTATTTCAAATATGCTCTGTTTCTCAAATTTCAAAGATAGTGAAGGCAGAAGAGATTTCTGATCAAAATGTTCAGCCATCTGGGCTACGCCTACACTGGCAGCTTCTTGCACAAGAACTCTTCCAGAAGAGAGCGTCTACACTGGCATGTGCTTTTGCGCAAGAAATGTGCTTTTGTGCAAGAGCATCCATGCCAGTGTAGATGCTCTCTTGCACAAGAAAGCTCGGATGGCCATTTTAACCATAGGGTTTTCTTGTGCAAGAAATTCATGTTGCCGGTCTACACTGGCCTCTTGCACAAGAACAGTTACGCAAAAGGGCTTATTTCTGAGGGGGAGCATCATAGTTCTTGCATAAGGAGATGTGATTTTATACAGTACAACGTCAGTTTACTTGCGCAAGAACACATGGCCAGTGTAGACAGGCAGCAAGTTTTTGCACAAGAGCGGCCGCTGTGGCGCAAGATCGTGCCAGTGTAGAGACAGCCCTAGAGCAGGCAATGCAAAGCTATGCAGCCTTTATAACACTATTTTTAAAATGAGTAAGGACAGTTTAAAGCACCGCAAGTAGATTTATGCAGCCTCCCCTTTAATTGGTAACCATCACATTTAACTGGTTACCCAATTAAACAGGATTCTACATCCCTACATCTAACAGGATTTACTGTTTAACTGGGGCCACCAACAATTTTGTGCAAACAATGTCAGTCCAATTTTGCACTACGTGAAGAAAAAAAATCACCACATATACACACACATAGTGTTCCAGGTAGGAACAACAAAGACAATACAGAAAAGCTACACAGACTCCACTTATACAAGAATAACATGTGTGGTAAGCATTGACAGGCCAGGGCTCTTCACTTATCACCGTGATAAAATTTAAGTATGCTTTATCTGCAGCCTGTGAAGAGCCCTAAACAGACTAGTGATACAGTGCTGTAATCAGAACCGTGAGCACAAAAAACTAATAAAGCACAGAATGGTGATTGTTACCAGTGCTAATGGTATCTACATTGGTGAGGATGGATTTGCATACACGGAAAAGGAATCTTATTAAAATGAGACAAATTGAAGATGTTATTTTCAAACATTTTGTAAAGGTTACACTATAAAGAATTTTTCCGACTGACAGTCGTCTGACAAAGTTAAGACACGAGAAGTCAAGAGTGTGTTCCCCAGATTCAGTTAATAGTCTTTAAGTGTTCATCTCTACTACAAAACTTTCAACGGTCATGGAAAAAGTGGTTGCTGATTTAGATACAGGCAGTCCCGGAGTTACGCGGATCCGACTTATGTCAGATCCGCAGTTACGAACGGGGTTTTTCTCGCCCCAGAGGACGGGGGCGGCGGGACGCCCAGATGCACCGTGGCTGTCCCGCTGCCGGCGTCCTCCGAGGCTTTGCTCCCCATCTCCCTGGTCTGCTGGGGGGGAGCGGGCAAGCAGCCCCCCCGCCCCCTCTCCAGCAGACCAGGCTTTTCTCCGGACGCCTGTGGTAGAGCAGCTGGTGCGCTGCCGGTTGGTCCCACATCGCCGTTCTGGGCGCTACTGGACCAACCCGGCAGCACCCCAGCTGCTCTGCCCCAGGAGTCCTGATTCAGCCGCTGCTGAAACTGACCAGCGCTGACTACAGGAAGCCGGAGGCAGAGTTGCTCTGTCCCGGGCTTCCTGGAATCAGCCGCTGATCAGTTTCAGCAGCAGCTGACTTGAGGACGCCTGGGGTTCTTAAGTTGAATCTGTATGTAAGTCAGAACTGGCGTCCAGATTCATCCTGTTGAAACTGATCAGCAGCTAAGCCAGTTCCGACTTACAGATTCAACTTAAGAACAAACCTACAGTCCCTATCTTGTATGTAACCTGGGGACTGCCTGTACAATTTTTAAAATGCTAGCCACCCAGAGAAGCATTAGCTCAATTATTACAGCTACTGAAGCATTTGGTACAAACTGAAGAGCTCTAAATATTTACCTGCTCTGGTTTTCTGCTGATAAGAATACTTAGCACCTTGCTGAAGAAACTGGCCAATAAAGGGTTGAGAGGGGATTCATTTAGTAGGAAGCTGTACAGTTTCATAAGTAAGGATTCTTCTTCTCCCAGTCTATCATTGATCTGCGAGACATCTGACGTAAGAAGCTCACAAGATATGTTTGGATACCTAGAAAAGGGACACCTTTTATCACATGCTTATAAAATAAACATCACACAGTAAAATAGGGAATCAAAAGTAAGGAATTTGGTGGGCTTGCTAGACATGAAAATAGTAAGGATGATAACATGTATAAAGTTGGGTAAAATTAGACTAAATATAAATGTACTGGTCTCTAAAAAGGATCAGGCAACACCATTCTCCCACTATACTGCAGCAGTACAGATGTCACAAGTTGAATGTCAGAAAACACAAATAGTATGGGGTGGTTAGAATATGCACTTTAACTACACCAATATCGCACAGTAAGGGTTGCAGGGCAATACCTCAGTTATTCAGCTATGTGTGTCTTTAGTTCAACATACCTTAATCCCTACCAAAAACTTAACTGCAAACCACAGCAAAGTATGGTGGTCTGACGTAACACACTATTTTCTTGAAACACTACTTATTAAGATGGCAGCCACATTATACATTTAGTTTTCAAATGATCTTCAGGTGCACCTGCTTCATGTAGAGTGCACTGAAATAGCATAAGTTATTTGGATAACTATAGCAAAGATAAAGAAAAATCTGAACCCTTTTTGCCAAACTCATGAAAAATGTTTCTTGGCCACATCTGCAGTTTGATCCAATGATTATACCATCTGCATACTGAAGGTGCATAATTAGAGATTACACACATTCCCCTTAGAGAGGTAATAGGACTTGTACCATTCATCCCCAGTTGTATCCATGGCTAGTGAAGACAAGAGTTTGATTAGATTTTGTGGGGAATATGCCACCCAATTAGTACAATTGTTTCTAACTATACAAAAAGGAGTAAGACTTTCAAGACAGTCCCTTGAGATATTTCATTCAATGCAATCTTCCCTGCTTTTTTTGGGCATCAAATCAATTTAGGGGCAGTTTTCTGAGCAAGAAAGGGACTTAACCATACCAAATGTATAAGCACTGGGGCTGTCAAGCAATTTAAAAAGTTAATCAATGGTAAGTAATAGAATACCATTTACTTACATGTGTTTGGATGCTTCCTACTTTTTCATTTATATTGATTTTGATTAAAACAGAATATAAAGCAGACAGTGATTAATGTATATTCATTTTTATTACAAATATTTGCACTATAAAAGGAAGAGTATTTCAATTCACATAATACAAGTACTGTAGTACATGAAACTATCAAGTACTCCATGAAAGTTGAAATTATAGAATTATGTGCAAAAAAAATGAATTCAAAAATAAAACTGGGTAAATCCTTAGAGCTTACAAGTTCACTCAGTTCTACTTTAAAAGCCAATTGCTTGAACAAGTTTGTTTACATTTGCAGGACATAATGTTGCTTCTTGTTTATATTGTCTCCCAAAAGTGAGAACAGGTGTTCGCATTCCACTCTTGTAGCCAGTACTGCAAGATATTCACGTGAATGCACTAAAGATTTGTCACTTCATGCTTCAACCACCATTCTAGAGGACATGCATCCATGAGTATGATGGGTTAATGCTAGATGCAATCCAAAGCTGTTCATTTTCATCATCTGTCAAATGCCACCAGCAAAAGGTCAATTTTCTTTCTTTGGCAATTCAGATTCTGTAGTTTCTGCTTCGAAGCGTTGTTAAGACTTCTGAAAACATGCTCGATACTTCATCCCTCTTAGATTTTGAAAAGCATTTCAGATTCCTAAACCTTGGATTGAGCGCTGTAGCTATCTTTAGAAATCTCTCATTGGAACCTTCTCTGTTTTATCACATCTGCAACAAAATATTCTGAAAATGAACAACATGTGCAAGAGCATCATCTGAGACTGCTACAACATGAAAAATAGATGGCACAATGCAGGTAAAAGAGCAGGAGACATACAATTCTCCCCCGAAGAAGTTAAGTCTCAAATTTAATTAACACTTTTTCAATTGAGTGTCATCAACATGGAAGCATGTCCTCTGGAATGGCAGCCAAATCACAAAGGAGCATATGAATGAATAGCATATCTATTATGTAAGTACCTTGCAATGCTAGATACAAAAGTGCCATGCAAATGCCTGCTCTCACTTTCAGGTGACACTGCAAATAATTAAGCAGCATTATATCCCATAAATGTAAACAAACTTGTTCTGCCAATTGCAAAGACAAACAAGAAATAGGACTGAGTGTACTCTCAGGCTCTAAAGCAGCAATGGGCAACCTAAGCTAGTTAGTGGCCCTCCATCTCATTAAGCCGCAAGACTGTTATAACCAAGATGCTTTCCTGAGATAGGGTAGTTTTGCTAACTGCGCTTGCGTATCTAGAATTTACAGTACATGCCAACTGAACCGTAGCAGCACTCCAACTGTCTGTAGAGGGAGTGCACAGCTCTCACAATGTTGTATGACATCAGCACAAACCTCGCTTTATGTGCATGTCACTTCAATCATACCAATAGGAGGAAAAAAAAACTACGCAGATGAAAAATTAGTGGAATCTGGCAACCCTGCATGGGCAATGCTAAACAAAAATATCAACCACATTTGGCTGCACGCAGCCCATGTGCTGCAGGTTGCCCACCTGCATTTGTGAGTTGTACTATCATGATAAAGAGACTGCATTACAGTACTTGTAGATGAACTGAAAAATGCTATTTCTTCTTTTACACTGCAAATATTTGTTTTTATTTATTTTATATATATAGTGATTATTTTGTTTAAAAAAATAGTGCCGGTACTCCAGGGGAAAAGTTGTTGAGCTGTGACTGCAGGTGTTGGTACTGAGTAATGGGCAGTACAATCACAAAAAAGCGGGGTGGGTGACTGTGACACTTTGTATTCTGTGTTGTAATTAAAATAATATATTTGAAAATGAAGAAGAAGATCTAAAATATTAATACATTTCAAATTGTATGTTATTAATGTTTAACAGTGTCATTAAAACTGCCATTAATTTTTAATCACTTTTTAACTAATCAACAGCCTAATAAGCATTAATGAGACTATGATAAGTAGCATAACATACCCTGAAAATGCAAGATTTACTATAAAGCAGAAGACTGAACCTTTAAATGCATACCAGTGCCAATACAGTCTGGCTTATAGGAATTAAATACTGATGCATCTGTATCCAGTGTTTGTTTGCTCATCTCTCCATCCCACCCTAATCTCACAGGTAAGTAGTATTTTCCTACTTGTATCTGATCTTTTCATCCATATCTTGAGGTGGTTCTTCTATAATAAATGAAACTAAATCTTCCAGACATTCTGATTTCAACAGAAACTCTATAAGTTTGCGATTCTGAGCTTTGCATTCCTGCAAAACATCCTCCTCATCCATCAGTTCCTTCAGTGTTACATCTTCTCTTTCTAGAAGTGTGTCTATGTGGGATGATGAGTGGAGATCAAATTTCCAAAACATGCTGGTCTGGACAAGGAGAAAAGCATATGCAAAGTGTTAATTTACTAATTTATTTTAACAGTTAACGTGTAGTTCTCCCTAGCAGAAAGCCATGAACTCCACTATATCCATTGCATAGCCTCCAAACCCAAAAGGAACCTGATGGCACAATGAAGACACCACTAATGCTTGAATACCACACACATTATCATACCTATATGGAATATAGCTGGGGAATTCTAATGTAGTTCAGGAGTTCTGAATAATAAGCCAATGTTTTAACTTATTAAAAAGTTAGCTAGATCTGGAATTTGAACATTTGAAAAGGACATGACATGTTAATGCTCTGTGAAAGAAAAAGTTAACATTCCTAATTTTTTAAAAATTTTTCTTGAACTATATTAGGGATATTTGTATAAAAACAGGAGCTGTGTTCATCAGCTGTTTATGTCCCACTTCAATCACAATCTTCAGTAAGAGTCAGATTCAGACAGTCTGCTGAGCAGCAGACAGGACTCTTTTCTTTTGGACAGAGAAGGGTTTCAGAAGCTTCCCCCAATACTGCCTAAGACAGGCAGAGTTAATGCTCTGGCACACGCACACATTCCTTAAGAGGCTGCAGAAGGAATTATTTTTGAGAGTCAATTTGCATAGCCACTCCAGCCAAAACACTTTATTGCCATGTGGATATCTACAAATTCATATTATTGCCTTAAGTGATCGTGCATATAAATACTGTTAAGGCAATTGTGATAATCAAAGAAGGAATTATAATGCCACATGGATCAAGTAAAAAAACCTCCTGCTTTTATGCATATATCTTTAGTAAACCAACGCAAACACACACTCTCCATCCCCACTCTGTGCATAACAAATTATGACTGTGGGATTTAAAACCACTACAGAGTTATTTCTATAAGACATCCTCTGGTCTTAAAGGAAATCCTTTTTCATCCACATACAATGAAGGAAGTAAACCCAAGGGGATTTAAAAGCTATAACCAGTAATTCAAAGGTTTTTGTCTGGCCAACCTGCATCTAATACCATGGTTTTAAACTGCATTGTCTATAGAGAACAGTATGAAACACTGAAATTTTGTAACAGGTACCTTTGTAATTAGAGGCCTTAGCACCAAACTTTTGCTACTGCAATATATTGTTTCCAGCAATGTATCTTTTTGAGGGATGAAGGGATATACAGAGGCATGTATATTTTAGCCTAAGTGTTCTGTGAACTATCCTTCTGGATTCCCAAAATCAGGTTTAGAGTTAGTTCACAAGGCAACAAACCCAAAATATGTATTATTCATTTATCAGATACCTCTTCCTAACCACCTACAAAAATTCAATTAAACATTTCATCTACAATAGCTAGAAGGCAGTTAATTTCCTTACAAATAAAATCTGTATCTATAGTAATTTCTCAAAAAAAGTTTAAGTATTTGGCATGTAGATCAAGTCTAGCTGACAGAATTCAACAGCTCACTGTGCATATCAAGGCAAGTATGTTTTCACAACACCTAACATAACAGGGCCATCAGGTGCTGTTACTACTAAATTACACTGTAGTAAGGATTTTTGTGCACATCATGCCTATTTAAAATATATTTAGCCAGGGCAATATCATTTTCCAGTTTAACACCCCAAAATAACCCTTAAGAATGTTTACAGCATCCAACAAAAAAAAATTAAACTGTTTCCTGGTTTAAAAAAAAAGTACTGCAGTCACTGAAACCGGAAATGAGTAAATAAAGTTTTAATTCAATATCGATCAGCATTTTGAATCTGAGATCCGAAGCAAGAATTAATAAAGTACAGACAAGATGTTAAGAATCAAATAAAGAACAATCTTCCATACCAGTTCAATTAGTAAGTTCACAAGAGTAGCTTGAATCCTTACATTTGATTTTATTTACAATAGATGTGTTAGCCTGTAATCTGATTTAAGTTTATTACAGAATTGCTTTTAAAAACATTGGCTTATTTGTGGTTATAGTACTGCAACTATTTTCTATGGACAAATAAAATAGGTATATTGTTGAAACAATTTCAATTCTATTACACAGAAACATTTACCGAAGCCCCCACAATTGATGCAAGTTGGTGCTTTTTAAATAGCAACTATTACAGTTTGGAATTTCAGACACGAATCCCTCTGCAATGACTGAGGAAGAGACACTTGCCAAAACTTCCTTTCAAAATCTATTTCAATAATGTCATTTAAAATTAATTTTAACAATGGAAAATAAGAGAAAAGGCATACTACTGCAAACATGTTACTGTGTTATTTCACAAACTGTCTCCCAGGCAAGCTGTATTAGGAATGCTCCCTCAATATGACAGGTGACGAGCAGAGATTATTCCATCACTTTCCAACAGGAGCCCAGGGTCCCTTGGAATAAGGAAAAATAAACACCGTAAAATGTGCCAAAAGGAAAGTCCAGGAACCCTGAAGAGAAGAGAACTTTTAAGCAAGTTTGACTGGCAGTTACTCAGAGGATGCAAACCAGTTCCAAGTGAGCACAGCAACTTTGAAAACAATCCTGTGATAAGTGCATCTCTACTGTTAGTTATCTTCTAGCTCCTTCCTTCTCACCCCCAAAGATTTGTATTATTTAACAGGAAACTTTCAAGTATGGTTAGGTAATTCTACTCCCATGACTACTGCAGGAGCAGAATTAGGCCCAATGCGCCAATAGACCAGAAACAGCCATTCATTGTTTGGCTGAAAAATCTAAAGAGCAATCTCCAAAGCCCAATTTGGACTCAAAGTTCATCTCAGTGTCTGGTTTCAGTACTGCTATCAACTCCTGAAAATATGCTAGTTGCTTTCAACTCAAAATAAAAAAATTGAGACTTTAAATATGAAGCATGCTCAAGAGTAAGTATCAACACAGGCAACTGCTTCAGCATAAATACTTAAGAGTCACTCAGACTTGAGAAGGATTTGTTAATAAAAAGAATAGCATGGTATTCGACAGCTGGCAAAATGGCTCTAAAAGCATAACTGAACAAGAGAGTCACATTTATAGGAACAGGTTGAGTCCTGGGTGTGGCAGATGTGCGCATTTTATTAACGTTAGATGGAAGCCTTCCCATAATTAGCTGATTTTGATCCTCTAAGAAATAAAATATCCCCATATATGCCATAAGATTCAGATTTCTGTGTTTTCCAACAAAAACTTTGAATAAACTAAGCACTTTAAGACAAAATGGTTCCTCTCAAATTTTGTAGAATCTTGCTAAAAGTAACAAGCCTGTGGCAGAACTGGGAACAGAATCCAAGTCTTAAATAATAGACTGATTCCTTGCATGCAATTTGATTAGAGTCTCTAACTACATCCACTGTAAAAAGTCAGCAATGTTAACCAAAATTTGAAAGTGCACTGAAATCTACCAGAGAAGCAAAACCCTAAATAAGTGCAAAGCATTATTAACCACCACATTTTTTGATTGAGTAACTAAAGGCCAGAAAAATGAATTCTCTTGTATAGGGAGCACAGCAGCCTCAGCAGGTTCCACAGCCAGACACAATGTCCTGCATCTGCTAATTCGACAGAATCTCTTTTTAAATTAAATCTTAATTTTTTAAGTAGTAAGATGGAGATAAGATGTGCAGGTTAACTACATAACCTACCACATAAGGACTGAAAAAGATGCATCTCCCCAGGAGGCCCTAAAGCAGGAGCAGGCAAAAGGCCCTCTGCAGGCCCCATGGATCTGGCCCCCAGCCACCCTGCTACTGCCCCACCCTCAAGTGAATCAGGGCTTGGGGGTGAGGGAACACGCAAAGTCTCCTCACCACCACAAGAGCGCGCAGCAGCTAGAGACACATTCCAGCTATTTTAAAATATCTGCATGTACCTGTGGCAAGGAGAAGCTTTACACGCTTCCTGCCCCCGGCCAATCAGGGCTTGGGGGCAGGGAGCATGCGAAGTATCTTATGACCTGTCTCCGCCCTGCCAGGGGCATGCAGCAGCTAGAGACAAGCCAGCTGTTTTAAAACTGCCACCGTGTGTGACTCTAGCCATCTCGCACTCTTGCAGGGGCAAGGAAACTTCGCACGCTCCCCTGCTCCAGGTCCCGATTGGCTTGGGGGTGGGGGAACAGCAGGGTGACCAGAGGCCCTATTCACTGGTTTGGTGGGTTGGATTTGGCTTGCAGAGGGCCCTTTGCCCACCCATGTGCTAGAGACACATGCCAGCTGTTTTAAAACCGCTGGTGTTTCTTTCTAGACACCACACACTCTTGTGGGAGCGAGGAAACTGCATGCGCCCCCGCCCCCAGACAGTGATAGGCCTGGGGTCAAGGAGAGCCAGCGAGGTCTCCTTCCACTAGATGCCTAGAGGAAACCACCAGCTGTTTCAAAACAGCTGGTGTTTCTCTCTAGGGAGGGGAGAGGGAAGACTTCTCGTGCTTTCCTTCCAAGGCCAATCAGAGGGAGCACAAGTAGTCTCCGAGCCCCACCCAGGGCCACTTCAGAAATTTTAGAAATTATTGCCCACCACTGCCCTAAAGCCATAGTGTCCAACACGCTAGCCACATGTGGCTATTTGGGCAGTTGAATGTGGCCAGTTTGCTATAGCAGTACCCGCTATAATGGCTACTGCTTCAGAACTGGTTGGACATAATGGCACTAAAGTATCTCTCAGTTATATACTTTATGATCAACTAAAGTGAGAAGGGAACTATTTCAACAACGTCTAGCCAGAGGTACCATAATCTGGAATGTTGAGAAAAGTAGGACTGACTATGCAGAGTATTTAAAAGGTGCATGGTTACATGTTTGGGGGGGGCAGAGGGGTCCTCCATGCAATGCCCCTGTCCACAAGAATCTCTGCATTAACTGCAGTTCCTGGCCAATAGGAGCTGCAGAATCTGCACTCAGGGCAAGGGCAACATTAAGAGAGTCCTCCTCAGTCCCCCAGGGGCTGCAGGAACGGGAGCAGCAGCACAGAGGAGCCAGGGAAAGTAGGAAGCTTGCCTTAGCTCTGCTGCGCTGCCCAACTTTTCACCTGCAGGGGCACTGGGAAGGAGGAGGAGCAATAGATCAGTAATATCTGCAGACCCCCAGTATGAAAAAAGCTGTACTCAGATAGATGTATAAAGTGGCTCCTTTTCAAAGTTTTAAATGTTTATGTCCTTTGCCAGCCCCTTGATATATCACAAGATTCTCCACAAGCAGATTTTCTCACTAATGTTGGGTAGCCTCACTGGATTTAAAATCCATGAACAGTAGTTAGATACCACAGTGCTAAAGGTTTTATAAATGCTTATTAAGCAGATATGTTTTGAACTATCACATGAGAGACTGTTTTAAAGGTCAACAATCAGATTTGCAATGGATATAATCTGAAAAATAGATAAATGCTTATTAGTAAAGCTGACAAAAGAAAGCCAGAGAATATACACAAAGGCTCCAATAACCAATTATTTTAGTAAGGATATTGGGGTAATGCTGTGCATAAGCAGTACATCTTCACTAAGGCTACGCCTAGACTACATCCCTTTTTCGGAAAAGGGATGTAAATTAGACATATCGCAATTGCTACTGAAGTGGGGATTTAAATAAGGGAAATAAGGGATAAGGGATCTTTCAGAAAAGGCTTTATTTTCCACAAGATCAGCATCTAGACTGGCGCTTTCCTCCGGCAAAGCTCCGTGCTGGAAAAAGCGGCAGCCATTTTTATGCTAATGAAGTGCAGGAGAATTAAATCCCTGCTTCAGTAGCAATTGCGATGCGTCTAATTTACATCCCTTTTCCGAAAAAGGGATGTAGTCTAGACATAGCTTAACAGATTCCCTACTCCTGTACAGCAAATTTGAAGTCACTAGGGTAATATGAATACTGGTTTCCAGCATTTAATGTATTTTGGTCCATGCCCATTACGCTTCACATGCAAGTATAGATCACCCAAGATGCAAAAAAGTCCCATGCAAACTAGGGATGTTAAATATCAACTAACTGAATAATTAGTTAACCTTGAACTCTTATCCGTTCCTCAACTATTCTGTAGTCCCCAGGGGCAGGGCTGGCAGCCAGCATGCTCTGTCCTCACTCCCAAGGAGCCCCCTGCCACTCCAAACTACTGCCTCTGTATCAGAGGCAGCAGCTGGGCTGCCAGGCGGGAGCTGGTCCATGAGGGAAACTAGTTTAAAAACCAGGTCCCCTCACAGACTAGCTTCCTGTTACTCTGTGGTGTTGTGTCTGATACAGAGGCAGCAGCCCCTGTTCGGGGGCTGCCTGCCCGCCTCCTAATACATTTTAAATGCAGAGCTACTGAAGCAGCGGTAGGTCCTGGATTCGGTACAAGCCAAGACTGAGTTGAGCTGAGCTGCTGGCCAGCCTGCTAAAAAAATTTACTGGCAGGGGGGAAAGAAATGCTTGTAATTTATAGCATTAACTGATAATCTTTTGCATGTAGGTTAATCAACTGCACTATTACATGCCCGATGCAAACAGCACCAGAAACTTCCAAAAAAACCCAGTGAAACGTCATTTGAATAACCCACACATACTTACCCATCACACTTAAAAAAAACACACACAAAAAGTGAAGTTGATTGAGTCACAAAAGTAACATTAACACTGCATTTAGAAATGCATATTTTGTCAAGTCACCACTAATTAAACTATGACCCAAACATGAATGCTATTCTTTCAAGTACATAGAGATAGGTTTACCATAGTATACTTCATTCTATATGCAAGAATTACTTTACCTAATTTTTTTCTTAAGTAACTGTATCCTTTAAATGGAAATATCAATGACCAAAGTCTATAAAAACTGTACACCTAAAAACTTATCAGAACACAATTCTGGCCCCTGAAGTATGGACTTCATTACACTTGATGGGGTATTGTTTACACTTGAGCAGTTAATTTCCTTGCTTTTGTTCCAAGTTTCTCATGATTAAAAAGTCACTTACCCAGAAGCCTAGTGCAATTTGTGAAACAACATTTTCCTTTTTTTATATTAAAAAAGCAATGCTATGGTCAAGTTTTATAACACACTTTTCAAATAGCAACACATTTAAATATATTTTTACCTCTAATGTTCTACAGAACAGAAAAAAGTGAGGCTTAGAGTAAGACTCCTACAGCATTAATCATTTTTAAACCACTGCTACAGTTTCAAATTCAAAATACAGTTTTATTGACTTACAAAAATGTTCAGGAGTCCATTATTAGTAAATAAACATAACTTGTACCCTGAGAAAAATAGTCATGTATAGGGTAGCTTTTATAATTCAGTGTTTTTGGGTACAGAGAAGTGAGATGATAAAAAGAACATAGCTATTCTGTTACTGGGATGAAATAAAGTTCAAGTTCTTTGCATTGCAGGAAACTGTAGAATACGTTCTGCTTCGCACAAAAAGTGGTTCATACATATGAAAGCATACTGCTCTTTCTGCGGTGTTAAAATATTGGCTATATCAAGTGAAAGTACTGCATCTTCTTTGCAGCAGAGTCCAAAATCCTTATGTAGGAAAAGTGTTTTCTAGTTCAACATCAGGAAGATTTCATTAGCTTTGACAGTTGTGTTGACTGAACTGTGACTTAAGTTTGAATTTAATCACTATTCTCATACATCTCATCCTTGTTAACTACACAGTCTCTGCAGCCAGAAGCTTTCCCCTTAAAATAGCTGCTCTTAAGCAAACTGGGAATGAGTCTCCTGTTTGGTACCATTGTTTGGACTGAACGAGGAAAATCATCCCTCTACTTAAAAAAAAGCTGAAAGTCAGAACGTGACACACATATATGGCTGAATGCCACTCTTTGAAAAGAAGATTCCCCCTTCTCTATCTGGCTACATTTGTGAAACATTACAGTTTTACTTGGAAAGAATGTGGTCACTTCCCAATTGAACAGCAGCTAATCTAGCTAGATCACAAGTCTGTGTAAGTGTATACTGACCCTCTAACACCACGTTTCTCAAACTGTGGGTCCTGACCCCCCGGGGGGTTGCGAGCAACTTAGAGGGCTCACAGTATCACAGTTTGAGAACCCCTGCTCTAATACATTGCTGAAGCCCCAAAATATACACTGATTTTATCTAGTAAGTACACAAACATGGTCCAAACTCGTTAAAATTATTGGATACCTACACTAAAGTTGTAATAATCAGCATGTTTTTATTATTAATGTTAACAATGAAATTGCAATGAATTTTGAGACATGAATCAAGTATCTCCCTGTTAATTCCCCCACTCCACTCACTTATCTTCAAGCTTCTGGTAAAGACGCTAGATAGGACTCAGTTTAAATGCAAGTATAAATAGAAGAACTGAATCATTCACTCTAGATGTGTGCGTAGCCGATTCATGTGTAGCAACACTTATGGACCAAAAAGGAACAAAGAACCTACAAAATAGCTATTGTTTTAAGAAATGCTGTTTGCTAGGTGTTAAGTATTTTTGCTTTTCAATGACCTAGTACAAACAACAGTGTCTACCAATGGGATTAATCACAGTACTTTCTGCTAAGCAAACTGTTCATTTGTTTTAGAAGTGTGAGATAAATTGCACAACTAAGCACAAGTAAATGTATAGTTTGTCAGTAGTCAATTTAGAGAACAAGTTGCTGCAAAATTCAGATGCAGAATTAAATTAGATCATCACTAGTGTTTCAAATGTTCAGAGCAAGACCCTCTGATGGAAAAGTCTGTTGTCCAAAATAGTGTGCAGCAATCCATGAACACATCTGTTTAGAAACAATTTCTTGCCACACACAGATGATGTGAGTGATGAACTGCTGCCATTTCTGATTTTAGGATAGAGCAACTCCCCCTTTCCCCCAAGTCCCCACCTCCACCCCCACAAAAAAAACTGGTAAGAATTTGATTACACAGTTCTGAAACATGGGTCTTATGTTCTCAGCTGAAGTAATTCCTTTCCTCCTGCCAGTCACTGATTTGAAAGAGAGATTCAAGTGACCCTCCTGAAGTCCTAACGTTTCCCCAAAACCTGAGCACTATGCTGGTTTAATTTATAACAAATTCCTCATGTTTATGGTTTTGACATCAAAACTGAGTAAACAAACTGGATCTGCATTAACAGTCTTGGAATCCCAGGCCAGATATTGGTGACAATTGTGAAATTTCCTAGCACAAACCCAAATAGTTTAAAATGTCCATTGTTAAACCACCACAATGTTGTATTAGTGATCATGTGGATAGGAGTCATCCAGATGTGGTAGTGATGACAGTGGTACAGGATACAAAGAAAAAAACAGTCAGATAAAAAAGAAAAGGAGAAAAAACTAGACTTGAAGAAAGCTGCAAAGGAAGGAAAAAAGGGCTCAGCTACAGAAGATATGAACTGCAGAAAGGAAAAAAAGCTAAAGGAAAACAGTTGAGTCCTACAAAAATAATGTAAGTAAGACTTTCTGAAGGAGAGAGGTATCAGGGAAAAAGAAAAGATGGCAGAGTAAAGCACGTAAGAACCATCAAATATTTAAGCCAATGCCTTATTGTGGCAGGGGGGGAAGAAAGAGTGGAGGGAGAGAAGTTTACTCTAACAGATGAAATGGAATAGCAGTGTTTCTTACCTGTTAACAAAAGCTTTAAAAAAGTTAAGAAAACAAAATGATTTGTATTCTCTGTAGCTCCTTGTCCATTACAGGATATCCTGGCAACAGCAAAATCTTTCAATTTACAATATTAGCAGATTAGCAGGACTGAATTAAGTTAAGATGCAGCCAATTTCTTCCTATAAGAAAAAAACAAGATATTTATCATTTCATAATGTTAACAGTTTTCAATTAAACAGCTCAAATTGCAGCAACAACATGAAGATGCTGAGTTCCAAGCTACTGGGCACTGAAAATACGAAGGAAGAAATGAAGGTACAAGACTTGTTTGGAAGAAACTGTAATTGAACCTGTTTAAATAGATGATCTTTTGGATGATTCTAGAACAAAGCTGTTATGGCTGTCTGTAGTCGGTTCAATGCCCTTTTCTCTTTCATCACCTGTTCTGAATGAGGGTATTCATAGTGTTGTAGATATATGAAACTATCTTGAACACTTTTGATCCTCCTGAAGACTTTTTAGGATTCTGCTTTTTCTCTTCAAAAAGTAAAAATCTGATTGTGTTTGAGGATCTCATTTGACTAAATTTATACTCACCTGCCTGCATTCCCTCAGATTTAGGGAACAGAGCAACACTTTATCCTAGATTTGTAATGGTCTTGTAATCATCTTGCACGATTATGGCTGATTCAGAATGTATTATACCAAGTGTTGATCTATGCCAGAGGTTCTCAAACTTTTTGGGCTCCAGAGCCCTTTATATGCGTAAAAATTTATGTGGAGCCCCAGCGGTCTACTGGTTATAGGTGTTGTACCTATCAATGTTTCCAATTTGTCAACCTCGTGGAGCCCCTGGAGATGTCTTATGGAGCCCTGGGGCTCCGCGGAACACAGTTTGAGAAACACTGATCTATGCAAACTTTTATAAAAATAAAAGATGCATATTAAAAGATTTAGTTATTTTGGTAGAAGTTTGCATTGGCACTTCAAAATACATTAAAAGTGGATAGTTAATTCAGCTAAGGCCCGACAAATAAATTTTAGCCACTTTATGAAGTAACAGTGGCCACACAGATTTGCACTGAACAAAACACATGTTTTAAACAGAATTAGTTACATTGATGTAAACTAGTGAGAGTGATCAGTCCTTAGAAATGGAAGAGTTCTTAGTTTGCCACTCAAAGGAATACAGAGACAGAGGCACCCACAGTTAGTCTTAGAACAAGGGTCACCTGCTTATGCCTCAGTGACAAATGGAAAATGTCTTACCAATAATTTCCTTTGTTAAGCAACATCATCCATAATTCTTATCTGGGCTGTTTTCCCCCTCTCTGCAGCTCCTGTAGGAAGATCAGCATTTTTGGAGCCACATGGTCTGGCCATGTCCTCTCAGCTCCTGCTTGCTTTCAGGTGAGTTATTCTCAAGCTATAAACACTTGCTTCTCATTAATAAGTTGTCTAAAGATAAAGTATTGTACATTACATCAAGAAAGATGGTCTTATGGTAACAATTTCACTTAATACCTGAGCCTTTAGTCACGAGACCTACAGGGATGGGTAACATTGTGGGAGACTGCTAACAGAAAGGAAATCAGTAAGTAATGTTCCATTCTGTAGCCAGCATCTCCCAGAGTTCTTAACCTCTGAGAGTTAGTAAGGAGATGAAAAGATAATTGCAGGAAAAGACTGGAAAGGAAAGAAAACAAAAACAGCTTCCCTCCCCAAAGGTAAAATAAATTTCATTACACTACATGTACCTGCCTTCCAAAAAAATACCGCTGCAGAGCATAGAAAGCCCACCTTGTACTGCCTTACAAAATAGCAGCATTTGGCCAGGTCAACATTTTCAGATTAGGTACTTAGCACTTCCTGCCCAGGAGGTCCCCAAGGAATCACACACTGTGCGCCCTGATTCACTCAGGAACCAGAAACTCCAAAGCCTGATTTTCTTTCATGCTATGTTCGGGGTAAATTTTCAGAGCCTTTTGACAACTTAGGTGTGCCACCTTTCCTCAGTGGACTGTTGTGGCTTTAGACAGAATTAAGGTAGATTGGAGGAAAGAAGTGTCCACCTTCTGGATAAAATTATTTTAAACTTTCCGATCATCACTTGGCCCTTATGAAACACATTAAAGATATCTGCATAGAGCATTGTTGCCAGCCCTGCCACTCACCTGGAGCACGTGATGGCCATTAAATAGCAAGTTTGGGTGGACAAAAACACAGGCATCTCATGCGCAATGGTGCTGGGTTGAACATTTTTGTTGAAGCCCTATCATAGAAAATCCAAGATGAAAAGAAGTCCTGGATTTCTAGGATTTGCTTTGTGTTCCTGTCCACAAATCTTGGACCAGATAAAGGAACATGCTTTCAAGGCAGATACCCTGAGAAGGAAGATGCGTTCTAATGACTGAAGAGCAGACCCAATAAACTGCACTTCCCTTTTGACAGCCAAGTTATTAGTTGCAGCCAATTCATGTACAGGTGAAACAGAAGACCTTATGAGATGCCATGAATATCTGATAGCTATAGTGGCAGTAACAACTTCAACTTTTAAGTCCAAAAACTAGGATCTCCTGAGGCAAAGTAGTGTTAAAGTCATCTCTAGTTTTATTTTCTGGACCACCTTCATAATAGGAAGAATGGGAAAAACCCCACACTTGTGCCCACCTGAGATAAGAAATCTGTTCACATGGATCTGGAGTCCACTTACTTTGTGCAGTACTTTGGTCTCTATGTAGTTCTATGGTTTGAAATAGGTCAGATGAGGATAAGCCAAACAATTGGGCAATTCACTTAAAGACTTCTTGAGTCTGGCACCTCTCGGTATTGTTCACCTTGTGCCTACTGAGCCCTTCCACCTGGTTCAAGTCTCCCTTTATGTGAAGGAGAACATCCACTGTATGATTTCCACTACTTCACTGTGTAGTGATGGGGTTCTTGTTCCCTCTTCGTTTTGTACATATGTGACCATGGTCATGTTATTTCACTGCATTAGGATATGGTTTTGCAGTGCCAGCCCGACTGACCTTGTTTCTAGGTTTCTGCTGTGGATCCTTTTCTCTAGGTTACAGAGATGACTTGAGCTGTGTGGGACCCAATGTGTGCTCTCCATAGCCCTACAGGAAGGTGTCCATTGTGAGGATCATAGGTTCTGGAATGTATATGAGCGTGCCCTTGAGGAAAACAGCCCTGGCTAACCATGATTTTAAGGCATTGATCACCCAGGCCAGAATCCTCACTTAGCTTTCACACATTCCAAAGAGTAGTCCCATACCTTTAGGATGAAGCCTCAAAAGTACTTGACATACAGTTACATCCGTGGAGCAATCTGTATGCATGAAACTAGGTGGTCTAGCAGTTCAAGGATCAGTGCAATAGTGAGGCTCCTGCAGATCCAAAATGACAAGAAGAGACCTTGAATCTTCAGTAACATCTCTAGAGATGGATTTAGCCAAACAACTGAGGGAGTCTATGTCCACTTCAAAGAATTATTTGGGTGGAATGAATCAAGGACATTTTTTGTTGATGTTGACAATAAACCAATGCACCTACAGAAAACTCAAGATTAGAGAGACAGCTCTATGCACCACTGCTGGGGATCCAGATGTCATCAGAAAGCAGTAACGGTGAAGCCCATGTGACTTGAGCCTTGGTATTATCATAAATAAATATCTTTGTAAAGACCAACAGATGTATTGGACCATAAGCTTTCATGGGCAAAGACCCACCTCGTCAGATGCATGTAGTGGAAATTTCCAGAGGCAGGTATAAATATGCAGGCAAGAATCAGGCTAGAGATAATCAGGGAGGATGAGGCCCACTTCTAGCAGCTGATCTGGAGGTGTGAACACCAAGAGAGAAGAAACTGCTTTTGAAATTGGCTAGCCATTCAGAGTCTTTGTTTAATCCTGAGCTGATGGTGTCAAATTTGCAGATGAACTGCAGCTCAGCAGTTTCTCTCTGAAGTCTGGTCCTGAATTTTTTTTTTTTTTGGCCGCAGGATGGCTACCTTTAAATCTGCTATTGTGTGTCCAGGGAGACTGAAGTGTTCTCCTACAGGTTTTTGTATATTGCCATTCCTAATATCTGATGTGTGTCCATTTATTCTTTTGCATAGGGAGTGTTCAGTTTGGCCAATGTATATAGCAGAGGAGCACTGCTGGCACATGATGGCGTATATTACATTGGTAGATGTGCAGGTGAATAAGCCAGTGATGGTGTGGCTGATCTGGTTAAGTCCTGTGATGGTGTTGCTGGTGTAGATATGTGGGCAGCAGTGGCATCGAGGTTTGTTGCAGGGATTGTTTCCTAAGTTAGAATTACTGTGATGCGGTGTATAGCTGCTGGTGAGAATATGCTTCAGGTTGGCAGGTTGTCTGTGGGCGAGGACTGGCCTGCCTCCCAAGGCCTGTGAAAGTGAGGGATCGTTATCCAGGATGGGTTGTAGATCACCGATGATGCATTGGAGAGGTTTTAGCTGAGGACTGTAGGTAATGGCCAGTGGTGTTCTGTTGGTTTCTTTTTTGGGCTTGTCCCACAGCAGGAGGCTTCTAGGTACACAGCTGGCTCTGTTGATCTGTTTCTTTACTTCCTTGTGTGGATATTGTAGTTTCAAGAATGCTAGTTGAAGATTTGTAGGTGTTGGTCTCTGTCTGAGGGGTTGGAGCAAATGCAGTTGTACCTCAGTGCTTGGCTGTAGACAATGGATCGTGTGGTGTGTCCAGGATGGAAGCTGGAGGCATGAAGGTAGGCATAGCGGTTGGTAGGTTTTGGGTATAGGGTGGTGTTTATGTGACCGTCACTTATTTGTACGATGGTGTCCAAGAGGTGGACCTCCTGTGTAGATTGGTCCAGACTGAGGTTGATGGTGGGGTGGAAGCTGTTGAAATCGTGGTGGAATTCTCCCAAAGTTTCCCTCCCATGGGTCCAGATGAAGAAGTTCTGGACCAGTCTACACGTGAGGTCCACTTCCTGGACAGCACGGTACAAATAAGTGACAGTAACAAACACCATCCTGTACAAAAGCAGTTTCTCCTCTCTTGGTGTTCACAGCTCCACATCAGCTGCTAGAAGTGGGCCTCATCCTCTCTGATTGAATTTACCTTGTTATCTCTAGCCTGATTCTTGCCTGCATATTTATACCTGCCTCTGGAAATTTCCACTACATGCATCTGACGAGGTGGGTCTTTGCCCACGAAAGCTTATGCTCCAATACATCTGTAAGTCTATAAGGTGCTACAGGACTCCTTGTCTCTTTTGCAGATCCAGACTACCACGGCTACCCCTCTGATATTTGTAAAGACCGTGAGGGCCAAGGACAAGCTAAATGGAATAATCTGATATTAATAACACTTCCTGCTGTAGACAAACCTTAGGAACCAGTGATGGCACAGTCTGATAAGGATGTGCAGATATACATCCACCTGAGCCAGCATTTTACATAATCCTGGGTCAGATATGAGACTACAGATGTTAAGTTTCTGTCCATAACGGTTTTCTTCATTTGAGTCTTTTGCAATCTCAAACAGCTCTAATTCCTCCTGTATGCTTCTGAATGATAAAGAAGACTGAGTAGAACCCTAAGGATCTCTCTTCAGAGAGAAGGCTATTATTCCCACTTTCAGCTGTAGAGAAATCTCATTCTGGATTAGACCACTTTATGGGGTCATTCAAGATTGGGAACTTGATATGGATATATATATATATATATATATATATATATATATATATATATATATATATATATATATATATATATAGATGGGCTAGCATCTGTAACTCAAGGGAGTATACCTGATTCACAGGCTTCTGATCCCACTGGTCCATAATCAAAGCCACCAATGGGAAATCCTTTTCCTAAGCTTTAACTTTAGGTGACTACCAACGTGGCCTTAGTCATAAAGAGGCTTGGGAGCAGCATAGTCCCCTTGGGGATTTCCTCCCAAGCTACATTTCCTTTATTCTCTGGCGAACATGCCGTACCTTCACCTATATTTATGCAAGAATAAAGGCTGAAAGGAACACTTATCTAAAGGCTGCTTGGTATGGAAGGAATTGTCTTGACCAATGTTTCCCAACTGCCACTGCACAGACTGTTGACAGGCTGCAAATTCCTGGCTGCTAGGCCACAGCACACTGTCAGGTAATGCCCATGCCATGTACATACACAATGTGTCTGCTCCTGGGCCACACCGTGAGCTGTCTGGTCCCAAGCAGCACTGGCTCCTCTGGGCTGCAAACAGCACTGTGGCTAGAGCAGAGTCCCACTGGCATCAGCTCCTCCTCCCCTCCACCAGTGCACATGGCAGGAAGCAGTGCGCATGAGGTCTGGATCCTGATGGCGCAGAAGGAAGGCGCCGCTGCCAAAGAGCAGCTGTACATGGGGAGTGGAGGAGGTGACCCCCTTGAGCTGCCCCAGGCCGGCGTGGGGGGGGGAGGCTGGGCACTTGCTGGTGGAGATGGGGACAGCACGGCAGTCAGGAGACGCTTTGCTTGCGTACGTGTTTATCACACCACTCCCCCCACCCAGCTTTGGGGCGCTGAAGGCAACAAGCGTTCCGGGAATGCAGCCTGAGCAGCGTGCACTGCCTGAACCACCCAGATAGTCAGTGTGTCTAACAGGCAGCTGGGGGAAAGGGAAGCAACCTGCTGAAGCTTAGCTTGTTTGGGGCCAGCAAGGAGGTAGAAGTCCTGGCTTTGGGCTTCATTGAGAATCTCATTACATCCACTGAGGCATCACAACAAATGCTGTTGGCAGGGAAACTTTCTTTAAAACAGAACCACAGTCAGGGCGATCCCTGAGGACTCAGATTTCCAGCCAGAAGATGTCCTTCCAAAACAAGTAGCTGTGATGGATGACCTGTGGGAGGTAAGTCTGTTTTGGAAATGGCCTCTTTTCCTATCCATTGGGTTCTTAGGACAGAACTCACGTTTAGAAGGGATGATCATACCATTAGCCAGGATACCAATGGCACGGCTGGTCCTAAACAATTGGCAGCCCCAGGCAACAACCTGGCTC
Source organism: Pelodiscus sinensis (assembly GCF_052426305.1). Classification (NCBI taxonomy): domain Eukaryota; kingdom Metazoa; phylum Chordata; order Testudines; family Trionychidae; genus Pelodiscus; species Pelodiscus sinensis. The sequence continues at coordinate 123,317,820 of NC_143056.1, read as the reverse complement.
GCCCAGAGTTGCCAGATTTTTTTTTTTTTTTTTTAAACGAAGACAAAAATTTGTCAAGCAAAAAAAAGGGTCAGGGAATAACAAGGAAACCTGAGGGAAGGATTTGGGAGGTCAGGCCAAAATGCGGGGCCTGTCCCTAAGGCCGGCTCTGTCGGCAGCCCCTTGAAAA